>NW_020951860.1:3912025-4055024 GCF_900497805.2 Vombatus ursinus
TCTATCTATCTATCTATCTATCTATCTATCTATCTATCTATCTATCTATCTATATCCAAAAAGATCTCAGTGTAATGTGTGCCAGAGGTAAAACTAAAGAGTAGAAGAGAAGTCTAATATTATCCAGTCTGCCATGCCTACTGAAAGGAACTCAGCAGAGGCAGCACCCAAACTTTTTTTTTTTTTGCCATACAATGGGGCTAAGTGACTTGCCCAAGGTCACACAGCTAGTAAATGTCAAGTGTCTGAGGTCAGATTTGAACTCAGGTCCTCCTGACTCCAGGGCTGGTGCTCTACCTACTGCATCACCCAGCTGCCCCTCACCCAAACATTTTTGATGGCATCAAAGGGTCTGATGTTAGTACTGCTTTGAGCTGGGCCAAATAGGGAAATCTTCACTAGCAAATTGTGCTATTCTCTGAGATCAGAGGAGAATACCAGTCTCTCCTCCTCCCCTCTTGACTCTTTTAAAAGCTGCCTTCCATTGTGGTAAGGGGGCTTGATTTCCAAAGCTAGGGGAAGACTGTTAGAATCTGGACTGTAGGACTGAAACAAGGATGTAAGCTGACAGAACACAACAGAAACTAACATGCCAAGGAGAGGCACAGGGCAGTTAAGAGGGGATGGTATGGAGAGAGACAACTTTGAGGGTAGAGACCTGGATGGTTCCTGAAAAGGGAGGGGAATTAGCAAGGGACCATCACAGAACTAAAGGAGCACAGAAGGAGACAACATAGAGCTCAGGATATGATACTCCCTTCTAAGATGGTATCATGGTCTCAACAGGCAAAGAACAACACGTTTCTGAGGGAACAATCAGGGCGGAGTTCTTTTTAGTAGAAGATTCAAGAATTAATCTTATTTTAAATTAACACAAAAGAATGAACAGCCAAGCTACTGGCTGAGAAGGCCCTTAATACCAACTGCACAAATCTAAGCCTGAAAATTTAAATCTGAATGCTTCTCACTATGTTGACAGGAAAGCGTAGTGATGTTCGACACTCTGAAAGGTTTCAATAAGAAAAGGCAGGTCCAACTCATAGAGGAAAGTAATTCCAATCTTTAAGCTTGAATCTCCCTATGATGGCTGTGCTGAGTTCAGATCAGACTACAAGCCCCCTTAGAGCAGGGACAACATTCCTTTTCCTTCTGACACTCAAGAGTACTCTGATCATAGTGTGTATTCAACGATAACTTCTTTTGATTTTTTGGTTAAAATCAACATATAAAATATAAGTGATATTGAAGGTTATACTATATATATATATATATATACACATATATACACACATATATATACCAGGAATAATTAGCTATGAATGGCTCATTTCAAAAAGCTTGTCACTTGGAGGTATTCCCATAAAAAGCTACCCAGTCTCCTGGCTGAGACTGCTTTCAGCCTTGCTCTTTTAGGAATGTAACATATGTACTAATGGTTAAAAGAAAAAGGCTGCATTCCTATTGAAATGTAATTCCTATTCAAAATAGCTTACTGGGTCTTTTTAAGGCACTAAAGAAGAGGTCTTCATGAGAATCAGAATATGGTCCAAATTCATGGGGCAAGGGGCAGAGGAAATCAACACACAATCAACACACAACCATAATTAAGACACTTTCCTAACTGTACAAGTACAGGATGAATGCTGCTATTCTTAGGCACACAAAATGCGGTTTTTAGCTTTGCCCTCCCCTTTAAGCAAAATACACCCTAAAATACACTGCATTATTAACCACACATTATACGAATGTTTTTTAAATGACATAAGCATACATAGAATAAGCAGAAGGTTGAGAGATGAAATTAGGAAAACAAAAATTCAGGTAGAGAGGACAGCATTAAGTGACTATAAATGGGGGTACTACAGAGAAAACTCTTGTGTCTACAGTTGCTGTATGGTGTGAGATAATAGGAAAGACAAAAAGGGATGAACAAGGAAAGCATTTCTATAGCATTGGAGATACAAAGAAGATACAATACGATGGTGGGGAATTATCACATACAAATAACTACGATGCAGGTTGGAATATGATGAGAGTATTGGAGAGGTCAAAGGAATCAGGGCAGAGGGGATGGGGAGAGGAGGGAGAGTCAGGGACAGTTTAATGGAGGAGGTGGTACCTGTAAAGGATGAGGATTTTAAAAGGTGGAGATTCGCTAAAGGTTCTTTCTAGGTTTGGGGGATGGCATGGGCAAAGATAGGGAGGCAGGAGAGGGCAGGGAGGAGACTAAAAGTCAGTGTAGCACAATTTGGTTAGAGTGTAGTATATGAGAAAGGCAATGATGGAAAAAGGATGAAAGATGGGTTGATGCTAGATGTAAGGAGCCAAGAACTCCAGGCTAAGGATCAGAGGACCTAGATCTGGAAGGACATTCAGAAACCATCTAATCTGACCTCTTAATTTTGTAAATGAAGAATCTAGGGTATGCATTTCATTTAGGAGGCAATGAAAAAAAAACAAAACAAACAACTGGAGACTTCAGGGCAGAGGAGTGAGACTGGAGGCAGGAAGACCAATTAGGAAGCTAAAATATTAGACCAGAAGAGAGGTGAAGAAAATCGTGGGTGGGGTAATGAGAATGGAAAAGAAGGAAGCAGACGAGGGACAGTACAGGTCCTGACGTGAGATTTGATTCTGAAAAGTGAGGATGACAGAGATGGGGCGGGGGGGGGGGGGGATAGTGGTATTTTATAGTCACAAGAAAGGAAGTGGATTCATGCTAGACTGATTAGGAGTTAGGAGGGAGGCTGTCACAAGCAATCAGAAGTGGGTCAAACACTGAGACAGGAGGTGGGAGAAATGAGGTTTACAGGGCATATAGGGAAGGGAATAAGAGAACAGTGGGGTAATCGACAATACACATATACAAAGCTTGGATGGAGTAAAGACTATTTTTTGGAGAAATGAGAGATGTATGCTTCTTTTTTCATTGACTCTTGAGAGTAAGAGGCATTCACTACATGAGGGAACTGAAACTCTTTTCTTTTCTCACAGAATCAGGTTTCTGTGTCTTTTTAGTACACGCTACATCTGGACTTTTACAAGTATTATCTGTGTCATCTTCTGCATGAGGCCTTTTCTGGTCTCTCCAGATGCTGGTGCTTCACCCCTACTATAAGATGACCTTTTCTCTGTTTTGTATATACTGATATATGTGCGTGTCATCTCTTCTATTAGTAGGCACTTTAATGTTTGCTTCATTGAATGAATCTCATACCTCTGCTGAATTGTAGCTCCATGAAGCTGAGGGTCTTTTCCAAACCTTCTGTCTCTACTAGTGTCTAGCACAGTGCTCATATATAGTAAGAAATTAATAAACACTTGTTGAAGTAGCTTTTTACCCTTGTTTTGCCTCCACAATCCTTGCCACTGTTTTTCAGTTATATCAGAAGCCTAGCCTGAATCCCTGTCATATAATTGTGTGTCGGCCAACTAGACTCCTTTTCAACCTCCTTCTTCCTGGAGGTTGAGTTGAATTATTTTTGAGCCCTTCAGTATTCTTGAGGTTTGTATGGTTCTTTCTTTCCTTGGGGGAAAAAAAAAATCAAACCTCTTCTTCTTGTGCCATATTTCCTGCAATAACTTTTATCATCAAAGTTTCATTTCTCTGTCACCTCTGGAGGCTTAGGAGATAAGAGATTATGAAGTATAAATAGATATAGGTTATTGACTATCCAGTATCTTGAACCATTTTTAGTGGAATGCAGTGAATAATTTCATATCCCACCTCTTGGACCCTTCGTCATCTGCCCCAGTTTGGATCTAAAGCAGATTGTTGGAATGGCAGAAAGATAATAGTAGCAGCATGGTGAGCAAGAAAGGAAGGCGGTCTGTCCTGTTGTCTTTTTGTGTACTAGGCTGTCTGCGGCCCTTGAAAAATGTAGAGGACGTAAAACAGGCCTGCACAACATGCTGATTGCAGGCCGCTTTAGTGGGCTGCATGTTGTAGAGCCCTGCCTTATTGGGTTGGGGATGGCATGATAGGAACACTAGCTCCTTGCCATATAGGATAGGTTAATTTTTCTCTAAATGACAGGGAAGCCATCCCAGACACCTATGGTATAAAAACCAGTCACTGCCATGCATGTCATCGCAGCCTTTGATCAGTTGTGTTTCTATATAGTGATAAAGCAATCTGTCTATCTGAAGCAGAGCTACAACTTTCTTAAGGGCAAGGAGTAAATTTCTTATTGTTAAATGTTAGGTGATCTACCAGTTTCTCATTTTAGACTAATCCTAAATCCATGAAACTACTCTCTCCAAAGTGCTGATAATCTCTTAATTGTCAAATCGAATGGTCTTTTTCTCAATCCTCATCCTTTTCTTGACCTCTTCGTAGCGTTTGATACTATCATTCCTCTATTCCTTAATACTTTTTCTCTCAGGGTTTTCATGACACTGCTCTCTCCTGATTCGTGATCTATCTGACCACTCCTTAATTTCTTTTGCTGGGTCTTCAACCAAGCCATGCCTGCTAAATATGGATGTCCCACATGACTGTCCTGGGCTCTCCTCTTCTCCCTCTATATTACTTCACTTGGTGATATCATCTCCTGTGGATTTAATTATCTCTATTCCAATGATTCTCAGATTTACTTAGCCAGTTCTAATCTCTCTGTTGACCTCCAATCTTACATCTCCAACTGTCTATTAGTTATCTCTAATTGGATGTCCTGTGGACATCTTAAACTCAACATATCCAAAGTTGAACTCGTGAACTTTCCCCAAAAACCTTCCCCATCCCCTAACTTCCCTATTTCTGTTGAAGGGACTACCATCTTCCCAGTCCCTCAGGCTCACAATCTAGGTGTCATCCTTAACTCCTCACTTTCAAACCCCCCTCCCCCATGTCCAATCTTTTGCCATCCTATTGATTCTACCTTTCTAACATCTTTCAAATATGTCCTCTTCTTTCCTCTAATACTGCTGCCAATCTATCGCCTTATTCTTGGACTACTGAAATGGCCTACTGGTTGGTCTCTCTATCTCACTTCTCTCCTCATTTCAGTCCATCCTCCACTCAGTTGCCAAAATGATCTTCTTAAAGAACAGATCTTACTACTCAGCCCCTACTCAATAAATGCCAGTGCCTCCCTATCATCTCCAGGATCAAATATAAAACTGCCCCTCTCTCCTGAGTCTTCTTATACTTTACACTCTGCCACATACTCTTGTCATTCAATGACAATGGTCCCTGTGCTGCTCCTTGAGCAAGACACTCCATCTTCTAACTCTGGGCATTTTCACTGGTTTTCTCCATTCATGGCTTTCTACAGGAAGCCTTTCCCAAATTATTCTTCATTCCAGATCCCTTCCCTATATACTGTATACAGCTTGTTTATGCATTGCTGTTTACAAAGTCTCTTCTATTAGATTGTGAGCTACTTGAGGACATGGATTGTCTTTTACTTTTGTTTGTATCTCCATCATTTCACCCAAAGTAGGCACCTAATAAATGCTTATTGACCGAAATACTGGACTGAATTGAGCTAGTTGTGGCTCAGAATAAGGTGTAAATGAAAACAAAACGCTCCCTCTGCCCCCACCATATTTTTGGGTGGATGATGGTAAGGAGAAAGAAAGGAGTCCCAACCAATGAGATTAAAAAGAGGTAGAAAGATTGGCTGGGGTTCAAAAAAATAAAGACAAAGATGTGGTTCTAGACCAGGGGTTGGCAAACTACAGCCGCTCAGCTCTTTGGCTAAGAAGAGTTGGTTTTTTTTTTGTTTTTGTTTTTGTTTTTTTTACATTTTTAGGTCGAGTAAAACTTTATTTAAAAATGTAAAAATCATCATTAGCTCACTGGCCTTACAGAAACAGGAAATTTATATTCCATACTTTGCTAAGCCCTGTTCTACAAAGGAGCCTAACTCCATTTGTCGCTCAAGGAACAACTAGGGACAACTTCCGTAAACTTTTAAGAATCTCCTGAAATGGTTATTTCTTTATGCTTGTTATTTTCATCCCCTCAATTTCCCTATTGTTGCTAGTGAAAAAATTCTTTGGAGATCTCAAAAGGAAGATCATGCTTCAGGGACTGAAGAGCAGGAGAGAAGCTTTTCAGAAGAACCTGTTCTATACAATAGCCCACAGTAGGGAAATACTGGTTAGAAGTGCTGGAGCAAAAGAAAACAGTCAAGATAGTTTCTAGGGTCTAATAACTAAAACATGGAAATTGAAGAGCTGGTCCTGAAATGAAGTGTGACATTATAGAGGAAGGGAAAGTTCATACCAGCAGAAACTTTCTAACCCAACTCATAAACTTTTCCCCATCCCCAGGAATGGTCAAGGGCAATTTGTGTAAGGAAAGGGTGATGGTGGCAGGGGGACTGGCGAACAGGAAGTGGAAGAGGGTGAAAAGGAAAGGTCAGCTCTTTCCTCCCATCAGTGAAAGCCATCACAAGAGCTTGGAGGACAAGGAGACATGTTCTTCCTATCCTAAGGTGTAACCAAACACATTTCTCACAGAACCATGGTGATACATAGATAAGGTTTCACAGTACTATGAGTACTGATGCCTACGTCTGAGAAAATACAAGTTAAATAGATTTTTGTCTGGTTCAGCTGAGAACCAAATAAAACAACATATTTTTGGAAAACAAGGGTTTTTTTTTCTTTTTTAAAGTTGGGGATTGTTTATATACCTTTTCTTCTGATGGAGAGCAGTTTCTTTTATGACTACACCCTTCAAGATGCTTAGTGTGCAATCACTTCTTCCTCCGTACCTTCAGAAAGTTGCTGAGTTTAAAGGGGACATTTCTTTTGGCTTCTACCTCTCTTTACTTAGCTGATTAATTTCAAAGTACTAGCTCTATGCCCCAGAGAAGGGGCACACTTCCTTCTTCAGCTACAGTTTAAGGTTCTCCCTCATAACCAGTGCTTAATGCAGTACCCGGCCTATATTAGGCACCTTGTTGTGCTTCAAGGAAAGCCCCTACAAGGAGCCAAGCACCTAGACTACTTCTCAGACACTTGAACTGTTTTTTTTTTCTTCTGTAACATGCTATACCAATGTTGGCAGACCATAATGACAATGGCCATGTAACTGCACAAGTTCCATAACCCTTCAGTGTCCCAAGACTCATTTAGAGCAGCTAAAAACTTACACTGGGAGAAGAAGCTTCCTTGCTGGGACTTCCCTGCACCCCTGAAATTACAGGTTTTAATTAAAAAACAAAACCAAACCAAAAAACAAACCTATTATACATTTGGGGAAGGGAAGACTCAGAGAAATTTACATTGTAAGTCATTGGAAATCAGATCCTATCACAATCCACTACAAACCTGTAGACAGCATCATGAACAGGGCTGGGAAAAATCTCTGGTGGTATAATATTAAAGAATGTAGCTTCCATTTATTTTCTTTGTGCTGTGCAGGCTATATGAAATAAAAAGAGACTGAACTGACAAAAATTTTTTTTCTTTTGGTTGGGTGGGTACATTTTTAGCACTTATCCCTAAGGCTAACGTAGACCTTTCTGTTTCCCCAAACTTACGTGCCCCTAGCAGTATCTACTTTCACATGTACTTGACCATAAATTAGACTCTTTCAGGGTATGGCTGAGAAAATCATACTACCACCTAGAAGAAAGCACAGAAAAAAAACCCCAATGCTATCCTACCACAGAGTGAAAGAACCAACTTGCATGGAAAGAGGAAGTTTTTATGACGTAAGATGTGGGAGTCTAGGAGAAGGTACCTGGTGAGGCATGCTCAATCTATATGCAAATGATGGCTCAAGAGATGCCTCAGTCATGACTGCAATGCAGAATCCATCTCTAGGTTGAAACAAGAAATGGAAAGGGGGAAAAATGAGTGCAAAACTTGAGATTATATGTGTGTGTAAGCTGGGAAGTGTCTAGGATTTCTAGTTTTCTAATAAACTAGAATCGGGTTCACACTTAGAAAGCCAAAATACAATATCAAGAAGAGAAAAGCAAACAGAAGAAAGGGATGCGCACATACTCTCATTCAAAGGAGGAAGAGGAGCAGCACTCACCAAGGAATTGTGAAAGGAAATTACTTCCCAATCCTTTAAGAACATTTCTACACGGATTCTGTCTTTCCAGTTTCCTGTTAGGGTGGATCAATCAGAGAGAGCTGGGGTCTTTGAAACTGGGTCTAGGTGTGGGCTACAACCCTGAGCAGACAGATCCTTTTATCTAAAGTTCCACAGGAAGGCTTTCTTTGGGAGAGCTTGCTCATACCTCAAAGGCTACAGGAACATCACCTTGCTGTTGAATGAAAATAAGTGATGATGCTGTGGGGTAGAAGAGGAAGTGCGCTTGGCAGCTCTCGGGCCCTTCTTTCTGTCTTCAGGGTTATTGTTGGTACTCTTGGATTGTTTCCCTTTCAGCCATCACTTTCAGTTTTTCAGTAAAGGGAAGCTTGAATTCTATCTCAGTTCAAATGAGTTCTAAAAGTGCTTTCTTTTAGAACTGATTTTGATGATCAACGCTGGACTGAGGGTTAGGAATCTGATTTAGCAATTCTTTCCTAGGACACAAACTCAGCATCCCCAAACACTGACTGCTGAATGTCTCAATTTACTACCTAAAGGAAAAGGAAGACCCATATTACTGATTTCCAAATGATGCTTCGACAGCCCTGTTAGAACATAAGAATAAAGGAGGAATCAGGTGCCTTAGCACTATGGCAGATACCAACCAGGCTAGGGGCTTTTCAAATAATAGATACAGCACATTCCCAGCTTGAAATGCCTGAGAATTGCAAACTGACCTGATTCTTCTAGGTCAGTGGTATATAGACAGTCACCTTACAAGGCGTCTTAGACAGAACAGTATCTAAAGCTCATTTCTTCTGTTTTTGTATTGGTGTCACAGCATACCCTCATAGATATGGAATGGTCCAATATCCTCTACAAGGTTGACAGACACCACAAAAGGCAAGGAGAAAATCTGAATGAGATGAGGGTGGGGTCTTTTAACAAGAGAAGTGAAGGCATATAAAACATAGTGGTGATGTTATTTTATAGATGGCTGTCCAAACTGGAAGATGATGGTTTTCCAAGAAGCTTGAAATAAATCTTAAGAGTAAAGTTCTTTCCTGTTATTATTAGTTGTCTCCAGGTAATTGGGGTTAAGTGACTTGTCCAGAGTCACACAGCTAGTAAGTGTCAAGTGTTTGGTCTGAGGCCAGATTTGAACTCAGGTCCTCCTGACTTCAGGGCCAGTGCTCTACCCGCTGCGCCACCTAGCTGCCCCTCTGAAACTTTTTAGATTCCTATATGCAAAAGGCACTAGGTTAGGACCAGATTATGAAACTGGCCTATTAAGTGTGATCTCCCAAATCTAGTACTATGTAGAAGGCAAAAAGCATCATACTTTGTGTGGTAGCAGTAACACTGGCTGGGGGTTTTATTTTAAACATACAGATTTTACAGGGATTTTAAAAACACTTTAATTTCATACATCATTAGATTTGGAAAGCATTTTCTCCACCCCTCCCCCATCCCCAGGAGTGTTAGGAGGAGGAAGGACTAATGAGGATATTAGATGGGGAGTGGGATATGTTAACTGGAAGTTTAGCATCAGCCCTTTTACAGCATCTAGTAAACAGGGACACTGATGTCCTCAAATGTAGCAAAGGATCTGTAGTGCTCACAAAGGCAGCCAGGGATGACCTCATCGAATGAAATTTATTAACTGGAGGATGGACTCCCAGAGAGGCAAGGCACTATTCACAGACCAGTAACAAACAATACTAGCAAGAGAGGTGTGGGACTTTTATTTTTTCAAGGTAGATTATTTTGGACTGTTTGGGTATTCCCTAGCAGCTCATTAAAGAGCTGGGGGATCACACACTACTGTAACAGCAACCACAGAATGATGTTTTTTAAAAATGAAAAAATCAGAGGAGACTGCTTTTGGAAGAATGGAGCTCAGGTAAGAAGGGCGGAGAGTAAATTTATCATCCTCTGTCTTCTTTATCTTGTAAATTCGTCGCTGAACTTTGGGCATGAAGTCTTTAAAAAGAGGATGATAAGGACGTAACTGAAGATCGAGGAATAAAAATTCAGTCATTTGAATGTCTTGCCAGCAAGCCCTTAGTTAACCTAGAGACACAAAACTTGGGCTCAAAATTTTCTAAGTTAATGAAAATGTGGGGATTTAGAGACAGAAATGAGAAATACTTAAACACTTAAGAGACAAACACTGGAAGCATTTAGGGACAACTCTGTGACTTTGGTATTTAACAGAGCTTTCTCTCAGGCCAGTGAATATATATAGAAATCAAAGGAAGGAAATTCAACTTTGGGAACTTTGTGCTAATTTCACTTAGGAAGAGTGAGAATACTGTAACTAAAAAGGCTTGAGCCTGTTATCTCAGAAATTGGGTCAAAAAAAATTACAGTGAGCTTACCTACAGTAAGGAAGGTGAAAATCGTAGGATATGGAGGAGGTTAAAATTGAAAGGGGATCTCATTTTGCAGTAGGAAAAACAAAACAAAACAAAAAAAATTTCTTTTGATATGTGATAGAACTAGGTTAGGGGATGTGAGATTTTGGTATGAAAAACTGCACAAAATAAACCACTTCAAATTCTTTCCTAGAGTATCTTACGACCTAAGAAGTGCCTGGAGTACAGCTCATTCGAGCTGGAAAAGGGCCTGTGCATTTGCCATTTGGTTATAAGGCTTATTTCCTCTTGTTTATGAGCAAGGGATGGGGAGACAGGGTAGGGAAGGGCTGTCAGCAGGGTTAGTGCTAACAAGAAATGCTGCTATACATACCACCCAGATGCAAGTCGATGATGTCACTGTAATAAGACTCTCCCCAATAGTCTATAACAAGGAATTGGTGAAGAGAGAGTTACTGGATCAGATAACCCTCCTGACCCTCCCCCCACCAAGTTAAAGCAACATGAAGATAGAGACACACACATACATACACATAGCAGAAGAGATATAGTAATAGCAAGAAATCATGAATCTTTATATGTTTATTTACATACATTCCAAAAGCATGCATTGGAGAACTAGGGAAGGCACTGAATTGAGAGTCAAGGAGTCCTTATCATGGTGGTCCATGATCTGCTGTATATGTGATTCTGGTTTATAATACTTCATGAAGAAAATACTGTTGTGTGTTGTGTGTGTGTGTGTATGTGTGTGTTTTAAATGTTAAGGTCTGTGACAGAACAATGTGTAGCATCTCAGAATACAAGAGGGAAAATTTTGCAAATTTTGAGAGGGGAAGACAATATATGAAAGAGACAGAGGGTATATAGACACGTTGGCTGGCAAGAAACTAGAATGGACAGTTACTTGTGACAAAGTTGAAGGCGGACCTGTCAGGGAAGGATTTCTCAAAGTCCCTGCACTATGGATCTTCCATTAGGAAGACAATATTACTAGAGTTTGTTCAAGACATCATTTCTTTCAGGGCTCTGTCCTATGGAGCCTTCACAAAATGCCCAAACCAGGAGAGACTTAAGAAAGTGCAAGGACAGATCAGAAGATCAGTACCCTGCATACAGAAAGTACTCAATAATTACTTATTGAAGAAGTGAATGAATATTGAAGATTAGTTGAAGTGACATAGGAAGAGGCATTATAAAAACCTGCAAGGTCACCAATCTCTTATGTTTAATAAGAGGAAAACTGTTAATGTCAAGAATTCCCACAACGACACTCTGGTGTTCAATTCTTTGTGGAACCTATTTTTTCTAGGCACATCTGGAGCTAAGGAAACCTTGTTGTTTACCTTGAGACAAAGTCATGATTTCTGGTTTAGGAATGGGGCCATTATCTATGAAACTCCTTGCCTTCTCCTTGGATTCTTTGTTCATTCTGAAATGGAATATATGTATTCTCTATGCAACCACAGCCTCCAAATCCTGTTTGCTCTGATGCAACTGGTGTCAAGCTTCCCAAAATATCTTCTTCCATGATGCTTGGGCATTTTCATCACCACAATCTGACAACTGTTGTCCAGTCATGGATTTCAGTTTCTCATATATCCAAGAAGAAAGAATTGGATGGAGAAAGGAGTCAAAGGAAGACTCTAGAGGCTTAGCTGTTGAAGTTGTTCCTCCAGAATTAGAATGGAAGATGGTTAGACCAAAATGATGACTGTCCAACTTCAAACTTTCACCTCCGCTCCCCCCCACCCCAATCTCCTAATTTGGTTCTGCCATTTTTATTATCTCATGAGTAAGAGGTTTCCCCTTGAACACTGGGCAGAGATGAAAATAAGTATTAGAGAACAGAATGTAGGCAATTGAGTGCTGTTCAACTTGATCCACATCCAAGGTTAACTCAGAGGTTTCAGGTCTGGACAAGGAAAACTGGTACTGCAGGACCAACACCTCACTGTAACAAAAGATGACCTAAGATATCCACTGGTATGCCCGGGTCTACACTTCACTGGGATCCAGATGCAAGAGAACTTTAGACATGTAGTGAATTGCACAATCGTTTACCTTATTTATATTCTACTACTGGTTAGGTTAGTGGATTCTTACTTGGTTCTTTTCTCTGGCAGTACAAATCAGATAAAAAAAGTCTTAGTAAACAATAGTGTGGTTAGATATGACCCAATATGTTGCTATATCGACCTAGCATAATGCCTCAGGGGATGGAGATGAGGTCTTACTCTTTGATGCCCTGGATCATCATACTCAGCTGAGGGCATCTTACTGCAGGAAAGATAGAAACAAACTAGATAGAGCTCAAATGAGCAACAAGAGTGATAAAAAAGAGAATGAAGGATAGAGGAACAGGAAAGGAAGTCAACAAGCATAGTTTGGGAATTTTAACAAAAGTCCAGCCTTAGGAACGATGGGTTTAAAATAAGAAAAGAAAAAAATAAGCTGATTATTTGGAATAAGAGTAGATTTGAAAATTCACTCTTGTGGTGGTAGCTAATGGATTATGAGACATTTTTCCCAAGAGAAATATGAAAACTTAAGAGGGGCTTTAAAAAGAAAACGTATTTTTGTCTCTCTGGTGTAAATGCTGACTTTCCTGAGGTAGGGGTCCTTCCAACTACACAAGTTTATGAAAATTAAAGTGGATACATTATTAGAAAGAATAATAGAGGAAATTTTCAATTAGAATCCTCAGGGAATTTCTATTTTATTTGGTTCTTAGGTGGGCCATGAATTACATATAAAGAGACTGAAAGGCTTAATGGGTTTTTAAAGCAGAGCATTAGTCTAATTATAATGCAGAGAGCAGGTGCTTTAAAGGAAGGAAGTAACATATAAATAGCTTAACAAGAAGCCTTAGGATTTTTTGACTGAGAAGGAAAGGAATATCCCAAACTAGAAGAATATATTAACTATGAAACATAAATCCTGACTCTTAAGTTATTCATTTTGATTGTTCACTGTCAGATCCACGAAGCACTTTTCACCTTGGTAGAAGGAATCTGTAGGAAGAAGTAAGGAGGGGAAAAAAGGTACTGGGTTTCCTTTCATCATCTGTTGTGAGAGGGGAAAAATTGCAGCATCACAGAGGAAATGGCCTGCTAAGTGGCTAAGTATCAGCCGGAGGTTATTTGTGATGGGTCGGCCCCATCACCCTTGCAGAACAGAGAAGCAGGCTTTTGTCCAGGAGGCCAAGACAGGATGAATCAGTAAAGCCAAAGCAGAGGGCAATAAGTGTACCATCTTGGCTCACAGGAGGAACCCGAGTGCTTCTTATGGAAAGTCTGCATTAACAGCATCTTCATTCAACCTCCCGGTGGGGACAGTACTTGTCTAGCTGTGAGATTTTCTAAACCTTGCTATATGGCAGATTGCCCAGGGTTCAGAGGCTCTGTGCCTTAATTGGGAGCTTGAGCTGCACATGGAGTAAAGCCAACAACTCAGACTGGAAAAGACCTGGTTAGGTTCCTACGTCCTTACACCCTCAGAGAGTGAGGGGGAACCATCAGCGAATGATCAGAGTCTGGAGTATGAAGCTGCCCGTTCCTAGGCCCTTCTGCTTCCTAAAAAAGGAAGGTTTGCCACTGTGTAGGGCCACCCCGCTAAGCACAGTCACAAACAGCAACCCAGTCCCTTATCTCCGACAAATCCCAGACAGTCAGGCAGATTACTTAAAGAATATGTAAGAAGTTGCCCAGGAATAGCTTCTGATTCTCAAGCAAGATGGCGGTCCAGTGTTTCTGCTGCTTTGCCTGACTCTGGTTGGTTACTCTCCAAAGGCTCAGGCAGGTTCTAGGAACAGAACCCACCCTACTGAATATTCTTGGTTTTCAATTTGGGGCTCTCCTCTGGCCCCTCAGATATGGTTATGGTTCTGCTACCTACAAATCATACAACCACACATTCACTCCTAGGTCTCCTCTTTCTTCTCTGGGTTTATTAGAACCCTTGATATCAGACACCTGTGGTTGGTTGTTAGGTCCAGGATTTCAACCCAGCAAGACATCACTTTGCAGGCTAATTATAATGATCTGTGGAGCTGGCTAGGTAGGAAAATACAAGGCAAACGTGAGGCAACAGACTTTCTCTCTAATCAGTGTCATGGCCAAGGCTGGTAATGGGAACTAAATTTGTTCCAAGAAGGGACTCTGTACTCTAATAGCAATGGGTAGTGGGAGCTCTGGGGGCAATGTACCCAAGTTTTCTTGGCCCAGTTTGAGGGCAAGGCTACTGGGAACATGGCTGGTGAGGCGCCTGTGCAGGCCAGTTCTGTGATGGTTCCTTGTAGTAGTTTCCCTTCTCTTGTGACCCTCGGCACACTAGAGAAAACAAGTCAGCTTCGTTTTATGTTATTTCCTTTTCAAAAACATGAGACAAAGAAGGAGTAAGATATCCTGCTAAAGATCAGTGCCCACCCAGTAGGTGAAATGGGTAAGCATTCACTTCTCAGAGACTGGGAAGCTTCATACTGGGGCCAATGAATAGGTCCATACGTTGGAGCAGACCAAGAAAAGGATACTTCTCTTCCCTGAACAAACAAGAATATAGAGAAACTTGCGGATAAAGAGAACTGGTGAATTCCGTTGGGAAATAGAACTGAGTTCCAGGTAAGGGGAAGCTATCCTATCACCAGAGGAGGAGTTTTCTTCACAATGGTGCTAGGGTCCTTCGTAAAACAACACCAGAGATTTACACTGTGGGGAAAGGAGGGAGAGATGTTGTACAAACCCCCACAAAACAACCAAGCCACACTAAGAGGGTACCTGCTTCACCACGGAGAGCCTTTTCTACCGCGACTCCTCTCTCCTCTAGTTGTCTCTGCTTCTCTTCCACCTGCTCCAGCTGTCGTTGGATAATCTGCCAGAGACCAAGAAAGGATTAGTATGCACCCCTCTTTGTTTCCTATCTCCTAGCATTGAGGGAGAAAACCAAATCACAAAAATACAAAATGATGAATAACTAGCTAGGTAAATAGAAAAGAAAAGGATCTGTTGCTAACAGGGACAGTATTTCTACGTGAGTTTGCCATCACCAACGTTGTATTGCAAAAATGCCATTAACATATTTCTTCTATCCATAACATCATTATATTTATACCATTCTTTCTAGGGACTTAAATATCCCATCTTCTAATGCTTTGCAGAATTGCTACTAGAATGTGTAAACAGTAAAATAGCACAAACAAATTACTTAATTTTGTTTAGAATGGGTCACATTTGGCCCAAGCACTACAAAATAAGAACTAAAAGAAGATTCAGGAGGGAAAAAAAATTACTTGGTGTTGGAGAAAACCTAACCAAAGAGGAACAATAAAAAGAATTAGGATTATTTGGTTTGGAGGAGAGAAGACTAAGCAGTGAAAGTCTTAATCCCAAGAAGTATAAACAAAGAAAAAAATTATTACTCATATTTTACAATTTTCATACCTTTGAGATATGTAAGTTAAAAACGGAAATTAACATTTTTTGTCCAGAAAAATTGGGGAAGGAAATTTGCAAGATTGGGTTTTTATAGGTTGGACAGTAGCTAACTAATCTTTACTTACATCAAAATTCAAGGGTGTGGCAATTCTTGTGCTATAAAACTTGCTAGCTTTTTTCAACGATCCAGCCAAGCCTAGGACTTTATGAAACTTCATTCTCGGCCCTCTGTTTATTAATAGCTCTATAAAGTTGGAATGTCTGTGGCTGTACAAAGCCAAGGTTTTCTGATGAATGCAAACAGTACTGTGGGATCATCTCTCAAATTATTTTTAAAAACCCAGGAGACAAAGCTCAGAGACTGATTTAGCTATTCCTGTTTTATATACTTACTGTTTCCAGTTCAAATGTGAGTTTACTGGTGTAGGGAAGCTCTCAGAGAGGGGGTTCCCTCTATGAATAGAGATTAACAAGCATTCTGCAACTTAACGATTTTAGAGATGGAGGGATTGGGACACTTAGAGGTCAAATGACTGGGTCAGGCCACATGGCCAGCTTGTGCCAGAGGACTTGAATTCATGTACCCTTGACTTGTGGTCACCATGCCATGCTGCCCCTCTCCTGTTCCTTATTCTTGACCTTCACGGCACCCTCAAGATCTTACAGAATGAATAACGGATAAGGGAGCATGTCTGAAGATAATGATGACCACAGGCATACGTCCTTCTTGGGTCTGTCTGTTATTCTCAAGCTGAAGGATGTTACCTGGGCTCTATGTAATCGCTTGAGTTCTTCTTGCTTGGCTTGTCTCCGAGCAGCCTTCTGTACTCGCCTGGTCAGTTTGGCGTTTAGTTCCTCCTCAGTGTAGGTCCTTGGCTGGAAGGAAATGGAAGAGGTTTCTCTATCAGGTGAACGTAGGCCCGTGATAGGTAAGGCAGACAGACAGCTGAGGAGAGGAGAAGGAGACCCCATCCCTAAGGACAGAGTTTTTCCTTCTTGGAACGTTGACAGATGAACGACTGTCTTTACACAGAGGTGATCATAGTGCAGGGAGCGATGCTTTCTGGTACAGACAGAAGGCAGGTGTGGCGCAGATTCCTAAATAAAACTTTCCTCCTGTTCTAGTTGCTACACATTGCTTGAGGATTTATAGATTATATGTTTTAAGGGGGAATTGGTCACAGGTGAATTAAAGGGATATCTCTTTTCCTAAAGGAGAAATCTACTTGCATATGTCTGCACATCTTAAGGAATTCTTTAAATGTAGCCTTGCGCGCACGCGCACACACATACACACGCGTATATAGATATGTATATATAGGCATATATGTATGTGCACTCCTATATGCACACACACATATATACGTATGTATACACATGTGTATGTATATATATGTACATGTAATCTATATCTAGATACACACAAAATCTGGCATGTTTTTCTAGTACACCCTGTCTAGGAAGTACACAGAGAAAATATGAAAGAAAATCTGTATCCTTAACTTTTTTGGGGATCAGACCTAGGATTCCATTTACAAGGGGAACACCTCATAAGGAAACTCCCCCTACTAAGAGCAAACTGGCACTGCTCTGCCACTTATAGTTTTAGGGAGCTGCCTGAAGGCTGTGAGAGGTTAAGTAATTCACAATATCATGCAGCCACCATATGTCAGAAAAGGAACTTGTTCACTCAGGTCTTCGTGACTCTGACATTGGCTCTCTATCCATGCATCCTCTCATTTATAATCTTTACTATCTGGTTTCAAAACCCAATTGCATAAAATGAATAATCTTTTCAAGTTTGTTTTAGGGAGATTCATTTTTGAGGTGGGTAGTACTGGGTAGGCAGGTAGGTGACGCAGTGAACAGAGTGCAGGGCCTGGGATCAGGAACACTCATCTTTCCGAGTTCAAATCTGGCCTCAGACACCTACTAGTTGTGTGACCCTGAACAAGTCATTTAACCCTGTTTTGCCTCAATTCTTCATCTGTAAAATGAGCTGGAGAAGGAAATGGCAAACCGCTCCAGTATCTCTGCCAAGAAAACCCCTATTCTATTTTAAATTTGGGAAAATACTAATCAAGTTCAAACTTTCCATACAGTGCAGTCAATTATGGTTTAAAGAAGAAACTAGAGTGGTTTCAGGTCAAGTTTCGAGTTTACACAGAGGCCCCGATCTGAAGATGCTTTATCCTGTATGGTAACCCAAGGGCTATCAGAGGGGATGAGAGAGTGGAAAGGACAACTCCCTAATCCCAAAGCAACTCCACTAGTGGAAATGCTGATGCTGGTCTACAGATGTAGGTTATTAGGGTTAAGTGGGAATCAAAGATGGCTTGACTAAACCCTTCAACAAGCGTAGAAGGAAAGTGATCCAAACTACTACACTGGAAATTAGAATTTTATATATATTTACATTTCAGAGAGCAAAAAACAAGGGAAAGAGAAGAAAAGGAATTTTTAAATTCAAGAAACAGAAATTATAATATTAGTTCTATGCTCTCTTCTCTACAGGATTGAAATTAGGTAGCATTTAGATAATGCTATCAATTATATAGTCATCTGAAATAGCCTGTGTCTTGTCAGTTCACAATGGGGTTTAAAGTCACCGAGAGGAAGGCTGTCAGTCATGGTTGATGGCTTTGCAGAGCTCCACTTGTTTTTTGCAGAGCTGCATTTCCCTCTATGAGCCTTAGAGCTAAATAATCACATGCATTTTAATCAGCCAAATGGCTGATTTTTTTTTTTTTAAATAACACATCTAATGGAAATTCTGCTGCCTTTGTTGGCTAAAATTCCATGCATGTATGGTCAGGGTTAGTGAAGATGTGCTTGTAAAGTCAGGCATAGTGGGCTGGTCCGGTTAATAACAAAGATGCATGCAATGGCCAGCCGATGGGAACGGAGATACTACCTTTGATGAATATGACCTCTTGAATGCCAAGACGTGTGGTACATAAATCGACTTTAGATTGGATACAGAAAACAAACAAAACAGTAACAATAACAATAATTAAAAATAAATTAATTTTAAAAGAACACACAGAAATGGAGCAAAATCAGTTAGATGCTTAAAACATACACAGGACTAAAATTAATTTTTAAAAATGTTATGCAAGACTTCATGGATGATGAACTTGGTGTGGTAGAGTATGCAAAAACCTATTCCAAAGCCTCTGGCAGTAGCAGCTCAATATACTCTAGTTTTGCTAAAAGATTTTCCCTTTCACCTTAGCTCTCCCCCACCCCAACCACGATACCGCTCTTATTTTCAGAAAATTCTGTTTAAAGTACCTCTACGTAAAATACTTCTCTTCCTCCCAACATCCTTATATGTTAGGTTACCTATATTAGTCATTACCTACATGGCAGCAGATATACTTAGGAATATTCATTAAAGTATCTCAATTTGGCAAGAGTTTCCTTCCTCCAGCACCCCAAAGGTTACTGTCCTAGGGATGCAGAGGATGTGCAGTAGAGTGCTGATAGGGAACCTGAAAATTTTCCCTAGAGGTTTCACCTGTTAAGAGAATTTCAGATCTGATAGAAGCCGATTCATATTTAACATCCTTTTCATTGTCAATCATTATTAACGTAATAACAACAATGACAATAACAATCATCACACATATAGTGTTTTAAAGCTTATAAAGCATTTCCTTCATGTCTTGAGGGGTATTTGGTTTCCTGTGGGACCTAATTGAGGTAATCAAGTAAGAAGCATTAAGAGAGGTAAAGAAGTATTAATATGAAGTGTCTATATCCTGACATCCATTTCCAAAATATGAAAAAGTTCTTTGAATTGGAAGGGAAGCCACTGGCTGAATAAAGATTGGTCACTCCATGGAGACCTTTAAGAAGCCTGCCAATCTTGAAACAGTTCTGGAATTTGAGGCAGGAGGTAACCTTGTGGGCTGAGACACTGCATTTAGCAGGGTTCAGTTCAGGGTTAAACAGAGGCAGAGAGTAGAGATGCACTCTTCAGAAAGACAGATGTAGACAGGCAGCATTCAAGACAGGAAGAAGCTTCAGGTAGGGTGAAGCTTGGCAGAAGAGAAGAGAGCCGATCAAAAATCCAAGGGAGCATTAGCCCTGTCAGTTGGGAGATGAATTATGAAGAGGACCAAGGCCAGGAATCTAGCTGAATGACCCACTCTGCAGAGAAGCTGCAATGAGAGGGGAGTAGAATGAGGACAGCACAAGAAGAGAAAGGACATTGATGCCCTGCAGTACCAGAGACTTGAGTTGACCTAACCATGTGCTCCCTACATGTGTCCTCCACTAGAGCACTGAGTTTTTGCCTACTTCTCCCCTTTTGTGTATTTGTGCCCAAGGTTTATTAGGAGGAGAGGGGGGATATTTTGTAGACACTGTTCTTAAGTCATTTTAGTATATGCTTTTGCATTTAGGTAATTGTGTTCATTGGCTCACAATCAAAGGTCAGTTTGCCAGGGGCTGCTCGTAAGCTACAGTTTCTGAATCTTGACACTGAATATAAAAGTCACCCTCTGGAAGGCAATCCTATGAAGTAGGTAGTGCAAATATTGATCTGCTCATTTGATAGCTTAGAGAAACGATATTATTTGCCCAGAGTTGTACAACTATGAGAACTGAGACTCAAATCTAAGTCTTGTGATTCTAAGGATGCACAGAGGAATGAATGCTGGATTTGAAGTCAATGTACCCAGGTTCACATCCTAGCTCTGTGACTTCAGGCAAGTAGTTTAAATTCTCTAGGCCTCCGTTCCTCATGGGAAAAATGACAGAAGTTGTACTAGATGACTTCTAAGATTCCTTGTAGCTTTAAATCTATGATCAAATGACTTGAATACCAGCGGCTCTCATCCATCCATCCATCCATCCACTTATGCATTTATCCACTTATTTGTTTGTTTAGTCATTCATTTATTTATTTTAAATATCAGACCACAGGGCAGTTTGTAATCATGTCATTGTACCTTAGAATAATGGGATTTAAAGGTGGAAAGGCCTCTAGAAATTATTTAGTCTAGTAATCTCATTTTAAAGACGAAGTAACAAAGAAGTTCAGTGACTCGTCCAAGGTCATAGGGGTAGAAATGAGGCAAGCTACATCTTGAATTAAACCCTTGGACTCCAAATCCAGTATACTTTCCATGCTGCCTCCCTATAATTACTGCCCTCGCTGCTCCCTGTGTCCAGTTTTGATTAAAAAGGTTCCTTGCTCTCCCTTTCATCTACTAATCCTGATAGCAAAATGGAGGTTATGTTGGAAACAGCACTCAGCTTTTAGATGTACGATCATAGTGATCTGAAAGCATTAAGTATCCTGATTACACTATATTTAAAACTCTATCAGGAAAAGACAAGGAAAGTCCTGATTCAGAGATGTAGTTAATGTTACATTAAGTTTAATGTCCTATTTTCCACTCTTAGAAATTGCACCAATTTGGTGTAGTGTAGAGTTAGATAAAGAACTGATGCTATCTCAATACAAATTGAAGCATACTTTTTTAAACTTTATTTTTATTTTTCTTGAGCTTTTTTTTGTCTATGTTTTCACTCACAACCTGACTATTATGGATATGTTTTGCATGACTACACATGTATAACCTATATGGAATTGCTTGCCTTCTCAATGAGGCACGGTGGGGAGAGAGGAAGGGAGAGAATTTGGAAGTTTTTTGTTTGTTTGTTTATTTTTGTTTTTTGGTGAGGCAATTGGGGTTAAGTGATTTGCCCAGGGTCACACAGCTGGTAAGTGTCAAGTGTCTGAGACTGTTGAACTGAGGTCCTCTTGACTCCAAGGCCAGAGCTCTATCCACTGTGCCACCTAGCTGCCCTGGAACTCTAAGTTTTAAAGATGAATGTTAAAAATTGCTTTTATGTGTACTGGGGAAAAAAATCAAAATACTAAACAAACAAACAAAAAAGAATCCTGAAAGTGTAGAGACCCAGGTCTTGTCCTGGGGTTATCAATAATTAATAGTGGTACCACAGGCAAATTACCTAACCTCTCTGGGTCTGTTTCCTCATTTTAGAATGAGGAAGTTGGACATCTAGGTTTCTTTTAACTTCAAAACTATGAGACTTAAGATACTAGATGATCTCTCAGTCATTCTATGACTGTGGTTCCTGTGTTCATCTGGGTCATGTGGAAGAAAGGAAATCCCTTTTTGCCCCTAATGTTTGCCAGGCTCTTGGAGATGCTTCAGGAGATGGCCAGGGTTGTTCTAATGCTGGCTTTGGCAAAAGTATCTCAACCAATCTGCCAGGGCTGACTAATTTTCTTGCAGGACTTTCAGTTAATAAGAGAGATCATTCGACAATACAAGTAATCACAAATGGAAGCTCTGCCTTGTGGTTTGACCATTACTAAATTTAGGCAGGGTTGATAGTGAAACAGAAATAATTTTGGAGTACAACAGAATACTTTTCAAAGGCCTCCCTGCAAGGGACACCATCTCATCAAACAGAATCTCAGAATTATGACACCTAGTCTCAACTGTATTTTTATAATAAGTGGTCATCCCATTTTTGCTCAACAGACCCTTTATCTATCAAGTTTAGACTATCACCTCTCTTTTGAACTACTACGATAACCTCCTAATTGGTCTTTCTGCATCAAGTCTCTGCTCACTCCAACACACAAAGATTTGTTATTGATGTAGGAGTTACCCTTAAAATTAGCTGTTTCTGTGCAGTCAGACCATCAATTTCCCAAGGCAAAGATCAGAATTAGTAATACATTAGAATTACAATTACAATCAGAATTAGTAAACAAACAAAAAACGATAATGAGAAAATATGTGGTGTAGAACTGAAACAACACAAATCTTGAACTACTTCAGTAATTAGCAATAAAAAACGAGAAATGAATGACATAAATGATATTGTCACTGATTATAATAATTTTAGACCTCTCTACAACCACAATAAAATGTAAAAAGTGCACAGAAAATGCCTTAGTTATCAAACATTTGACTTATTTGCCAAGTAAAGAAGATGGTGGCCAAAGACAGCAGTTTAGAACAGCGCCACTAAACTGTATATAAGGATCCCACAGGCTGCATATTGACTTAGAAACCACATGTTAAAATTATTTATGTTCTACTGTATTTAAAAAATGTTGTTAAATGTTTCCCAATTACATTTTAATCTGGTTCAGGTCTTATTCCAGGAGTGTTATGGTGTTTGACACTTTTGGTTTAGAATATAAACTTGTTTGTAAAAATTACAAAGAAGGACAATGGGCAATTATAACTGATATTATCTTATAAAGCAGATAATGCCTAAATGAAAAAGCAATTATTAATTTGCATATTATTATAGGCAAATCACTGTGCTAAGCATTGGGGATACACATAGAAAAGCAATTATAATCTGTTTTCAAGGAATATCCCAAGAGGGAAAAACAACTTATACAGAAGATTTTAGCTACAAGTAAGATGAAAAAGCTCAGTAGTCCTTAGGGTTCATAGGCAAAGAAAATAATTCATATTCTTGAATGTCATTCTGATTGATAACAACATATCCATTTCTAATATTGAACCATTTGATAGTGAAAAGAGAAGCAGTGACAGGCACAAGCAGTTTAAAGGAAGCTTGGCAAGATATCCAAATGAACAAAGTGATCTCAGGACACTTAAGGATGAAACTAGAAGCACAAGAAGAAAAAAGGAAAAGATCTGTAAAGATTACTATAACAAACTATTTTTATCATCAAAGACAGTAGAATCACTACACTTATACCTGAATATTATATTCCTGTATATGCTTATATAAGAAATGGCATTAGGCAGCTAGGTGGGACAGTGGATACAGCGTTGGGCCTGGAGTCAGGAAGACCCTATTTCTGAGTTCAAAACTGGCCTCAGACACTTACTAGCTATGTGGCCCTGGACAAGTCAGTTAACCCTGTTTACCTCAGTTTTCTCATCTGTAAAATGAGCTAGAGAGGGAAATGGCAAACCGCTCCAATATCTTTGCCAAGAAAATTCCAAATAGGGCCATGAAGAGTTGGACATCACTGAAAAATGACTAAACAACAAAAATGGCATTAAGGAGAACAAAGACGGGAAAAGCAGCTGGATTGGATCAGTTTACATAGAGAAGATCTTTGAGGGAGAAGATCTCACAGTTGTGAGGGAATGACATGCACAGGTCATCTGAAGAATGGAAATACAAAAAAGGAATGGAAAAAAAATCTCAGCCTTTATCAATACAAAAAAGGGCAATAGAAAACAACAAATGCTGACATATTATTACTCTCCCTGAACCAGGGCCATCCTTAATGGCAGATAGATTCATAATAGATCATTGGATGATCGATTTAGAGCTAGAAGGGGCCTTACATGTCATTTACAACACTCTCACTTTATGGATGAGGAAACTGAAGCCTAGGGAAGTTCACTGTTTTCCCTGAGTCTCCTAGCTCCCAGTGACTCACCCTACTGAAATAACTATGAAAAAGCATTTGATTTGGTAGACCAAAATTCCATCTTAAAAACTCTTTCTAACAAGGTGTCCATCTATCAAAATAATTCAAGATTAAAAAAAAAAGACATAGTAATAATAGCTAGAACTTACATAGTACTTTAAGGTTTGCAAAGCACTTTACAAATATTATGTCACTTACTCCTCAGAACAACACTGGAAGGTAGGCACTACTATCACCTCTATTTTACAGCTGAGGAAATTGGGGCAGATATCTGTTAAGTGATTTGCCCAGGTCACATAGCTAGCAAGTGTCTGAAGCCACTTTTGAGCTCAGATCTTTCTGAGGCTAAGTCCAGTGTTCTATCCACTGTGTCACTAAGCTGCTTCCTAACACATGACAACAGAAATAACCCTATTTCAATAACCTTGGGATCATAAACATTATACAAGACAGAGAACTTTGCTTGCCAAAGGTGTCTGCCATAGCTATGGAGGAGATACAGTGCAGAGTCCAAGATGAAGAGGAAATCTCTGTGGATGGCAAAATTAAATTGTGTGGGTTGTATAAAGTCCTGGAATATGGCAAGCCTTCTGGAAAGAGATTTGTGACCACTTAAAAGGATTTGACCTGACTCTCCACAGCAGAAAGGCTAAGGGGATAAAGAATGCTCATTGCCAAGATTAAACTGTGCATCTGGATGGTCAACTTGTCTATCAGTCTATATATCTGGAACACGGCATTAACAGAAAACTAATTGGGCTAGGAATTGATTAGGAAGGAGTGGGCTAGATTACCTTTGGGAAACTGCAAAGCTCTTTTAAGTCTCTCAAGGGAAACAATGGCCCATCTTTTTAACACCAATTTAATTAATTCATTAAAAAAACCCAAAGTATTTCTGTATGGAAGCAAGATGTGGAATACAACAGTTTCTGAAGAATTAAGAAAGAACATTACACAGAAAGTAATGGAGAGATGCATGGTAGGTGTGAGAAGACTACTACATAACCAAAGAGCAAAATACAAGAGTAAGTGATGCCATGAAGGAAATGTAAGATAGGAAGAAAAGACAGGCTGGTCATGTGTCATGGGTGAAGGACGGTAAAAGGACAAACCCTTGTGGTGTCAGGAGAAAGCAAGAAAGGCTCTAGAATATTGGTTTCTAGAAAACTTATGGGAGGACATGGAAAACGGTTGGGCAGATAAGGATAGGTTGTGCTCTTCCTAACTAAAGGGAACTTATAAATCTATGAGATCATTTTGTATGTACTTAGATATGCATATGTTCTCTTTCTAACAAATATAAACTCCATGAAGGCACTGTTAATTAACTGTTTCATTTTTGGTTGGTGTCCCCAGGGTCTACTGTAATGAAATCAAGTCTGTAATTAAATGTTTATTAAATGCTAACTGACTGATTGACAAATTCTATTACATTTGGGGAGGCCTTTAATTGTTAGACCCTTTTCCTTATCTCAAGCCTATATTTTCTCCTTTGTAATTTCCACCTGTCGCTACTTGTTCTGTCTTCTAGGTTTAAACAAAACAAGTCTATTCCCTATTCTGAGTCATAGTTCTTTAAATACTTGGCCCCCTTCTTCTCCAGGCTAAACAAATCCAGTTCCTTCAAACTTTCCTTATACAGCATAAACTTAAGGACCTTCACCATTCCGGTGATATTTGTCTGGATGCTATCCCAGATTAGTAAACTCCTTCCTAAAACGTGGTATCCAAAACTGAAAACAACACTCTAGATGTGGCCTGATCACAGTGGAGAACAGCTGGACTAATTTATTTAACCAGTTCTTCTAACCATCCTAACCTAGGGGTTCTCACAAGGTCCCACAGGTAATTATAGTTCCACATCAGTGCTTTGATTTGGGGAAACCTGATGAGGAATACTTGATAAAATTACATTTACTACGTCCTATGCTGGGAAGCATAAAAGTCCAGAGTCCCTGTCTATCCGAACTCCTTACATCCTATGCTTTACGTTGGCTCAGGTCTGGGCACATGACTGGGTTGGGTCTGAAGAAGAGATATTTATTCTTGATAGATGCAGAGCTGGTAAAGACTTGGGAAAAAGGTGAAATAAGAATGTTATTCAATTTCAATGATTAATTTTTGTTCAATCTAGGATGTTCCTTAAAGAGTTATGGCCAGAACTACAAATGGTGTTTCAGGCACAAAATTTGTGCCTGCTACACTTTAACTATGGTCTGTGATGAATGGACTTAAACCTCATTTTTATCAGGTCTATTCTCCTTTCCCTTTCCCTGCCTCTTCTAATCGGTTATCAGATTGGTCTGTCTCTGAGACTTTGTGATGAAGGCACAACCCAAGTCAAATGCCTTAGGAAACTTTGAGAGAATGGTGTGTAGTTTTTTCCCCCCACTTTGGGAAAGTTGTTTCAGTTCAATGTGAAAAGGAAGTGAAGAGATAACAGAAATCTCTCATCTCTCCAAAGAGAGTAAGCCCTACTTTTCTGGCAGAGGACAATGTAGGATGCTTACAGTTAGCATTTAATAATAATAATAAGGGGGTGCTTACTGAGGGCCTCATAGCCCTTGCCCAGGGGCAGAGTTCAGAGCTAGGGTTAAGGTGTCTGTGTGAAGGCTCTTTCTGGATTTGTTGGCCTCTTCCACCTTTCACTTTTTGATGATCTCTGCTCCCTTCTCCTGCATTTTAACTGCCACACACAGTCTGGCCTGCAAAAGATCGTGAGGATCGAAAGATAGTACAAAGAAAGATGGTGGTTGCTGGTGGAAGTATATTATACCAGAGATATAGCCCAGGAGAGAAGACTAACTGGGTCTTCTGATCCCAGGAGAAATGGCATAGCCAATCCAAACTTCCAGAGTCAACCACTTTCATCATTCCACTGGATACTGCTTAATATTGAAAAATTCACCTTCACTGGCAGATATGTAAAACGTGTAGAAATGCCTATCCTCAAGGCTCTACACTTACTGTTTATGCCTCTGCATTGTCATCCCAGAATGTACCCATATTAAGGGCAGCCCCTTCAGCTCAAGAAGTGTGTGGCATGCTTTTATCACCACGAAAACTGATATTTGCACAAGTGATTTCCACAGAGAGTTTTTGAACAGAGAGGAGACAACACTTATTCTAGTTTCTATAATTACCATGCAAGTGGAAGCCCAGACACTTTTGGGATCACAGACTAAATAAAGTCTGGGGATGGATCCAGGAAGAAGCACTATAATTTCTCCTACATGGGAAAGAGTCCTTACTTAGATAGATCATGCCATCCAGATGTTAAAAGAATCATAGCTACAGGTGATGCTAGGTAAAACTTTGCTAGAAATCAGATGAAATGCTGAGGTATAGCTTCCCTGTGATGAATTCTGTTTGTCTTGATTATCCTTCAACTTCTGTCAAAGGCCACTCTGCCCCTCAGTCACCCCTTTCTCTCAGAGTCACTTACAGTTCAGGCTTTCGAAGGATGAGCTGTTTTAAGAGTAAAGGGGCCCCCAACTTCAGTGCTGGCACTGTCCAATTTGGCACTGGATCTTTCTCACATTTGAATACTCAGAAACTCATCATAAAAATTTATAACCTCAAACTGCTCATCAGAAGCACTTAAGAAAGACCTATTTTTCAAGACTGCCTAACTAGACAATCCAAGTGTGTCTTTCTGCAGCTCCTTCATCTAATAACAACAAGGAACTGGCTTTCTTGAAGGGAAACCCAACAATTGGTCATAGGTTTTTTCTGTGTCTTACAAAACATTCCTCTCCTCTTCAACAATCACCAAAAGTGAGTTTAGTAGGAGACTTTGGGAACCTTCTGGTTTTTTTTTTTTCTGACACCATTAATACTCATCTGTTTTTGCCTACCTCTCGCTTGGACTTTTGGGAGGACCTCTCCAAGACATCATCACTGGAGAGATCAGAGTCCTCTGAGAAACTCAGGTGTCGACGTAGTTGCAGCTCTAAGAAAAGAAGAAACAAGGTTAATAAAGTGACTTAAGTCCTATACGTTGTCAGCGTGTCTCTCTCCATACAGCGGACCCTGATAACTTGGCTATTATTATTTGTCAAAGAATATAGTCAACACCCCAAACAAATACAATATACCTATAATTATTGTAGCAACCAGGATATTTTCATTCACTTTAAACATATTGGTTCCCTTCCTCTATGTCTCATCCATTGCAAATAAAGAGATAAAGGGGTGAGGGGGGAAATTTAAAGACATGCAAGTGGCTCTCATGACAAGACCCTGTGTCGATACCTGTGGAGGTCTCTATCATACCTGTTCTGACCATAGGAGACATCTTACGCTTCCCAGAGTCCACTGTGGCACCACTGGATGGAGTGCTGGGGCAGGATTTATTGTCTACTTTCTTCTTCTTGTCCTTCTTGTACCCTGAGAATACTGATTTCCATAAAGACTTAGGTTTGGCAGCTGATTCCTCCAGGACATTCCCACTGGGCTTTTCTAGTGGCCGGCCCTCATTTTTGGACTTCTTCTCTTTCTTGTTCTTTCGGGGGGAGAAGAGTGAAGATCTTTTCTTGCTTTTTCCACTAGAACCCTCGGAGGACGTGACAGAGCCATCAGGGCCTCCTGAATCGGACGGTGGGGAAAAAAACTCCTCACTGGTTGCTTCATGCTTTAGGGTGGGCACCTCAGATCTTCCAAGAGCTGACTGCTTTAGGGGTTCTGAGACCAGCTGCTCTCTCGTCTTGGAAGGCAAAGAAGCCCCTTTGTTCAAGATCCTAGAGGTTCCAGCTGAAGTGGCAGCTGTCATCTCCATCTCTTTCATCTTTTTTAACTGCTTGGCCATGGCATCTCGCAATGCCTGGCTCTTCACAGATTTCTCTCTGGCTCTCATCCGCTCTTTGGCCAGTTCCTTGGCTTCTGGAGACACCACCGGCAGCCCCCTCTTTTCTTGTTGGGACTCACCTTCCAAAGCAGGCAACCTGCCATTTTCTTTGGCCAAGGGTAGGTAGAGAGGTTTTTCTGAGGAGGGCCAGCAGCTGGGTGGGGTGAAGAACTTTTCCTGGAAGCTCGTGTCTTCTGTCTTCTCATCATATGTGTCCTCCACATCATCAGCAAATGGAATTTCATCAACGCTTTCCACAAATGACTTGCGCACCTCTTCTCTGGATGGCTGTGATGGTTCTTGGTGGGGCCGAACAATGACTACGGGGGGAGTGGTAGGTGAAGGCTTGGATTCAGTTTCATTCTGCCAGGAAGCCTGTTTCTTTCTTCGAAGAGTTGCTGGTTTCTCATCTGGTGGTGGGGGAGGAGGAGGGCTTGAAGGTGGTGTGAGCATGGTTGAGTCAGAGGTATTAAAGCTCTGACTGGCCAAGGTCCTCATGTTGGAGGAGCTCCCATGAAGACCCAGGCCAGAGCTGCTGGACAAGTCTTTCCTCTCCT
Source organism: Vombatus ursinus (assembly GCF_900497805.2). Lineage (NCBI taxonomy): Eukaryota > Metazoa > Chordata > Mammalia > Diprotodontia > Vombatidae > Vombatus > Vombatus ursinus. The sequence continues at coordinate 3,941,660 of NW_020951860.1, forward strand.
CGTGGATCAAGCTTTTCAGTTCTTTCTCGGATGGTGATTTAGGAGTCAGCAGTGATGGCTGATCGCTATCTAACTTTGGTATGCCTGGCCTTCTAGGAGAAGGTTGAGGTTTTAAAAGATGGATTTCTTCATCTTGAGATACCTTCTTGGTTGGATATGATTTTAGGGACACAGAATCAAGGCTGGGCAAAGTGAAACTTGGTTCAGTACCCTTTTTTCTATCCACTGGGGTGAGCCCAAGGCTCCTGCGTATTTCAGCGCTCTTTAACCAAAATTCCTCCACGAGGTCATTCCGTTTTATGGATTCATCTGCGGCAACAGGGCTGCGTGGCTTTTCCACTGCATCATCTTGGTCTTTACGGGCGAGGGAGACCAGAGGAGTGGATGTTATTATTGGACTAGGTTGGAAACAAATAGGAGACTCTGTGGGGGATGGAATGGACGTTTCAGAGGAAGGCTGGGGCTGAGAGCAGATGGGCAGTGGTGAGGAAGGTGAAGTAGAAGCCAGTGAAGGGGACACAGATCCAGACATGACTGGGGAAGTGGTCATGATGGCTTCTGGCAGGGCTGCTGGCTGGGATCGGATAGGAGACAGTGTCGCAGAAGTGTTTAAAACCTTCTGATCCATGGGAATTTCAACTTCTGGCTTTTCTTTGATGTGGAATATATCTGGGAAAAAATGCTCTTCTGGAGATTTGTCTCTATTGAAAACTGAAGAGAAGGGGACTTGGACGTCCTACAAAGAAAAGAAATTAGCAGAAATTATTGAGGATGAGTTGTTTTCTTTAAAGTTGTCTGTCCCTTTAAAGGGTCCTTTCTTAGAGGTGCAATTTTTTTTCAACTCCCTCCCAAAGATTTAAGGCATATAGCTATGCATAGTAGTGACATGTAGACCACAATTGTCAATAGAATTAACAATTATTTTTAAAATTTTAAATAATTTATTTATTTTTAGTTTTCAACATTCACTTCCATAAGATTTTGAGTTTTTAAATTTTCTCCCCCTCCCTCTCTTTCCCCTTCCACAAGACAGCCTGTACTCTAACATAGCCTCTACTTATACATTCGCATTAAGCATATTTTCACATTAGTCATGATGTATAGAAGAATTAGAACTAATAGGAGGAACCACAACAAAGAAGAAATAAAACAAAACAACAAAAGAAAAGGAGAGCAAATAGTATGCTTCCATCTGCATTCAGACTCCATGGTTCTTTTTCTGGATGTGGATAGCATTTTCCCTCATGAGACTTTTGGAGTTGTTTTAGATTCTTGCATTGCTGAGAAGAGCTAAGCCAAGCCTATCAAAGTTAGTCATCGTACAATGTGGCTGTTACTGTGTACAATGTTCTCTTGGTTCTGCTCACTTCACTCAGCAACAGTTCACATAAGTCTTTCCAGGTTTTTCTGAAGTCTTCTTGCTCATCATGTCTTATAGCACAATAGTATTCCATTACATTCATATACCACAACTTGTTCAGCTATTCCCCAATTGATTAGGCATCACCCCAATTTCCAAGAATTGACAATTAATACTTGTGCTTTCATTTTTATTTAAATAGGCCATTTTTTAATTTTTATTTTTCACAATGACTTTTCTAGGAGCTCAAAGTTTTTTACAGATGTTATTTTGCTTATCCTCATATTATATCATGTGAGGTATTATAATATTATCTATATTTTATAGTGAAAAAACTGAGGCATTAAGTGATTATGTGCTTATTTGCTTTCTGAGGAACCACAGCAAATCAGTAAGATTTAGGATTAGAACCCTGGCCCATTACTGATCTATGTCTTACACTATACTACTTCTCCAATTAAGGTGATTTGGTCAAAAGACACCAGTACCTTCTGTTAAATCTTTGGCAATTCTGTTAGGGAGAACAAACAGAGTTTGTATTTCCTTAGGATGACAACAAGCTGAAAGTACTCCTATCTTTGATAGAGACAGTTCCCCAAGGAAGATGAAAGTTGCCATCAATAACTCTAGGTACACCTTGCTTTCTCACAATGAACCTGGGCCCAAAAAACCCATGAAAACTTACCTCTGCTTTGGCTCTGCTAACTGTGGAGAGTAGACCAGGACTTTCTAGAGGAGACTTGCTAGGGCTAGAGTGTGGAGAGGGACCTTAGGGAAAAAAAAATGACAGTTAGATGTCTGGCAGAAGACAATGGCTCAAATGAATCTGTAATTTGAAGGTGGATGTGGGCATCCCCTCTTAAGGTACAACGGCAGCTCAATTATGCCTGCCTGTCTGTACTATTCTTGCCATGTTCTTCCACACATTTATTAAAGATATAGAGATTAGATGAGAAGGAAAAAAATTGGAAAGGGAAAACATTAGTTTAGGGGACTAGGAAAGGCCTCCTGCAGAAGGTGGGATTTGAGCTGAGTCTTGAAAGAAGCCAGAGAAACTATGAGGAAGAAGGGGACAGAGCATTTCAGGCACAGGGGACAGCTGTGGAGAGTAGAGGAAGGAAACACCTGAGGCAGGAAGACCAATTAGGAGGCCCGTTTTAGTAGTGTAGATGAGAAGTGATGACAGCCTGAAGTCAGGTGGTAGGTTGGATATGAAAGATGTTACATATAGATATATATATATATGTATATATATATAAAACTATAAGATCTGGCAAAGACTTGGACACTGAGGGGGAATGAGGAATTGAAGATGATAACAAAGTTGAGAACCTGGGAGACTGGAAAGGCATTGAAGCCCTCAAAAGAAACAGGGAATGTGGAAAAGGAGCTGACTTAGGGGAAATGACAATGAGCTATTTTGGACATGTTGAATTGGAGGTATGTATGGGTCATCCATTTTGGAATGTCGTATGGGTAGGTGATATAGGCCTAAAGCTCTGGGGAGAAACTGGGGCTGGAAACATAGATCTGAGAGATATTGGCACAGAGATGGCAATGAAACTAACAAGGGAATTAATTTGGGAGCTAACAAGGTCACCAACGTGAGAGAGTGTATAGAATGAAGAAAAGAGGATCTAGGAGAGATCTTTTAGTTATATCTACAGTTAATGGTCATGTTACAGGTCACCAACGTGAGAGAGTGTATAGAATGAAGAAAAGAGGATCTAGGAGAGATCTTTTAGTTATACCTGCAGTTAATGGTCATGTTACAGGTGATGATCCAGCAAAGAAGAAAAAGAAGTAGTTAAATTAGTGAGGAGGAGGAGGACCAGGACAGCTGCTGAAAAACTAGAGAGGAGAGAATATTGAGGAGGACAGGATGGACAGATAGTACAACTGATAGGAGGTGGGAGGGCAGCCAAACCAGACTCACTTTTCCCTTCATACCAACTGTTTCTAATTCTCTCTATTTCCCAATCTCCCCTGGATATGATCGGTCTATTCAGAGGACCTGGCAGGGTCCTTGAATTATTTTTTCCTAGAGGATCTCCACAATTCCTACCCAGATAGTTACTCATTGGAATGAAGTCATTTCTCTTGTTAGGTTACCTTCTCCTTGCTGGTGTGGTAGGGAGGTTGGTTGCTCCTCTTCCTTCTCTGATACTTCAAGCTTTAGCTCTCCTTTTTTTGCTTCCTGGCCCTGTAAACCCAACTCAGCTTCAGCATCAGATGGGATGTCATCAGACCAGCGCTGATCTGAGAGAAGGAAGCCAGTAAAGTGTTCTAGATACAAATTGTTATTGTCTTTCCTTCCCAAGTCAGCAATCCCTAACGGGCTCCAGGGGAATCATATTCTAATGTTCATTAATCATATTCAGGTATGGGAGATACAATGATGGAGTTGGAGCCAGGAAGCCCTAAGTTCAAATCCTCTCTCAGAGGCTTACTAGCTCTGTAACTCTGGGCAAATTACTTGACCTCTCTCAATCTTTGTTTTTTCATTCGTAAAAGGGGGTTCTATCCAACATGCCTCTTCCTCCTTTTCTACTGTCATCAGGAGAATGTCTGTGGAGGACATCAGTTTTCCCTCACTCTTGCCATGGAACCTGTCCACCATATTTTCGGATCACACATTGCTTCGATGGAGCACTTTATTTCTGGTTATACTCACCACTGTCCTTTGGGTGATACCCATTTTAAATTCTTTGGAGAATGCTGACTACCAACAATGGTATTCTGTTAGGATAATAATAGTACTTATTTCATAGGGTTGTTGCAGAGATCAGTGAGATAATATGTATAAAGTGCTTTTCAAACCTTAAAATATTATATAAATGCTAGCCATCATCCAGTTTAGCATGAAACACAGTCTCTGGAACTCATGACTCACAGGTAAAATTTTAGGGTACATGGTCATCTGCATCATGGAATTCTGTGGAAGTGTCTCAGTCTGGTTCCATCAGAATTCTATGAGGACTTTTAAGTTCACAAACACCCTGGCACTAGGATCCATATGTCTGCCCCCTTCCAAACGCATGGCTCAAAGCCCAGGGCTCACTTTTACCTGCTTCCCTCCTTCTAACTTGGTCAGCCCTGTCTTTTAAACCTTCTGACTCTCTGAAGACTCCCTGCCAATGAGAGCTGTTTGGCTTATAAAGCCTTTTGTAACCTGGCCTCTTCCTACACTTTCAGTCTTCTTACACATTACACTCCACTCCCCACCCCAACATACTCTTTAATCCAGGGGTACAGGCCTCTTTTCAGTTCCTAGAATAAGACACTTCCATCTTTTGATTCTAGGGATTTTCACTGGGTGATCTCCATGTCTAGAACTCTCTCCCTCCTCACTTCTGCCTTCCCTCAGCTTCCTTCAAGTCTCTGCTGAAGTGTTACCTTCTGCAAGAAGCTCTTCCTATTCTCCTTAATCTTAGGCCCTTTTCTCCGAGATTATCTCCAGTTTAGTCTGTCTATATCTTGTAAATGTGTATGTGTGTGTGTGTGTGTGTGTGTGTGTGTGTGTGTGTGTGTGTGTGTACAAAACAAAGTTGTTTACACGTGTTATCTCCCTCATTAGAAAGTGGGCCCCTTGAGAGCAGGGATTATCTTTTACCTTTTTTTTTGTTTGTATCTCCAGTGTTTAGCACAGTGCCAGGCACATAGTAGGTACTTATTAAATGCTTGTTGACTTGAATCTATTTACATATACCAATTGCAATTCCATCCCTTAAAGTTTACGCCATCTTCTTCTATTTCTGCTGAGCCCTTTCTCTTCCTCAGAACAAGTACTGCCTGGTAGTCTTGATTTTCTTCTAAAAACAGTGGGTGAATAGTGTCCCTTACATTTCAAAGCACATTATCTAGTTTACTGTTGTTCAATCATTTTAAGGCATGTCCAACTCTTTGTGACCCCTTTTGGGGTTTTCTTGGCAAAGATACTAGAGAGGTTTGCCATTTCCTTCTCCAGCTCATTTGAGAGATGAAGAAACTGAGGCAAACAAGGTTAAGTGATTTACCCAGGGTCACACAGCTAGTAACTGTCTGAGGTCAAATTTGAACTCAGGAGACATCTTCTTGACTCCTAGCCTGGCGCTCTATTCACTGTGCTACCTAGTAGCCCCATATATTGAGATCAGTTTATAGTCTCAACATAGCTCATGTTTTTTTTTTTTTAATTGAGGAATAATAATGTCATTAAGAGAAGTCACAAATGAACAGAAATAATACTGTGCATCTGCAGAGCACATGACTCAATTGCACAGATTCCCTTTTCAATGTTTAGACATTATCCTCTGTGGTCTCCTGGTCAGGGCTTCCTTACCTTCACAATCTCCCTAGTACTACGCTGCTCTCTGTGCCCCACTCCACATACACCTAGTTCCTGTTTCTTTCTCTCCTCTACTGCATCTATTGTATTTCCTCCCTCTGTGCCTTTGCAGCGCTTGTCCTAGCTTTAAGGCCCAGCTTAGGTGCTGCCTTTTACAGAAGGTGATTCTGATCCTGCCATTGGCAGTACCCTCCCACTCCTGACAACTGCTGTGCCTTCACTTTGTCGAGATCCTGGTCAATGTAGGCTCTATGAAAGTAGGGACTGGTTTGCTTTTCTTTACGTCTCTAGAGCCTTGTACATAACTGGTGATTAAAAAAAATTCTTGGGGCAGCCAGGTGGTGCAGTGGATAGAGCACTGGCCCTGAAGTCAGGAGGTCCTGAGTTCAAATCTGGCCTCAGACCAAACACTTGATACTTACTAGCTGTGTGACCCTGGGCAAGTCACTTAACCCCAATTGCCAAAAACAAAACAAAACAAAACAAAAATTCTTGTTGGATAGAACTTGGTCACATTTTTCCCGTTCCCAGCTACCAGTGTATTCCCGGGGGCAATAATCTTCTAGTCTAGAGCAACTCAAACAGAAATGGGGGCTGCTCATTTGTATAGAAGGATTCCTGTTAGATGCACGTTGATTAGTTTTAAAATGCAATGCTATCTATGTTTTATTGTGTTTTTATTTATTTTGTTAAATTTTTCCCACTTTAATCTGGTTTGGGTTATACTTAGGAGGGTTTTGGGCCATGTGTCTGACACTTCTGATCATGTCCTTAAACCCCAATGTGGTAATCCAGGTGAATTTCTAATTAGTTTCACTTTGCAGGTGTATACACTAAGGCACATTATTATCAGCTGAGTCAAGAAGGAAGTAAGAGGCCAGTATCTGTGCTGTGCTTTCTATTTGTTTCCTTCTGTGACCTGGTGAGTCATTGTCTGGGTTGGCAAAGTCTTAGGCTGTTTGCTTTTGTTTTTTTAACTCACTCCCAATCACCAATCATGGTGTTCCCATATACAATTTGGAGTTTGCTACAATTCCGACTTCCTCTTCTCCTCTGGCACTGCCCCTTACCGTCATCCAGCTCAGCACCAGTGTCTCCAGTGTCTCCGTCCTCTGCTGCCTCTCCCTCCATCTCTGCAGGCTCTGTTTCCACATCTTCCTCCAGATCATTTTCATCAAATGGGGCTGCAATACAGAAAGGTTAAGAGAAGGAAAGAGACTGACTGTTTCCAAAGCAGGGAAAGAGGTGGTAGATACTCCAGGCAAATGATGGGACAGGGAAGTTCTCCATGTACAGCTGAGGCCTGAGAGAGAGTGGGGGCAGGAGGATCTGAATACAACCAATATTTGGGTCAGATCTGGACCAAGTGGAACGATTTTACCAGGGTCAAGCACAAGGTCTTGGGCCAACTTCATCTCTCTTTTCTTCTCCTGGGATCTGCAAAGGCCCAAAGCTCAATGTAGGTTGAAAGGGCATGGACTAAAAGAAATGGTATCTTTACTCTGGGAGAACTGAGCTTTTGTTGTGCTCAGTTTAACATTCATTTTAGCCTGATTCCTGTCGTTCTACCGTAGTACTGTGGAAAGAATCAGTAATCAGACTCCATGGAGGCTCTGAACAGTTGACCTAACTTCTCCAGATCCTTGTAGCAGAGGCTATTGCTTTGTTTAAGGGATTTAGAGCAACACTCTTAAAAAGGAAAAGGCCAAAGGAGAAGGGTGGTGGTGGTTAATTAATACAAAGCCCACATTCTGGATAAAATAAGACCTTTTAAGTAATACAAATGTGAGACAAGGCATTAATCACCCTTATTTTTTCCAAGGTTAAATTAGCCTATCCATACACATACACTGAACTTCCCTATTGAAACAAAAACCTTCTTTTGATCCTAATTTCTTTTTAAACTACCTCTCTATATCTCTTTAATTTAATGCTAAATTAGTCGAAAAAACATCCTCTACTCCACCCCATTTCCTTACTGATCACTCACTTAGTCTCCAACTAACTTACAAATTCAGTGAATGACCTTTCCTTAGTCCTTGGCCTTTTTTACTGACCCTGTGGATACAACTCTTTTATGTAATATACTCTATTTCATATTCATTATGACATATAAAAAGTTATATTTGTATACATGTCTATCAATCACTCTTCTGGGTATTCTCTATCCACATTGGATTTCCACTATGGTGCATGCTCTTCTTTCTCTTACCTCATTTTCCCTCATTTCTTATAGCACAAAAGTATTTATTCCACTACACTTATATACCACAATTTGTCCCCCTGTTCCCCATTCCCCTACTGATGAGTACCCCTTAGTTTTCAGCTTTTTTGCCACCACAAAAGGAGCAACTATAAATATTTTTGTACATAGAGGATCTTTCTCTCCTTTCATATCTTTGGGATATAGGCACAGGGAGCGGTATAGTTGGGTCAAAGGGCACACACTTCTTTTTTGGTGCATAATTCTAAGTTGCTTTCTAGGACAAGTGGACCCATTCATAAGTGCATCAGCCTGCCTGTTATTTCTGCAGCTCTTCCAATACTTGTCATTTTCTTCTTTTGTCTTCTTTGCCAATCTCAGCAGTGTGAAGTAGAATTTCAGAATTGTTTTAATTTGCATTTCTCTAGTTATTACTGATTTGAAGCACTTTTTCACATAGCTATAAATAGCCTTGGTTTCTTCTCTTGAGAACTGTCTGTCCATATCCATATCAATTGGGAAATAGCTCTTACTCATATAAATTTGAATCAGTTCCTTATATATCTTGGAAATGAGACCTTTAGCAGAGAAACTTGCTGCAAAAGTTTCATGCCCCAGACCTGTAAACTCAGTCAGAAAACCGTTTCTCTTCTAAACTTATCTGTATTGGATTTGTTCGTGCAAACCCTTTTTAATTTTATGTAATCAAAACTGTCAATTCTATCTTCTGTGATCACTGTACCCCTTCTTTGGTCACAAATTTCTCTTATCCTTAAACCTGGAAAATTAATTCTTCCATTTCTGTAATTTGCTTATAATGTGACCTTTTATATGTAGGGCACATATCTATTTGGATCTTATCTTGATATAGGGTATGACGTGTGGGTCTAAATCTAATTTCTGCCATGTTGCTATCCAGTTTTCCCAGTAGTTTCTATACAATAGTGAGTCTTGACTGAACTCCCAGGTTTGTTTGTATGCTGTGTACCTAATCTATTTCACAGGTCAATCTCTCAATTTTTTAACCAGTACCAAACTGCTCTGAGAATTACTTCATTGTAATATAGTTTAAGATAGGGTACTGGTAGGCCCCTTTCCTTTCCACTTTTTAAATTTTCATTTCATTTTCTTCTACTTGTCTGTTTCGTTGATGAATCCTTTTTCTCCTCCTTTCTTAAAACACATGGTTCTATCCTTGGCCTCGGCTCTTCTTTCCTGACAGCAACTCCATTAGCAATCTCATTCACTACCACAGCTTCAACCTTATTTCCAGACCAGACCTCTACCTGGAGGTTTCTAATTCACAATTCCAGCTACCTTGAAGAAAAAACCTAATTTCCTGTTAAGCATTGCATGCTTGAAATATGTAAATCTTATTATCTTGAACCTAGGCTCCTACTATCCAATCAAGTTTCCAAGTCCTGCTAATTTCACCTCAGCAAAATCTACTGCAGCCACTGATGTCTTCTAGGTCAGACCTTCATTATTAACTCATCTGGACTATTAAAATAGCCTCTTAATTGTTTTTTATTCCACCCATCCCCAGCTCTCTTTCTTTTCTCAAATCCAAATCCATCCTTCACACCACTGTAAGATTTATCTTCCTACTACTTTCATATCACTTTCTTGTTCATAAACCTCTAATGACTCCCACTGCCTAAGAAATCATGTCTAAACAGCTTAGTCTGGCATTCAAGGACCTCTGTTATAGGGCTCCAAACTACTGTTATCTCCTTCACACAGTATACCTGAACCAAAATGTATTACTCACCATCCCTTAAATACAGTCCATGCTGTCACCTCTCTATATACCTAGGATGTCCTTTTTTCTTTAACTGCTCAAATGTTTCAAAGCCCATATCAGTGTCCAGTAGGAGGAGATCAGGAAAGCCCTCAGAGAAAAAAAGGTAGTATTTATCTCTCTCTTTTATGAATTTTCACATCACTTGCTCATAACCCTTTCGTGTAATACATTCTATGTTAATTTCCTTTCTAAACATGCCTTATTTCTGCTTGTTGTTCAGTCATTTCATTCATATCCGACTTTTCGTGATTCCATTTGGGGTTTTCTTGGCAAAGATACTGGAGTGGTTTGCAAACTGAGGCAAATGGGGTCAAGTCAGTTGCCCAGTATCACACAGTTAGTAAGTGTCTGGGGCTGGATTTGAACTCAGGAAGATGAGTGTTCCCAATTTGCAGTCCAGCACTCTATTGCTAGCTGCCCCTAACTCTGCTACTACATAATATACTCTTTGAGGGCAGTGCCCAGCACGTAACAGGGGCTTAATAAATATTGGCCAACTATATCAGATTGCATGCTGTCTTAGGGACAGAGGTAGAGGAAATTTAAAACTCAAAAGCTTATGGAAGAGATTGTTGAAAACTAAAAATTAATTAATTAAAAAATAAATGTTGGCTGATTAAATAAATACAGATAAACATTCTGAGAGCCAACAATGGTAATCTTGTATAAGATAAGTAATAAGCAGGAAATACAGGTTGCTTTAAAGCATATTGCTTTACTCGGTGATCAGTGAAACCAGGCCAAGGAAAATAACTCGAGGGTCATTAAGGTGACACAGAGCAAAAAGGATTGAACTTGGAGCTAGGCCAGAGCTGAATTCGAATTCTACCTCTGACCCCTGCTAGCAATGTAGCCATGAGCATTTAAACTTTGAGCTTCAGTTGCCTCATTTGTAAAATAGGGACAATAATACCTGTACATTCTCCACCACAGAGGATTGCTCTGAGCACTATATGGATACTGGCTATTATCATAATAGCTGTCACTATCATTGTTGCATATCATGGGATTTATAAGCTCATCAATGTGGGTATTTCCTGCTTTGGTATAGAATGCAACTCATCTGTGCCTTCTCATCCTCTGTGATTCTTGTCCATGTTCCATAGAGGGTGGTCTACTCAATATGCTGGGTCCTTTTCTCTAGGTCATTCTATGTTTGGTGGACACCAATGTAGAACTGAGGTTATTCACCTTGCTACTTGACAAGTCTATCTCATTTTCTGATCAGATATCACGAATGATACCTTTGTTAAGATACTGCTTATACGTAGGTCATCACTGGATATAGGCTGTAGCTTGCTTGAGCCCATCTCTTCTTTTCAAACTTTTGGTCATCTGCCATTTGATTTTTCAGAGAGCATGATGTTCTAAGATTTGTAACCACACAATGAGAGACCATTTAGGTTAGAAAGCTAGGCTTTTATACTGGGAACTCTCTTGGGACATGAAAAGAAATGCATATTTTCCTCAGTGCAATCTATTCTGCTCTCTTCCTCTTGGGTAATTCTGACTCAATGCATTCACTTGCTGTTGATATCCCAGATGACAAAGTGACCTGACCTTGCAACTACATGTCATAGTCTGGACAATAGGTATTTTTCATCCATTTAATTTTTCCTCTACAGATTATCAGAACTTTCTCTTTTGAATATTTGCAACTCATATGGAGGAGGCCTTGTTAATATTCTACGGATTGATGCAATCTGCACAATATCATCCATGCAACAGGAGTAGATGGGGGACCTTATCCTTTATAAGGAATCTCTACTGTATTAGGGTTCATTCTGTAATATTCTGTCTGGCAATGGTGAACATCTTGGGTAATCATATGTATCCCATTTTGTGCCTTGTCTGACATGAATAATCAGAGGGCTGTTGTTATAACTCTTCATGTCTGAGGCTGTGTTTGTCAAGGAAATCTTATATAATAATAATAATAATAATAATAATAATGATAATGATAGCTAACATTTATATAGCATTTACTATGTGCCAATGTCCTAAGTGTTTTACAATGATTATTTCATTTGATCCTCACAAAAACCATGGCAGGTAGGTACTATTATTATCCCCATTTTACAGATAGGAAAACAGACAAACAGAAGTTTAGTGACTTGCTCCAGGTCACAGGGCTATTAAGTATCTGAGGCCAGATTTGAACTCAGGTCTTCCTGAAACTAGGTCTGGTGCTCTATCCACTGGGACATCTAGCTGTTTAACATATGTATAAGACTCCTCGTAGGAGAACTTTAAAGGCCATCTTGTGCTCCAAATCAAATGATTTAAAAAAAAACCCAAACACCGAACAATGGGGAAAGACTGAATAAACTGTGGTACATTAATATAATGGAATATAAGAAATAACAATTACTGGGAATTCAGAGGAATATGGGAAGACTTTTATGATACACAGTGAAGAAAACATGGCTGAGTTTCCCCAAACAATATACAAAATGGCTACAATAATGTCAATGAAAAAATGCTAAAAGGTAGCAGTATTCCCAGTAAATGAAGTGACCAATACAGGTTCCAGAGGACAGGTGATAGAATCCTTTCTTTTCTCTTGGTAAAGAGGAAGGAAGGAGCATCATGGATGCCAAATGTTGCATATACTGACACACAACGTTGTTGTGTTAGTTGGTATTATCTAACTATTTTTCTTTGTTACAAGAGACAGTTCTCTGTGTATGAATATGTTGGGGAATAACTGTGGTGTTAAGAAGTAAAAGGCATTAAGAAAACAAACAAAAAAAGACTTATAAAGATTAGAAGGCAGGTATATAGGATGGGAATTATTGGTGTGCTCAATAATGTTGGGAAGGTAGCAAAAGCATTTGTTATTTTTTCTCATCCTTCTGCCATCATCCTTCCCATAAGAGATCCTGTAAAATGGGCCCTCTTGAGACCGGGTTGCCTCCAGCACAGAGGATGTCACTGTATACTTTGGTTTGATAGGATTGGACCTCAGCGTCGCTTCTCCTTCCTCACAGGGGAACTAAAATCCAAATGTGACAGTCCCACTGTCTTGGGGTGATGAAAACAGATCTTTGCCTTTTTTCCATAGCCTATTTTTTTTGTTTTGGTTAGTGATATCATGTGTAACTAGGTTGTAATTGTCATATTATCCTTTTTATTAACCTGATGTTGATTTTTAACTTTCCTCTAACTAGTTGATGGTCTGACTACACATGGACACTTGAATATTTCTGAAATAACTTCCACAATACCAGCTAGGAATTTTCTGGTAAGACAGAAAATTATATATATATATTTTGGTGACAATGTCTGGTATTTGCCATGTCTAGCATCTTCTCTCTTCTTGAAGTTATTCATGAAATATAGGTGTGAGGTTTCTAAGTCTCCAGACTTTTAGCTTCTTTCATTTCTTAACCTATATTCTCCTACGTACTTTTTGACATTCCTGCTTGTGCCTAACTTCTTAATGAAGTGACCAAATATCAAAGAATCCCTAGCATTCTTATGCACCGTTCTCTCCACTGACAGAGCTATCATCCTAATTCGAGCCCTCAATACCTTTCCTCCAGACGACCATAAGAGTCTGCTAACTGGGCTTTTTTATCTTCAGTCTCTCCCCTTTCCAATCCATCCTCCACACAGGGATCAAAATAATTTCCCCAAGATACATATCATTCTCCTGCACACACAAAAAAAGAAAAACAACCCTTCAGTTGTTCTTCCTTTGCCTATAATTAGGATAAAATGTAAACTCTTGATATTTAAGTTTCTTTTACAAGCTGGCTCCCACTTTCTATTCCAATCTCATACTACCCCCCTCCCCTTTACAAACTTAACATTCAAGCCACCTGGACAACTTCATTTCTTGCCTCTGTTTCTTCACATAAGTGGTCTCCTATGCCTACCACACATTTCCTCATTTCTAATTTTTCATTTTTTCCCTTCAAGCCTCAATTTCATGGGTTGCCTCCTTTGTGATACCTTCTTAGAACTCTGCCCTCGCCCAGCTGCCTCACTCCAACCATCCCACCACCGTGGTTAGTGCTTTCTCTCCCAATTTTCTTTGTCATATACCTTTCTGTGTACATGTCACGTGTTTCTGGCAGAACGTGAGCTCCTTGTTTCATGCAAAGTAGGTAATTAATAATTGTTTGTTAAATTGTATTGAAACCATGTGTTGAAGTGGTTTAGAAAACTTTATTCAAGTTCTTATAATTTGCCCTGCCCTTCATCCTTTGCAGCACAAACACTGCAAAATGAGACGATGAAGGTCTAATGAAAGGATCTTTCTTATAGCCTTTGGGGGCATAATGAAATAAAATCCTGTTTGCCAAAGGAGAAATTGTGAGCCATTCATTCTTTTCTTTAAGCTGCAAATACATTTTGTCTTCTGGTTTAATTGATTTCACAAATGTCAATATTGATGTGGTTCAGTTCTTCTAATGTGATGATTCAGTGATCACTGGACAAAGATCTCTTATTTAGAGTCCAATTAATGTTTACAGACTATCTAAAAAACTGATGAACACCTTCTGCCTTTTTTCCCCACCACTCCAGCAGAAGTGGAAAGGGACTGAACAAGAATGATGGTCACTTTTCCCTGTCTTTGTTTCACAGGTTGCATCAGTCAAAGAATTCAAAGCCATTTTTCATTTCCAGAATGGGGCTTATTTTCTGACTTGTCATTAATTAAACATAGTTTGTAGATCAAAGTCCATGACAGAGTAACACACGGATTAGGAAACACTCATTGGATTATAATTCCTGGGGGTCCTGCAGGAAATCGAGACAAGAACACAACCTGGTTTCTGAAAGTCAAGGTCAAATGAGACGGCATCTCTCCACACACCACTGTCTAATGTATTTGTATCTACAAGTTCCCTGTGGGAACTTGATATGAGTGGAGCAGAAACTCTGCCATAAAATGTCCATCTTTGCACCTCCTCTCAATTATGCAAAGTGCAATTCAAAATTACTTTTAGGAACATAAAAGAAGAAAGGGAGTTGAGCATGTGAGACAGACATATTTTATGTAGAAATGGTAGTTTTTCAGTTTAAAGATACTTTTGGGTCTACTTGGGCTGACTTTAAATCTATTCTTCAAACTTCTGACTATGTCATCCCCCTACTCAGTAAACTCCTATGGCTTCCCATCACCTCTACAAATTCTCCTTTTTGACATTTAAAACTTCACAACATTCAAAAACCTTATTACATACTATTCTTCTCTGGACACTCTATGGTCAGCCAAATTGGCCTTCTGCACTTTCTCAAACATGACACTCTATCTCCCAGTTCTGCCTTTGCACTGGCTGTCTGTCCCCCATCCCTGGAATGTACTCCCATCCTCATCATCATACTGTGGAATCCTTGGTTCCCTTCAAGACTCAATTAAATTGTCCCTTTTTGCATGAGACTTTAAATGCCTTCTCCCCACCCCTCACCAAGGTTAATGTGTATCTCTTCCTTGTATACTTGTATAGGTGCATGTTGTCCTCCCCATTAGAATGTAAGCTCCTGGAGGGTAGGGGTTGTTTCATGTTTATCTTTGTTTCCCCAGAGCCTAGCACATAGGAAGCATTTAATAAATGTCTGATTGACTGTATATGCCTCTCTTTCAAAAACCAGGTATATTTGAAGGTGTTGATAATGCTAAAATTACTTATTTTTCAATTTTCCCTGCTCTCTCCAGCCTAAGAATTGTAAAACAAAACAAAACAAAACAAAAACAACTGTCAGACAAAACAACACGGCCCCAAACCTTCTTCTTTCCTTCGTTCTACTTTCCATCCCATTTCAAGTGCCATTCTCACAGTTGGTTCCCCACAAAAGGCAGAAGTAACAACTGATGGGGTATTTATTTTTGGGATACTTCAGACAGGCAAGGAAACATCTCACTGATTTTACTGACATTTAGCTTTTTCAGGAAGGTTAATTCTTTTAAAAGCCAGGAAGTAGGACTTAAAAGTCATAATTACAGGTGGGCAGGCATGCCTCGTAAAAATGACAAATTTGGGGTAGAGGGAATTTCTTAGGCACTTTCTTTTGACATAGGATTTATGTTCATATAGATTTTGCCATTTCATTGTTTTGTCTCTATAGAGAATCTTAGGATGTGCCTTCTTTTTCAATCATTCTAGCTGTTTCACTGGACAGGAGAATCCATGGTTCCCTAAAAGCCACCAAAGCCACATTGAGGAATGTGACGGAGTCATAGAAGCCCAACTGATTTTCAAAGTATGTGGCCAATGGTCCCTGCTCATCTCTTACCAGACTGGAGAAGTAAAAGACCAGGTAAGAGATAGAACTTGGCCCTCTTACATCAAGAAGCTAAGTCAACAGTGTTGGCCACGAGCCCAATGCTCTAAAGACTTATTTGAGAAAGTTGATGTAAATGCTTATGAACTAGGAAAATAATACCACCATTGCTGTTGAAAAATAGCCTGGGGAGCACAGGAGATCATTAGATAAGCTTTCCCAATCAGGCAAAATCTAGTTTACCGGACGACTGGGCTGGTCTCCTGGTCCTTGATCAAATTTTCCTATTTGAAATTTATAATATGGAAGTTTCTCTTACAGTGTTAGGAAGAAGAAGACTGTAAAATCTCCTGAGGATACCTTCAAAGAAACAATTCAGTCACATATGTCAAAGATGAATAAGCAAATGGTAGATAACATTGCAACAGCAGCTAATGTTGAAGGATACAGCTTGGGCAAAGGGAGTGGAGGGCTGAACTGGAGTTAGGATGGAGAGCAAGGTGCCAGAAGCTGCCACACCAATCAATGAGCTGTATATAGTGAAAGCCAGAAATCCCTGATCTTTAGTCATGTATCGTGAGACTTCAGCCTTGTCAAATCATCTAGAGATGCAAGTGGCTAGTGGCTTATATGCATAGCAGCAATGTTCTTTATATTAACTAGACAGCACATGAAAATTCTTCTTTTGATTTAATGCTCTGAACAGCCTGGACTCCCAACTTTTTTCCTCTACTGCCAGTAAGAAAGATGGGAGAGGGTAGGTCATGAAGGTGGTAGGAAATAGAAATTCCTTATCCCATAAGAGCCCTTAATCTAGGATGTGGACAGTTGACCTCATCAACCTCACACTGAAATAAAACAACAGCTTGTAGTTTGTAAAACAAGCTGATATTTCTAGTTATAGCTGTTATTAGGTGGCTCACTTCTTCTGTTTAACTTCAGTTAAACAATATACACCATTCCTGCTCTTTTTCAATCTTTTTTTTTCTCTTTTTCAATCTTGTGCTATCATTTCACTCCATAAAAAATTTTGAATGTTTCTTCCTGTTTCCTCTTCTGGGAGTCCTCAGTGGTTTTGTGGAATTCTTCCAAATTCCTTTGCTCTTATACCTTAATCATTCTACAGACTTTAGTTGAAACCCCAATGCTAAAAATATATTTCTTCACTGTCCTGGCACTTACTCAAATCCCCATACCCGACTGTTTGACCTGTATCCTACTTAAAACATCACTTTTCTTTGGCTCTGTCCTACAAGGGTTAAGATGAATATCTGGTTCATGCAAGAATGACCGTCTGAGCAAGGCATGCAATGCACACTCCCTCCCTCCCTCCCTCCATCCCACCCTATCCTGAGCATGCAGGAGCAACAGGGCCATAATTCTGTTAAGATACCAGCTGAATTGCTGAGCTTTAGGAGCGGTTATTGTGAATTGGTATAGAAGAAACATCACCAGACTACCTCCAGAGACCGTCTCCAGCCAGGCCTGTACTGCTGCGTGGCGAATGGAAGGAAGGTCAGGCACTGAATTTAAAACAAACGATAAATGCAACATTACATACTGGTATGCACTTCTAATACTGAGGAATAAGGTGATTCCAAGGAACCGAGAACAGAAGTGAACCACGGAAGGTATTAGAAGATTGAGAACAGGAGTAGAAGCTCACTGGGTAGCACATTTCAGACACTCAAGGCCATGTTCACAACATGTGGTGAAAGGGAAGAGAGTAACTGGCAAAGTCCATATGAATACAAGGCCAAAGGGACATCCCATTCTAGAAGTCTGAGGCTTTGGTGGTGATAGCCACCAACTTTTCTGGGGAGTATGGTGGGGTGGGTAGGTGGGTCTTGAGGAAGGCATTTGAGAAGTAACTGAGAAAACCTCTCAAATATTCCCTCTCTCTGTTCCCCTCTCCCCACATATAAGACAAGGCAAAGAAATATAATAACTCATGTTCTAAACATACGCACATGCACACGCACACGCACACACACACACACGGTAGCTTGTTGCTTCTCCTGGCAAACGTTCATCGCCAAACTCAGAAGCAATTACAAACCACTTTAGCTGTTTTGGCTGAGCGCCCATCTGGTCTGGTAGCCCACTGAAAACCTGAATCTCTTCAGGACCTTACAGAGAAGGTCCCTGAAGCACAAGTAGTACAAGAACTTGGCAGGGACTTGATTCATTACTCAGAGATCTCACACAGCCATGCTTTATCATGTATATGTTGGTGTACTAATGTGGGGGTGTGTAAAAGGGAGGAAAGTGCTTGCCCAGGCAAATCCCATCCTCTCCCACCGTCTCCAGTAGATTGCTCCCCCATCATCCCTACTTTCTCTCCAATCTTCAGGCTCCTCTCCTGCTATTTATTCCTATCCCTAAACAACCCTCAATGGAGCCTGCCATGTTCACCAACTATCATTCAACAACATCTCTCCTCCTAGTCTCAGCTAAACTTGAAAAAGTTTATAATACAAGCCCCCACTTTCTCCTGTCATTCTCTTCTAAATCTCTTGAAATCTGGCTTCTTGACTTTATCATTCAACTGAAACTGCGTTCCACCAAGTTACCAGTGATTAATTCTTAATTAGGAGATCTTTATTGATCTCTCTGGCAGCAGGTGGATAGTGCGCTGGGCCTGGAGTCAAGGGTAACTAAGTTCAAATATGGCCTCAGACACTTACTAGCTGGATGATCCCGGGCAAATTACTTAACCTCTGTTTGCCTCAGTTTCCTTAACTGTAAAATGGAGGTAATAATAGCACCTACTTTCCAGGGTTGTTATGAGGATCAAATGAGATAATATTTGTAAAAAAGTGCTTAGCACAGTGCCTGGCACATGGTAGGCATTTTAAATGCTTATACCCTTCCACCCTCACTCCTTCTCTGCAGAATTTGACACTATTGACCACCTTCTTTTCCAGGATACTATCTCCTCTCTGGGTTTTTGTAACTCTTTTTCTAACAGTGGGTGTCCCCTAAGGCTCTTTTGACCCCTCCTCTCTTCTCTCTTTGTACTTTCTCAGTTGGTGACCTCATGGGTTTAATTATTATCCCTCTGCAGATAATCCCCAGATCTATTTATTCTCTTCTGAGGTTCAGTCTTTCCTTCTTTCCTTTGCCTTTTTTTTTTTTTTTTGATGAGGCAATGGGGTTAAGTGACTTGCCCAGAGTCACACAGCTAGTAAGCGTCAAGCTGGATCTGACTCCAAGGCAAGAGCTCTATCCACTGTTCCACCAAGCTGCCCCTGAGTCTTTCATCTCCAGTTGTCTGTTAGACACCTCGAAGTGGATGTCCTGTAGGTTTCTCAAACTAAACATGCCCCAAACTGAACTCGGTATCTTTCCTACCCTCTTCCAAATTTCCTTCTTATTTTTAAGGCACTGCTGATCACTGCAGTCATGCAGGTTCACACAGGTTTCACCCCGGGTTCTTATCCTTTTGCTGGTACCACATATCCAATAGGATACCAAATCTCTTAACTGATTCCTCTATGGCATCTCTTACATATGCCCCTTTCCCACCACTTACACAGCCCCCATCCTAATTCAGGCCCTCCTCACCCAAATTATTCACGTCTTCTAACTGGTCTCCCTGACTCAAGTCTTCCTCGAGTCCAATCGTCCACACAGCTGCCAGTGTTTTTCCTAAAGCGCAAGTCAGAACAGTCCACCCCGCTAATCAACAAACTCCAGTGGCTTCCTTGTACCTCCAGGAAGAAATATAAAATCTTTTGTTCGGCATTTAAGGCTCTTCAAAACCTGAACCCTTCTATGTTTCCAATCTTCGAATATTCTACTTGTCTCCACGAACGCTATAATCCAGCCATACTGGCCTGCTTGGGTTCCTTGCACAGAAATTCATACCACTGTGCCTCTGCATTAGCCATTCCTCATGCCTAGAATGCTCTTTCTCTCAACCTCTGAGTCTTAGAATCTTTGGCTTTCTTTAAGACTCAGCTCAAGAGCCATCTCTTCCAGGAGGCCTTTAGCAGGCCCCCCAGCTTCCAGGGCCCTCCTTTCTAAGGTAACCTTCCATACATTTTGTATTTATCTTTTATGTTCTGATTTATAGATGTTTTCTTTCCCATTAGAATGTAAGCTCCCTGAGGTTAGGGACTATTTGTATTTTCTTTGTACCCACAGAGACTGGCATATAGTAAATAATAAATAAAAGATTGTTGATTGATTATTTCAATGATACTATGGATCTGGGCTAAAGTTGTGCTAAACTTCCACATCTTAAACTATATTATAGAGCAGCTATTATCAAAATCATTTGATATAGGGTAAAAAAATAGGAAATAGGTTGATGGAAAGTCTAGGAAAGGAAAAATCAGAAACAACAGAAATTAATAACTCAGTGTTCAACAAAGCAGGAACCATAAGCTGCTAAGGAAAGAATTCCCTATTTGATAAAATTACTGGGAAAATTGAAAAGCAATAGCTAAGGGTAGGAGACATATTCTTAACCAAACAAGGATTAAAAACAAATGCAAAAGATAAGATAAATAATTCTGATTACATGAAACCGAAAAACTTTTATACAAACAAAATTAATCAACCAAGGATAAAAAGGAAAGCAAAAGAATGGGAACAAAAATCTGTCAAATCTTTCAGATAAGTGTTTGGTATCCAAGACATATAGAAAACTAACACACTCACACACCTGTACGTGTATATACACAGATATAGGTACATATACATGTACACACACAAATAAATAATAAAAACAAAAAGCCATTTCAATAGACAAGTAATGAAAGCATATGAAGAAATAGTTCTCAAAAGGACTGCAAATTATTAATAACCACAGGAAAAGATGCTCCAAATTGCTAATACTAAGAGAAATACATCACTTCATATCTAGCAAATAGGCAAAGATGACAAAAAATGATGGGAAATCAATACTGAAGGGCTTATTAGAAGATGGTGAATTGCTGGTGGAACTATGAATCAGCACATCTATTTTGGAAAGAAATGTGGAATTATGCAAATTAAAGTGACTTAAAATGTCCATATCCTTTGATTCAGAGATTCCACTATCAGGCTTATACCCCAAGGAATTTATTGAAAAAGAACAAAGTCCCTATATATATAAAAGTATTTATAGCAGTATTTTTTGTGGTAGCAAAGAATTAGAAACAAAGTACGATATCCAAGGATTGGATAATGGCTAAAAACTAGCACTATAATAAATGTATGTTGACCTGACAAACTATGGTACATGAATTATTATTGTGCTTTAGAAATGATGAATACAGAGAAGCATGGAAAGATTTACATGAACTGATCCATAGGAAAAGTAAGTAAAGGCAAGAAAACCATGTAAATGACTACAATATGGTAAATGGAAAAGACAACCACAGAAGTGAATGACACAAAATTATAAAGAACAAGCATGGCCCCCAAAAAGAGATATGAGACTACAACCCTAACCCATTCCTTTGCAGAGTCCATGGCTGTGGTACCTGGCATATATTTTCAGGTTTTTTTCAATGTATTGATTAGTTTTGTTGATTTCTCTTCCTTTTTCCTTCTGTACCTTAAATATATTATTTGTTATATGGGACAGCTCTCTGGGAAGGGAGAAGGATATTGGGAAAAATTCTGGAGAAGTAAAAAACAGAATAAATAAATAAAAGTGTATTTTAAAAATATAGGCTAGATTGGAGAGGGAACTGATAAGATGACAGATATTGAAATCCTCAATAACCTTCATTTTTTTTTTTTTACAGTTTCCTTAAGAACAGCTTGGAGAAGTGAAGTTACTTGAAAAAAATATATAATTCATCCTATGAAAACTGTAGATATTTCCAGAATCCCTTTGGCTTAATTTCTCTTCTCTAGAAAACTCCATAATATGTGTCACTGAGCATATACAAACTTCATCCTCCACATACAAACTTGAATTTTTGTTGTTGTGTAGTCGTTTTTCAGTCATGTCTGACTCTTCATGAACCTATTTGGGATTTTCTTGGCAAAGATACTGGAGTGGTTTGCCATTTCCTTTTCCAGCTCATTTTACAGATGAGGAAACTGAAGCAAACAGGGTTAAGTGACTTGCCCAAGGTCACACAACTAGTAAGTGTTTGAGGCCAGATCTGAAATCAGGTCTTCCTGACTCCAAGCCCAGCACTCTATCCACTGTACCACGTAGCTGCTCACAAACTCGCATACACCAAATATGTGTGTGTATGTGTATAAACACACATATATTTATTCATATATATACACACACATATACACTCCATCAATAAAATGCCAGCAGAATTCACAAACTGTAGAAAGGTTGGCTAACCCAATGTATAATGACCACAGGAAAAAAAGAAATCAACTTCTGATTTTTTTAAGAGTAAAACTTAATTGTTGTTTTGCATGAAAAGGTCCAGGATCAAAAGACCTTAAATCCTTAGAAAACTTTACATCCCTTGGAAAAGAATCCAAGGGCAAACACCATGTCTAACATTAGGAAAATAAAATGTTTTGGGGCAGCTAGGTTGGCATAGTGGATAGAGCTCTGGCCCTGGAGTCAGGAGGACCTGAGTTCAAATCTGGCCTTAGATACTTGACACTCACTAGCTGTGTGACCCTAAGCAAGTCACTTAACCCCAATTGCCTCACCAAAAAAAAAAAAAAAATTAAAATAAAACAAAATGTTTTGTTGGCCTTGCTTTTAAGTTATTCGATGGGTTTTCCCCAAAGGAGGAAGTCCTCTACACAAGGAAGTTGTTCAGAAGTGTTCAGACAGTACACAAAGGATCTTAGCCCTCAGTGCAGTTACCTCTGGAACTGGAGGGCTTGGAGGTAGACACCATTTTATCCTCCTCCTCTTTTTCACGAATGTGTGTCCAATGTACATCTGCCTGGATCTCCAGAGGATCGACTAGATTGACAATCTGCTGTAGCTTCAGATTCCCAGCTGGCATAAGCAAGGACAGGGTGGAGGGGATATGGGAGGTGGGAGGTAGGAAAGGTTGGGAGAAAGTAAGGAAGGGGAAAGCAAAACTCAGGGAAGGAAGAACAAGGACAAACCATCACAAGAAGGGAAACAGAGAAAGAAAAGAAAAATGACAATATCTGTTAACATAGCACACAGAAGTGAGATTTGAAAATAAGTAGACAAGCACACAAACTCTCTCACTATTCACCCAATTGGATTTTGTAATTTAGTGATTTTCAAGAATTGAAAATTCAATGTTGTTTAGTGTTGGCCAATCTAAGCATGCCTCTGTGGAGGTATGTTAGTTTCCTGAGAAGGAAAAAAAGCACATGAAAATGTTTTCTTCATCTGGGGTGGCAGTTTGATATACTAATTTTTCTCTTATTTCACCTGCTCAGAATCAAACCCAGGACTTTGAAGAGACCAACTTTCTTTCTTTTTTTTTTTTTTTTAGTCAAAAACAAGGTTTATTGAAGATTCGCCATATTAGCTAGACTCTTAAGGAATCTGAGCATCTGTGGGCTATTGGCTAGAATGTGAAAATCTGCGCCAAGACCAACTTTTAAAAGAAGGTCTCCATATACTTAGCTGCAATGCCTTACCACAGAATATCAGCAGCCCTGTGCCTTCCCATAAGATACCCTGGATCTTCCCAAAGCAAGGTACTTACAGTACTACTACCAAGCCATGCAGCAAGTTTGACACCTTACTCTTGTGTTTTAGAAGGCCAACCAATGGGTAGGATGAAGGTATGCTGCTTCGCAACAAACCTGCCAATACTTACGCTGGCAGCATTTGCTCTTTTTACTCTAGTCAGGACTGACGTTGGAATGAGAAGCTCCCCTTTTACATACCTGTCCCATGCTGCATGCTGCACAATTTGGCAAGGAAAGGGACATCACCGCAAAGGGAAGCTTGGAAAGAGTGGGGAGATGCCTCATAAAGAGCTGAAGCTTTGATAACTCATGAGTGGAAGGAAATGAGGCGATTGAGACAAATTCTCATTTACTTTCTCTACAGTCAAATTTCTTCCTTGAAACCAATTGTGGTGACCTTTGCCACCAAAGGCCCTGGTTCAAGGCAATATAAGAGCTTGCAGGCAATAGCAAAAGCATATCCATGCAGCTCGCCACTGCATGGGCTCCCCAGGATTAGTGTACACATCATGCCACATAGCTGAGTTAAAATATCGGGGACAGTAAGTAACTGAAGTGGGATATTGGGGAAGGTTCAAGGAGAGCAGGTACCACCTGACTGGAAGGACTTTTATGCACTAGGTAGAAGACTGCCCTCATCGACAATGGCAACCGTGCCTCACTGCTTCCCCTCGCAATCCAACTGGCTGACCTGGGTATGGTTCCGGTCCTTGTGGCTTCACTCTGGTTTGCGAGTGAATTTTGGAAAGCGAGTGAATGCAAACATTCGATTGCAAAGGAATGTGCATCTCTGATCAGCTCTTCTGTTACAGCTGTCCTTCCCTGTGGACCCTCAGTCTCTTTCTACGTTGTTTTCCTTTAGGGGCCTGAACCATCTTAGTAAGAGACGAGCTGAGAGGTCGTCTGATTGCCTAAGATACGCTAGGAAGGAGAAGAGGCAAGCCGGTAGAAAAAATGCTGAATCCCATCCTCTTTTAGGCAGAAAAGGGAAGACAATTACATTTCTTACTGTTGACACTTTACTTTTTGCCGCCCATTATAACCCTGAAGTCTTTAAAAGTTCAACATACTATGAATGCTATTTTTTTTTTAAAAACAGGAAAGTGGAAACATTTTAGTGTGAAAAGTGCCCAAGTATACCTAGTGGTGGCAGAAGACATTTTGTGTCACCTGCAAGAGGTGCCCAAGCGACCCAAATATACATATCTGTCATCAGGCTTGCTGATCCAAGGGTAAACTAGTCAGGAAAGGATGTCTGTCTTGAATTTGACGGGAAACTTTGGGTCGGGGTGTAGAATTGGAATAATCAGGTTGCCACAGGGTCATTTCTGGAATTCTTTTCCAACCCATGTTCTTCCATACATGCCCTATGGCATGATCCTGAGGTTCCATGGAGTCCTGGTGCCAGGCACAGTCTATATAATTACGTTAAAAATGTCTTTTCATGTGGGACCTGCTCTTTAGGGCAATTTCTGGGCAGTTATGAGGGAAGGATGGGGGGGGATGGGCAGGGGCAAAGCGGGTACCTTTCAATGTACCCGTGTCCTCTTCATGTGAATTATGCTGAAGCCAGTGGCTTTGCTGGAGTTCTTTGTTCCAGGGGCAATACTCTCCCTCTACAGCAGGGGGAGCCAAACATCAAGCATAAAGACAGGCATATGGACAAATGGAGAGAGGATCGGGAGAGAAGAGGAGAGAGAGAGAAGTTATCCTTAGCTCAAAGACAAATAAGACTTCCTGTCAATGTCTACATATTCAAATACGTCCATCGTTTGAAAGAAATTCCACCGTCCAGTCAAGAAGTCTTGTTTCCAGGCACTTTAGCATTTGGCCAAGTTTGAAGTTAAGAAGAGCCCCTCCCCCCCAAGTCCACCTCTTGTATTCTTGTCTTGACAATGGTCCCAGGTTCGGGGGATCCAGCTTCTGAGTGGAAGGCAAGAGCAAACAGCACCCTAAACCGCACAAAAGGCAACTAGTCTACAGCCATCATCAGAGCAAGATAACGAAGTCAACAGTGATGTCATATTTACCTAGCATTGTTCTTCTGAACATGCTATGGATATGATCTCTCCTATTCTGACAGACCAGAAGTAGAGTCAAGTACTATGCCAACTGCTGCCCGAGGAATAAGAGGCAGTACATAGGAAGGCGAGCCCAAGGCATCAGACACCCCCAAGGGCTCTAGTCTCCTCTTCCTAACTCCCTGCGTCTTCTCATGCCATCAGTTAATCTTCACAGAGAAGAAAAAGATGCAGATTATTGTGGTGCCCACATCCTGAAAGAGTAGACAGCTGCTCCTTTGGAACAGCAGTGTCTGTATACAAACACGGAAAAGCATAAATATCAGTAGGTCCAGGAATGAAGAAGGGAGGTTGAGCAGGTCACCAGACTAGAAGCTCTTATTCTTCTTCCCCAAACCCTCAAATTCAGGAAGCAAAAGAGTTCTTTGCTTCTGTTTTCTCTTGTTCATCCTCTATCTCATTAGCATCTTGTATCATAGCAAATTTCGAATCACTGATAGTTAGCTTCTTTGGAAAATAAGCTGGGTATCCCAACAGTCTTAGTGTGTTTTAAGCTTTAATAGCTTAACTTCATTAGACTTTTGGGCACACTGTATGTATGAAGTGCTTTGCCTTTGTTTCATGCTTAGTCCCTGTTGAGCCAGAAGGAACAGGCTTCGGTTTAAAACAGTAGCAAAGCACTCCTGATTCCAGGAAGAAACAGATAAGCATGATATGCAGCACATTAATCTGGTGCCAACTATTACAGGGCTGTTAAAAATTTGGTCTGGTGCTATAAATGAAAACCAGGAGGTGTCAGTGCAGAAGAAGCCAAAACCCTTGCTCCCTCCAATCTACACACCTCTAAAATGATATCATTAATCTAAGTTTACACAGCATCTTCCTTCGGTGGAATTCCAAGAGCTATACCTCATTTCTGTTTACCACATTTCATTTCTGTGAGGTAGAAGTGGTAATGGGAGGCAAGGATGACAATCTCCTTTCTATACACAGGAAAATTAGGAGAGAGAGAAGTTAAGTAACAGTAAAGGAGAGTCAAAGTCGAGTTAAGACACCAGAAATCCATAATAAAAATTGTTTCTAGACTGGAGTTGGCTTTCGGGCCTCCAGCTCCTACTTATGGCTTTGGTGAGGGAAAAGTTGGGTGGGAGAAGGAAAAGGACTTCTCTGAAAGGTTTGGTGAAATGTGAAAAAGTCCAGCAATTGAGTTTGGGAATAAGGAATTTGTTGAAAAGAAACTGAGGGAGGGGAAGGAGAAGGAACACAGCTAGCATTGAGAGGGAAAAGGGAGGACCTGAGAATAAAAAGAATCAGTCAGAGCATAAGGGGAAAAAATGGAAGGGCAGAAGGAAGATTTGAGGAAGAAAAGGAAAGAGGTTAACAAAACAAGGCAAAGAGAGTTGGGTATAGCTAGTACTCAAAATGCTAACGAAATGAAAAAAGAGCCAACTCAGAGAGGAAAGTGACAGCTCCAAAAGCCACTTAGGTTTTCTAGGAGAGCCACTACTCAGATTTTCAAAGGAGTGAGAAACCAGGGAGCATTCTGCATCGATCCACAAAGAATGTTTTATATTTATATTTCCACAAAAGTGAAGTGATTGTTTAATCTCTGCATAAGGTACAGGCTGTTTTTTGTCTTAGAAGCAAAGATAAAGAGTCCTAAGGAATACTTTTCAATTCTATTAGTTATCAGGGAGAATGAATTATTTCTTTTAAAAAAGGAGAGGGGGAGAAAAAGTTCAAAGTCAAAACAGTCAAAACAGAGAAAAAAAAGGATCTAAAGTACCAACTAGTGTCAAGACACTGGTGGGTAAAGAGGATGATGCAGAAGGAGGAAAGATGGCTCCTTTGAGAGGAAGCAGCTGCTTGTTTGCCAAGAAAATATAGTATGGGTCTTCAGGTGTCACCAGGTCAGAGATCATTCAATCAGAATCGAAGGAAGGAGAGACAAATAGTGGTAGATGGGGACTGAAGAGGATAACTATTGATGGGATAATCACCATAGAAAGGTCTGCTATCTCCTGGAGACCTTCTCAAGGCTTGTCAAACCAGAAAACTAACTTCAGTTTTATGTGGTCCCAAATAATATTACAAGAATTGCTGAAAATTACAAAGTCCTGGGTAATAAAGTGAAGACTTTAAGGGCACAGGTGGCACTTTCATCACTCCTGCTAATCAGAGGCAAGGGCTCCAGAAGAGAAAAGCAGGTTTGGAAAGTGACCTGCTACTTACATAGATGTTATTAGAGAGCAGGATTTGTTTTTCTGGACCACAGCTTACAGTATAAGGATGACATGTTCCTGGCCAGAGATAGAGAAGGGGAGAAATTGTCTACATATATATATATGTCAACCAAATCAGATACCACAGTAGTTACAATATAGGAAGAGGACCAGTAGTACAAACACCCAGAAATTCAAAGAAGACAAAGTCCAAGAAAGTATGCAGAAATAAAATCCATGGCCTTGGAGAATGTGTAAAGTATAGGTAATGAACAAGTTTGAACACTCTGACTCTCAGTAAAAGTATAAAAAGAAATATCCCTTTTAAAAATCAATCTTGTGTCAGTCCAATCAACGATGGTGACTTTGAGTTGAAAAGATTTGATCCTATGCTTTTAGATCGCAACAACCTCTAGAGCAATGAAGCAGGTTGCCTCAAACAAGGCTGGATTAACTGCTGTTTTTAAAGTAGATTTCTTTAACTAAAAGGGAAAAGAAGAATAAAGAAAATTACTTAGGGTTATGATTAGACCTAGTTTTCCTAACCTTCACTAGATTCTTCTTCTTCTTCTTCTTCTTCTTCGTCGTCATCCTCCTCCTCCTCCTCCTCCTCCTCTTCCTCATTCCCAGGCTCGAGGCGTTTTGAGGTCTCCAGCTCCTCCTCACTCTTCCCTTTTAGAAGAGCATGGATGCGAACAGCTTCCTTCCAAGGCACACCCCCCAGGTCTGAAGGTGGAAGACGGGATTCCTCTTCTTCT
Organism: Vombatus ursinus; assembly: GCF_900497805.2. NCBI lineage: Eukaryota > Metazoa > Chordata > Mammalia > Diprotodontia > Vombatidae > Vombatus > Vombatus ursinus. Next base: position 3,970,191 of record NW_020951860.1, read on the forward strand.
TCCTCTTCATCATCCTCCTCCATCTCAGACTCTGAACTGCTACAGAGAAGCCAAGACAGAAGAAACAACCCAAGTGAAGAAACAGCAAATAGCTCTCCAGGGGAAGAGTTTATATCCAGGGGAGGAGTGGCAGCGAGGTGGCGCAGTGAATAGAGCTCTGGCCTTGGAGTCAGGAGAACCCAAGTTCAAATCCAGCCTCAGACACTTGACACTTACTAGCTGTGTGACCCGGGGCAAGTCACTTGACCCCGATTGCCTCACCAAAAATAAAAAAAAAAAGAAGTATATCCAGGAGGTGGGGTGGGGAAGAGGTGTCAGAATGATTTTTTTTTTTTTTGAAGAGAAGGGGCAGTAGCAAGGTGGCAAAGTCTTTACAGGGAACCCTTGAAGGGAAAGAGAAGAATCAGGTACGTTTCTCTTTTCAGAAGGAAGCTGTGAAGGTGGTCAGCTCCCTTTCCTACTGGACTTTAATATAGATAGGAAGCTTTGTGAAGAAAATGAGGGTAAAGTAACAAACACACGATGGGAAAGGTTTGAGGTACGTGTATGTGGCAACTGTACGTCTTCACACACATGCAAATCGGATTAGTAAAAGGACTAGCAGTAAATCCTATAACAACACAATTAGGATTTATTGGGATGAAGTTTATATGGGCTCCACAAAGGGCACAAGTAGAGACAGGCAAATGTTATTTTCCATGAACTGTTTTTGGATGTAAACTCATCACCTTGGGAGCATCAGAAATGCAGATCTTCCCTTCTCATGATACTTGATCTAGTTTGTGGGCTTTTAGTTTCGGTCAATCTAGTATCTGAGGTTCCTAATCTCGGCATTTTCTTCGATGCCTTGCTCTCTCTTACCCCACGTGGGCAATCACAATATCTCTCACATCTAACTCCTTTTCTTCTTTCAGAAGCCTGGAGTCAGGAAGACCTGAATTCAGATCCAATCTTGGACACTTACTAGTGGTGAGACTCTGGGAAAGTCACTTAACTTCTGCATGCCTCGTTTCCTTAACTATAAAATGGGCATAATAGTAGCAACTGCTCTCCCAAGGTTGCGGTGAGGATCAAATGAGATAATATTTGTAAGGCACTGAGCACAGTGCCTGACACATAGTAGGTGCTTAAGAAATGCTTGCTTGGAGGCAGCTAGGTGGCGCAGTGGATAGAGTACCTGCCCTAAAGTCAGGAGGACCTGAGTTCAAATCCAGCCTCAGACCAAACACTTGATACTTACTAGCTATGTGACCCTGGGCAAGTCACTTAACCCCAACTGCCCCCCGCCCAAAAAAAAGCTTGCTTGTTTCCTTCCTTCTATCACACACCATAGGTCAGGACTTTATCACCTTTTGCCTAGATTATTACAACATCCTCCTAACTGATCTCTCTGATTCAAGTCTCACTATTCCAGTCCATTCTACAAACTTCTAACAAAATAATTTTCCTTAAGTGCAGATCTGACCATGTCAATAACTTTCTCAACCAACTTCAGTGGTTCTATTTAAAGCCCTACACAAGTTGGCCCTAACCTACGTTTCCAGGCTCATTAGACATTATCACTCTGTCTCTCTGTGATCACATTCTGAGATCCAGCCAAGACAGCTTTCTTTCCGTTCCTCACTCACAATACTCCATCACCTATCTCCATGTCTGCAAACCTGGACTGCACTCTTTTACCTCCTACTCAGAGAGTCCCCTCTCTGCTGTTATTCAGACACAATCTTTTGCATGAAGCCTTTCGTGATCTCCGCCAACTGCTAGTGGCCTCCCTCCTGTGTATACACAAACTATTTACAAAGTAAGAATGACCAGTGATGATCACAAATGCGGAATATATTGTATGGCGGAAAAAATAAAGGAAAGACTGTCAGAGCCAAACTGAGTCCTTCACAGTGGGATGAGCCGGCAAAAGAAAGGAGGAAGAGAGGAAAGGACGGGAAAATTCACAAAGAGAAGCAGGCAACAGAGCCAGAAAAGGTACAATAATAAAAATAAACTTGGCTAATCTTACTGGAAAAGTACAGAGCGCATGACCTATAGGAAATAAATGGAAACTAACATTCCAACACCTGGTGTTAGAGCCCTGTAGACAACTTCTGTTCTTAGCCAATGTTGCTGTTCAGAGCTTGGAAAAATAACTATGAGCAGTACTTATTAGAGTAGAGGTAGTTTTACATGATACATGCAGGACAGAAGCATGCATCCCTATTCTCTAAAAGAATATGCATGCTGACTCCTCTGAATGTAAGCTACTTGTGGGTAAGAAGGGTTTAATTTCTGCTTTTGTATCCCCAGTGCCTGCACACAGGAGGCAGGTAATAAATGCCTGATTAACTTTTCAGGAGTATTTCAAAAAAAGTTTGTTTTTTCTTTTATGGGAGTAGCAGTGTTGAAGGTAGAATTTGAATGAAATCCAAGCTACCTTCAAACTTGTGGAATGTTCCTGCCCTGAGAAAAACAAATTCCTTCCACCCCCTCAGCCCAAATGGTAGGGAATGTCCCCCCCTAGACCGGCTTCATGGTCTATTAACTCTGAAATCTAATTCTTCAGGGAGGCTTTGAAATGACCAAATACGTGACCTCAAATAAGAAATGTGTGCTTACTCAGGTTGGAAGACATGTGTCTTTCAAAGTTAAGTTAGGGTTGCTGACCAATAATGTACTGAAGGTGCCCGGCTTAGTACAATACTGCAGTACTAGGCATGCAAAGGGTGTTAACATCTGCTTTACTTATATGAAGGTACCAGGTGGAGTCAGTCAATAACCATTTGTTCTTGTTCAGTTGTTTTTTTTCAGTAGTGTCTGACTCGTCATGACCTCACTTGGGGTTTTCTTGACAAAGATATCGTCACTTCCTTCTCCAGCTCATTTTACAGATCAGGAAAAGGAGGCAAACAGGGTTAAGTGACCTTTCCATGGTCATACAGCTAGTATCTGAGGCTGGATTTGAACCCAGGTCTTCCTGACTCCAGGCCCGGCACTCTATGCACTATGGCACCACTTAGCATTCAATGGAGTGCTTACTATGTTGCTATGTGCCAGGCACTGTGCTTGGTGCTGGGGATACAGACAAAGGTGAAAACTTTCCTGTCCTCAAGGACAGGACATGTCCTCCATGTTCAAATAAGGAAGACAACACGCAAACAACTATGTATACACAAGATATATACAGAGTAGATCAAACTGAAAGTGAAGGTGGCATAATTAGAATGCCCAAGCTTAGACCCATAGAAGAGTTGAGAAAATATATGCATCTCCCTCTCCTTTTTGCAGAGGTGGAGGACTATGGGTGTGTTATATTACATATGCTATGATCGATGGTAGTTATGATGGTTGTTTTTTTAACTGCTTTCTCTTCTCCTCCCATGTCCCTACAGAGGGCTTGCAGGGTAGAGGATGGGAAGGAAATTATTTGTTTTTTTGTTTTTGTTTTTCTTTTTGGTGAGGCAATCAGGGTTAAGTGACTTGCCCAGGGTCACATAGCTAGTAAGTGTCATGTATCTGAGACTGGATTTGAACTCAGGTCCTCCTGACTCCAAGGCCAGAGCTCTATCCACTGTGCCACCCAGCTGTCCCAGAAGGAATTTATTTGGAAATGAAGGTGACATAAAGTCAAGATATTCATGAAAATAAAATTTAAAAAGAATTTGAGACTGGGTTAGAAGTCATGTCTCATACTCTAAGCCTGCATTTTATCTACTATGCCACAGTATATAATATTAATGATTCTTAACATTAATGCTTTTTATTTTTTCAAAGGAGTTCAATGCCTTTGACAAATCAACTCTTTCTTCCTCATGAGACATGTGTAGAAGAAAAGCATTCCTGTTCATAGATGGAGTACAACAGAATAGAGATTTGCTTGGTTTCATACTACCAATTTGTGGCAGAAATAGGGGTAAAAAGATGAAGAGATGGTTATAACATCCAGAGAGAGAGAAAGTGTGAGGCCTTTAGAGGGCCTTTCTCCATTGTAGATCCATGCTAACTGCAGAAGAGGGAAATAAATCTATAAGAACGACCACAATGAAAATGTTAAAATGTAGGACTAACGATGCTTTAATGTTTCCCCAGTTTATTTTTATTTTATTTTTATTTATTTTAGTTTTAGTTTATGCAAGTCTAGAAACCAAATGAGTGAACCAAATTCTCTAACAACCTTTGAAAAGTTACACTTTTTCTATATGTCCCTTTCTTTTCAGTATAAGTAAAGATTCAGGTCTAAAAGCTTGCTTCTGACAAGCCCTGTTACAGTCTAAGTGTTTTATAAAGACTGAATTTTCCCCTCTTCTCTCTGGGGAACAGAAAGAAAACTGCCAGGTATTGACAGCTGTTTTTTTTTTTCCTACCCCATCAATAACACCGACTGCTGTGCTATTATCTCCATGGAAGTCCAGTCCATGGAACAGACTGCTGCCCCCTTCATAGGGCCTCCTGTGTCACATTATAGGCACAACGTAAATTCTTTATCTTCAGTTTCACTTTACATTCCCTGGCCCTTATCTGTGTTGGACTTTGGGTGCCTGACCTTTGAAGAGCCAAGAGGAAGGGTGTGGAAGAAGAAAGGAAGCTGTGGTATCTGTAGCTTAGTCACTAATGTTCTGGGTAATTAATACCGTTTTGTTTCAATTTTTTTGAAAAATACTATCTGAAAAATAACACATTTTCTAAGCTTACCTCACACTGCTATTCTTTAAAAAAAATAACTTTTTTAAAGATATCTTTTGTTTTTAACATCACATTTTATTAGTTGTTCAGTTATGTCTTTGTGACTCTATTTGGGGTTTTCTTGACAAGGATACTGAAGTGGTTTGCCATTTTCTTGTCCAGCTCATTTTACAGATGAGGAAACCGAGGCAACCAGAGTTAAGTGACTAGCTCAGGATCACACTGTTAGTATATATCTAAGGTCAAATTTGAACTTAGGTCTTCCTAACTCCAGGCCTGGTGCTGTATCCACTGTGCCACCTCTTCCAATGATAACAAAGGTGAGAATACTAGTGCATGTGCTAGGAGTACAGGCACAATGTCATGAGGAAACAAGGAAAAGGGTCTTTCATGGTCTCTCCCGGCTCCATGGATGACCGATTTGAAGGAAAGAGCCATGAAAGGTAAGGAACTCCTGATCTTCTGGCTTAGACTTGGTTAAGCTCTGAATAAAGTCTTAGGGTGAACTATTTATCCCACAGGGAACAGTGATTTTGAAAAATGGACTTTGTAAAAAGTAACTCAGGTGGTTCTTTTGTACTCCTCCCAGTGACCAGGTACGGTGCCAGGCACAGAGAATCTATTAAACACTTGCTGAGTTCTTGAATTAAATGCTGGTCAGGTCAGTGGTTCAGATGCTTAGGTCAGTACAAAGATAGGCCGTGGAAAGGGGCTCCGGGCAGGAGAATGATCAATGGTTTTGAAGTGAGAAAACCTGGGTTTGAAGATCAACTTTGCTGTTTCCTCATTATGTGAATAGGGCCATAATTCATCTCACCATTGTGTATTTCAGTTTCCTCAGCTTTAAAGATAGGGATAATATTTATTTTATCTACTTGACAGGCTTGTTTTGAGGATTAAATGAGATACTGCAAGTGAAAACCCTTGTAAACAGGAAAATGGTGTGTGTGTGTGTGTGTGTGTGTGTGTGTGTGTGTGTGTGTATTCTCTTTATTTTCCCTTTAGAGGAGGGCCTAAGTTCATTTGGAAACCCAACAGATAATGTTGCTTGCAATGAGGTGAACAGGAATATATAGGGGTTGAAGGCACAGATGTTACATAATAACCTGCTTGCCACGTCCTCTTCGGTCCCTTTGTCCAACACGCTGCTCAGATTGTGTTCTGCTAGGGTTTCCTCAGGAACCTCTTCAAGTTCTTCTGCCTGTTTCATGGACAACCTATAATTCTCCAGCTCAATCCTTTCTGGGGTACCCTTCAGTCTCTTGGCAAGGCTGGGCTCCTCTAAGCCATTCACACTTGAACCTGAAAGACAAATCAAGAAGCGAGGTACTGAGATTTAAATTCAAAGCCTGCATAGAAAAGCAGTGTTTCTGGGGGAAGGGAGGAAGAGAGAGGGAGGCATTAGGAGAAAGAGCACACTTTTAGATCACTCATTATACCTCGTAGGAAAGTTGCCTTTGGGAAAAGGTTGGTAAATCCAGAAAAAACAGTTGAGCAAATCCAATGCTAAGGGATCTAGATTTAGTGCAGAATAGGGAAATCCTCCAACCTGAGAATGGAGGTTGAAGGATTATAGGATTACAATTACTGGAAGGAATACGATAGTGCCAGGACAGTGATAAAATTCTATATTCTCTTCTAGAGAACTTGGTCTGGACTAAAGGAAAAAGGGGAAGGGCTTGAATCACGCAGTAAATGAATTCCAAGCAGAGTTGAAGAAACCTTAAACCGTACAACCAAACATACTTTTTTCAGTGCCAAAAAACTCCAGAACACAATCACAGAATCTCACGAGTGAGAGGAACCCCAGAGACCATCTAGCATAGCCTTATGGGAACAAACTTTGCTATATAATGGATCTGGTTTGTGGTGATCTGGCCTGGTTCTCCCTTGGTCCTCCTGCCTGTCTGGCTGCTTCTTCTCAAGTCCTCCTTTCAGGACGATCATTTATACCACTCGGTGCGTGTGGGAGCCCAAGGCTTTATGCGGTCCCAGACCCCACATTCTCTCTTTCTCCAGGTGACCTTATCAATTTACACAAGTCTACTTGTCATCTCTAGGCTAATGATTTCCAGATCACCATATCCAGCCCCAGTCTCTCTCCTGTGCATCAGTACCATATCTCCAAATGTCTACTGGACATTTCAATCTAGATTACTCTAGGCATGCCAGACACGTACTCATCTTTCCCCACTAATCTACCCTCCTCCGAATTCCCTATTGCTTTCAAGGACACCATTATCCCTCCCATCACCCAGGCCTACAACCTCAGTCCATGTAGTTGCCAAATCTTGTCATTTCTATCTCCATTAGCCTATCTCAAGCATCCATTATCTTTCCAATTCACAGAGTCACCACCTTATTTAAGAGCCACATAATCTCTCTTGTCTGAACAATGACAACAGCCTCCCTGCCTTAGATCTCTCTCCACTCCAATCCATTCTTCACATGGCTGACAAAATGAATTTTTTTTTCTTTTTTGGTGAGGCAATTGGGTGAAGTGACTTGCCCAGGGTCACACAGCTAGGAAGTGTCAAGTGTTTGAGGCCAGATTTGAATTCAGGTCCTCCTGACTCCAGGGCTGGTGCTCTATCCACTGCACCACCTCGCCGCCCCAAATGATTTTCTTAAAATACAGGTCTGACCACTTCATTCCCCTACTCCATGAACTCTAGCAGTTCCCCTTTTGGGGGAGCTAGGTGGCACAGTGGATAGACAGTGCCAGGCCTGGAGTCAGGAAGACTCATCCTTGTAAATTCAAATCTGGCCTCAGACATTGACTAGCGATGTGACCCTGGGCAAGTCACTTAACCCTGGTTGCCTCAGTTTCTGCAACTATGAAATAAGCTAGGGGAGGAAGAGGCAAACCACTCTAGTATCCTTGCTAGAAAACCCCAAATGGGGTCACCAAGAGTTGGACACGACTGAAAATGATGGAACAAGTTCCCCTATTACCTATAAAATTAAATATAAACTGACTCAACACCATACCTTCTTGCTAAGTTATGAATGAGGTTTAATGTACGATAGAATTCATCTTTTCTCAAGACGGGAGGAAAAAGCTCAGCTGCCTTTAATTGGGAATTAGCTCATCCTACTGTCTTAATATAAACAAAAGTAGCAGAAAATGAATTATCCAATTAGATTTAATTATCTTTTTTTCCTTCTTGTCTGCCTATTTGCAGCTATCTCTTTATATTTCTTTAGTTGCTGAGAAAGATCCTGCACTTCTGATTGCTGGCTAGGAGGATGTCTGAAGTCCGAGGGTAGCCAGATTTTTAAGCCAAATCTTACGAGTTTACAAAAAGTTTGCTATCTTTGTGTCTTCTCACTCTTATTTAACTGGCATTGAGTTCTTACAACTAAGTAATCTCTATTTAAGTAAGTGGCCAACATGCCACTACTGTAGTCACACAATAAATATCTCTTATTAAATACCCTCATGTCCCTTTCTACTCTAATCCCCGTTTGGTTTTCTATAAGAAAAAAATTAGATTTCTTCGCCCACTTTCTCCAGATCACAATTTAAGTACCAGCCTCCCACACTTCTCTTTCTATGACAAAGAAACTATTAAATCGCCTCTTTTTGTGGTGTCCTTTGCCACAGTTACCAGTGTTCTTCTAAGAAACTGATAACACATGACTCATTGTTGAGTTCAGATGTGGTGCTGTGAATCAAAGCTTAATTTGATCTGAGAGAATTAGGATCATGACAAAAGTCAACGTATGGTCGAGGATAAAGAAAATCAGGCCTAAAATAAATTGATTACACTCTTCATCTCTTTTCTTTTTCCATTCTGTTAGGGTTTTTTTTTTAGAAATTTTTGGGTAATTCCTGACAAATTGTGCATGTGGTTTCAGTAGTGAAAAAAGGGATAGGGCAACATATATAAATGTGAGTTAGACATATTTCATGGACTGATGAACATTTTTGCAGACTCCAATTTTTTGAGCTGATCTCCAAAGCTGGAATAAGCAATGGTTTGGATCTAGGTGTTTAGCTACTTAAAAGTCTTTGGGGTACATTTGAATTACCAAGGAAATCTGGAATTTGGTAGGGAAAGTCCTCAAATGAGGTCTCTCAACTCTGCAGAAGATGGGTTACTGCAATGCTGATATATGTTGGCAAATCTGGTATATTCATGTATGAGCATAAGGAGGGATAAGGATATGTATATTTGCGTGGCCTGTTGAGTTTCTCTCTCAGATATCCTTATTTTTCAGTATATACACCCATGCTAGAGTTATTTTTGTAATCACTGTTTCATTTTCAGTCCTGAGCTCATTGCACCAAGGGAACTAATCTAAATTGATGATATTTAGTGGGACACAGAATATGTGGATTTTAAATAACAGCAAAAAGGAGGAGGCAAAACAGACAGCATGTCCTCTTCTCTTTATCCTAAATTCCTTCAGACCCTTTACTAGGATAGGTCTTCATTATGCCCCTTTTTCATTTTTTTTTTTAAGTGAGGCAATTGGGGTTAAGTGACTTGCCCAAGGTCACACAGCTAGCATGTGTCAAGTGTTTGGTCTGAGGCCGCATTTGAACTCAGGTCCTCCTGACTTCAGGACCGGTGCTCTATCCACTGTGCCACCTAGCTGCCCCATTATGTCCCTTTTTCAACATTTACAAATCGTGCAGGTGTGGTGCTATGGGCCAAAATTTGGAATGAGTTGACAGTATTAAGATTACACAATTAAGAAGAATAATTCATGTTGCCCCTGTTTTTTCCTTGTTCCAACTTGTATTCTGTCCCCTTCTCTCCATCCAGAGTCAATAAAAAAGAAAGCTGTTGTGTATGACAATATTTGATTATTTCCTTCTTAGTTCACATTTTTGGTAACTACCCTTTATGGAGAAGTTAAAAGGGGAAAAGAGGGAGAAAAAGAATGTTAGGGAAAGAGTTCAATTACTCAAGCACAAACTTTTTTTGAATCTGATGAACAGGGCCAAAAAAAAAAGCATTTATTTTAGGCAGGGCAAAGAAGGCCATGAGATTAAGTCCTTGATGCTGGTAGAAATGAAAAGCAGTAGCCCTCCAACCAAGCAATCTTCTAGGTTTGCCTGTTGTCACCCCTGTGAATATAATAAATGGAAGGAGAGGGAAAGACAGGAAGAAAAAGAGGAAATTATGAGTGACCGGCTGCCTTTGAGACATCGCTATCAGAATCAAATTTATGGTGATAAGACTAGAGGCTGAACAAATTTAACTTGAGGAAACAAAATGAATAATAAATCAGTAAGATTTGCTGCTGCATACCTGTGAAGCATGGGAGGACAGAAGGAAAGAAATGAATGTTGTTCTATAAAGGGTAGTGCCTATTTCACCCTTGAGAGCCAGACCATGATGGTCATCCTTCACCAACCAAACAGATTTTTCTTTTTATTTTCTGGAAGGATGCAAGGCTTTACCCCACAATAAGACTGGAAGTAAAGACTCTGTCAGTCTGTTTTGGAGTGACATTCTTCCCCCCTTCCAGTGTTATTTCTCCAGAGTGTTTACAAGCACCACTGACTAATATATCATCAAGCAAGGAAAATTGCGGTGAAATACCATTCCGCTTAAGGGAGAAGAAATGTTGATTTAATTAGGGCTTGGCCCCAAGAACCAAGAAAGAAACCAGAAATGCTCTAAGCTGTTGGGTTTATTTATACATCAGTCCCCCAAAGGGGATATGGTTACAATTCATAGTTCAGAAGCATGAAGAATTGTTTCACTGTATTTTTTTTTTTAATAATCAGGACAGCTGAATGTAGATGTCATTTGTCGTACTTCGGGGCACAAGCTCAAGGTAATAGAATCTTGGAGCTGGAAAGGATATGAAGAAATCTAGTCCAACCCATACCTGAATAAGAATCCTTTCTATGACAAGATATTACAAGGCTTATTCAGCCTTTTCCCCAAGACCTCTCATGAGGGAAACCAATTACCTCCAAACTTAGCCTATTCCATTTTGGAACAGATCTAACTGTTTGGAAATTTTTATTATACTAACTACAGCTCCAGGACGAGCCAACAATTATTCAATAAATCTAACATTTTAAAGTACCTACTATGCACTGGGAAATTGCAACACAAAGAAAAAAATAAAACAGTCTCCACCCTCAAGGAAAGTACAGTCCAGCCAGAGAAGAGAAAATGTACATATAAAGGCAGATAGAAAATATATTCAAGGTAACTTTTGGGGGAAGGTACTAGCAGCTATGGGGGGGTCAGGAAAGTCTTCATGTGTAAGGTGGCAACTGAATTGAGACCTGAAAGAAACCAAAGTTTCCAAGAGGCAGGGATGAGGAGGGAAGGCATTCCAGCCATGACCAATCAATTAATCAATAATTGATTATTACAAATATTATAAAAATTATATAAAATATATAATTATATATATAAAATTATAAATATCATAAATAATTAAGCACTTTCTTTGTGCCGGGCACTGTTTTGAGGGCAGGAGATTTTAAAAGAGGCAAAATATAGTCCCTTCCCTCAAGGAGCTTACAATTGAATGGGGGAGACAACATGAAAACAAATATATATGAAGCAAGCTATACACAGGAGAAATAGGAAATAATTAATAGAGAGAAGGGACTGGAATTGAGAGGGGCTGGGAAGGCATCCTGTAGAAGGTGAGATTTTAGTTGGGACTTAAAGGAAGCCAAGGAGGTCAGTAATTGCAGTGGAGGATAAAGTAGGATAAAAGAACTGACAGAAAGGTGTAGCATGTATAAGGAACAGGTCGAAGGCCTGGTCATCTTCATAGAAAAGAGTAATATGCCATAAGAATGGAAAGATAGGTTTGGGTCAGGTGGTGAACAGAGCAGTTAATATTTTCTCCTTCAGGGGAATAGTGAGCTGTAGTTTTATTAAATAGGGGAGTGGCATGGTTTGATGTGCTTTTGAAAAATTACTTTGCAGCTTTGTAAAGGTTCAAACAGAGAGAGGCAGGAAGAGTTCAGGCAAGAGGCGATGAGGCCCTGAACTAAAGTGGTGTTTGTGTGAGCAGAGAAAGGGAATAGATGCATGATATGTTTTGGTGGTAGAAATGACAAGATTTGGCTGGGCTGAATGAGAGTGAACTGAGGATGACATTGAACCTGAGTAACTAGAAGGATGGTGGTGACCTTGAGAGAAAATGAGGAGTTCAAAAGAAGGTGAGTTGTGAAGACAGAAAGGTCATGAGTTCACTTTCAAACATGCTGATTTTTCCACCAGATATCCAGTTTGAAATGCCCAACAGGTATTTGGAGACATGGTACTAGAACTCAGGACAGAAATTAGGGCTGGAAATATAAGGAGTCATTTGCATAGGGATAATTAAGCCCACAGAAACTGAAAAGGCCCAAAAGTCAGAGTATACATAGAGAAGATAAATCTCAAGTCAGAGCCTTAGGGTATATCCACAGTTGAGGGAATGTAATGATTATAATGCAGCAAAAGACATTGAGAAGGAGCAGTCGGACAGGTAGGAGAAAAATCAAGTATGTAGTAACCCAAAAACCCAGAGAGGAAAGAGTGTACCCGGGAGAAAAAGGGGGTTAACAGTGTCAAATGCTGCAGAGAGATCAATTTAGAGAAGACTTTAAGATCGGCAATTAAGAGATTATGCTAACTTTGGAGAGGACAATTTCAGTTGAGTGCTGAGGTCAAAATACAGTCTGTAAAGGGGCTGAGAAGCAGGAGGAGAGAAGTAGAAGCAATGTCTATGGACAACTTTTAAAAGGAGTTTGGTTGGGAAGGAAAGGGGAACTACAGATGTTAGCTTGAGTAGGACCTAGTGAGGGATTTTTTCTTCTTCTTCTTCTGTTTTTTTTTTAAAGGACGAGACAGACGTGGTCAGGTTCGCAGACATCAGAGAAGCTGGTAGAAAGGGAGAGAAGGGAGAATGATGGAGGGAAAATTGTTGGAAAAGAAGGGAGGGGATGGGAATCAAGAGTACATGCAGATGGGCTGGCACTGGCAGGACGCAGGGAAATCTCTTCATCTGGCCCTGGATTAAAGCAAGAGGGAAGAGGGGATGATATCTAGGAAGTGGGTACCCTGCATTTTCCTATATTTCTCGACGTGATAAATGACATTTTAAAATAAGCCTGCACTTTAGTGTAAATAAGAGTCACGTGCAACCCCTACATTTTAGTATTTTTTTTTTACAAGGGATTCCTTTATAAGGAGTTGAGACTTGTGCAAGGGCAACCAAGGACAGATAATATATTTTACCCTGTCTTGGACCCTAAGGCTAATGCCAGTCAGCAGATTAGGAAGTTTGTATTTCCTCCCCTGAAACATAATAAATTGTTTCTAAGGCCAGGGACTGACCAGTTGTGAACTCAGCATGACTATGTCTTTTCTGTATACTGTCGTGTGTGTACTGGTGGGAAACACTTCATATTCAGTAGCCTGCTTACCCTATAAAGGGAGGAGGCTAGATGGTACGCTGGCTAGAGGGCTGAGTCAGGAGTCAGGAAGACCTAAGTTCAAATCCTGCCTCAGACACTTACTAGATATGTGACTGTGGGCAAGTCACTTAAACTCTGTCTGCCTCAATTTCCTCACCTGTAAAATTGGGATCATAATAGAACCTATTTTGCAGAGACGATGGGAGAATCAAATGAGACACTTAGCATGTGTAAAGCACTTAGCATAGCTCCTGACACATAGTAAGTACTTAACAAATGCCTGTTTCCCTCCTAATGGACCAAGTGATGTTTCTCCCTGCCTTGGCCTGTAACTAAATAAAGCTCTTTACTGACTTGTACTCTAAATTGTAAGCAGTGGGTTTTCTTTCCATGATAGCTGGGAGATAAAGAAAAGGGGAGAAAAGAAAACTCATGGCAAAGGGCATCCATCTTCTCAGCTGTGAGAATGGAAAAGCAGATGGTATAGGAGATGTAAGAAGGGAAAAAGTCTGGAGTGGGATAGAGAATCAATTAGGGAGGAGTAAAAGGATTGCCTTGCTGCAGTGAGGAACCAGTTGAGATTAGATAACAAATAAGTATTGGACCCAGGCAGCACAGTTGTGTCACTTTCTCCAGTTTTGTTCAGTAGCACACACTTAAAAGTGGAGGAGGTAGATGGTAATCTACCCTAGTAATCCAGGGTTGGGGTTTGACTAGGTGTGAATGAGCTGAACTGGTTAACTGAGGAAAGGGTCAAATGAGCAGGAGTGAGGGCCTGGGAAAGTAATGAGGGGTGGAGGGATTAAATTCATAGTGAAGACAACAGACTAAACACACAGGGATAGATGGAATGACAAAAGGCTAAAAGAATTTCAGAGTTCTCAAGCATGGAGGTGAACACTTGTGGGTGATGGTGAGATCAAAGGTATGACCATCCCTGCAAATAGCTGAGGTGGACAGGAGGCATAGTAGGTTATGGGAGTTGATTAGATTGAAGAACAGGGAAGTGAGTGTGTTTAAAGGAGGGTCAACATATATGAGAAAGACTGAGAGCCAGGTATTAAACTTCTTGAGAAAGGAGGAAGAATGACTTGGGGACAGGAAGATAGTATCTACCAGGATCTGGATTAGGTGATAAATTTGGATAGAGCGAATCTCAAAAGAGGAGAGGTTGTTGAGTGGTGGTGGTAGAGAAAGGGTTTGGAAATGGTTATGGGAATCCAGAAATATTCTGATTCCTGCTGTAGGACCAGGGTGTTGGGGTGGGTGAGTGGGTATGGAGAAGTGGGTCTAAAAGAAGGTGAAACCAGTCCTGGAAAGGCTGAGGCCACTGATGACATGTGGGGTCTATTTTTAAAAACAGCTTTGTTAGCAAGTACCAAGAATCTATTGGCACCAAAAATGGGCTAACCAGTCACCATCCTATAACCTCAAAATACAGCTGAGAATAAAAATAAAATCTGAATCCTTTACTATTTTCAAACCTAAATGGATGTCATAATTGAATCGAGAGATGCATACAAATGATATAATTGAGCCCAAAACATGACTTTATACATAGAACACCTACCACTGGAGGTCACCCTCTAGCTGACGCTAGAAGAGCCAGGCTAAGAAGATGGGGGGAGGGGAGGTGAAGATGCCAACGATGAGAAAGAATTGGTGGGTTGCAGACAGCCAAAGTAAAACCATCTGGGTCAGAACATTTGGTCAGTACCCATCTGTTCTGGTATCTCCCAACGGGAATGATAATATTTATATTGAGACCTTACATCTGAAAGTAGGAGAAAAGGGTTGGTCTATTTTTGAAACTGATTCTTGAGTAAGTCATGCCAGGCACAACTCAAGCCACTGTGAGGGTAACTGTTTGGTTTGGTTGCCATGACCAAAGAATTTATCACCTAGTGGGCAGCCTACAAGTGATGAGCCTCTCCACACTTAGGCTGGTTCTCAGAAGGCAGATGCATTATCCATACTGTACTCCAAGACTTTCTAGAATAGCAGAACCTGCCACAGCTTGTGCATAGCCTTAGGGAACCCAGGGCTACCTCTATGCAACTTTCAGGCATCAAAGTAGAGCTAGAGTCAAGTACAACAAAAAGGAAGTATCCAACAGGACCCAGGCCTCATTCTAAATAGGAAGAACATTCTAAGACCTAATCTAATACTTTGGTTTTAGAAGAGTCACTGCCCACACCATCCTAACAGTAGTTATGTTTGTTTTTTTCCCCCTAAAAGAACAACCTGCTCTTAGTTGATATGCATAAGCTTGCAGAGACCTTTCTTTATCCCAGTCTGATTGGTATTAAGAAATCTGAGAGCCAGAGAAAACATTGAGGGACGATGCCCTTTGCCTGGCTGCTCTGTGCATATTCTTTCTCTTCTCTCTTTTCTTCTTTCAGTGGGAGCCAGGGATGCCATGAAACATGATGCTGAGTGGTGTCAGCAACTGAGAGAACTTAAGTGACACCATCCAGCCACCAGGTCAGGGACATGGGGTAAGTACCCTTGAATTTTTTTGCTTAGTTCTGCTGCATATTCATCTTTGGGCAGTTTCCCCATTCCTTTTCCCCCTCTTCTATAAGTCCAGGGGTAAATGAGTTGAAATTGATTGTGACAAAATTTTGGAAAACATGTTGGCAAGCTGTGATGTTGGCAAGCATGACTCAGAGGTATCAATAATTTTTACCTAACACTCTACACTTCCAGAGGCAGGTATAATTGAAGATGTACAGGGGCTTCCTATTGGCTGGAAGAAACAAACGGTTCAATGATGTAAACTGCAGCTATTGCCTAACAAGAATGGGACTCCATAATGACAAATGATGATACCATTTGGGGGTGGGGCAGGGGAAGGTTTAGACCTGTGGTTTCCTGCATAAAGTCCTTCTACTGAAATGGATTGGCAGCTCATTTGTAGCTTAAATCTTGGAGAGGTACTTGGGGTACTGACCAGTCACTTGCTCAAAGTCATACAGCCAGTTTGTATATATTTTATTTTATTTTTGGAGGCAATCAGGGTCAAGTGACCTGCCCAGGATCACACAGCTAGTAAGTATCTGAGGCCAGATTTGAACTCAGGTCCTCTACTTGATATCTTTTGTAGCATGATATAAATTTTCCTCTGTAAATTTCCTTCTACATAACTTTCTCTCCCAGGGAGCCATCCCTTACAACAAAGATTTCTCTCAGGCTACTTACATCAGAAAAAAGCAATCATCACTTCAGCACATAACAATCCTTCCTTCTAGTTCTTCATTTCAGAGTTTGGTTTTGTTTTGTTTTGGTTTTTTTTGGTGTTGTTGCTTCAATGTTTATAAAACCATTTGTGTGTTTTGCATCTGTATTTCTTTAGAGGCAACAAGCTAAAGTTATTTCAGATGCTTCCTCCTCCTTCTCTTCCCATAAAGCCTGCCTATTGAACCCTTTCACTAAGGCAAGTAGCAGCCTAAAGCCTAAGACAGTTGACAAGACCTCTCTGAAAGAACAAGCCATTAGACTAGTTGTTGTTACTATTCAGTCGTTTTTTTCCACTTGCGTCTGCCTCTTTGTGACCCCCCTCTCCCCGGGGGGTGTGTGTGTGTGTGTGTGTGTGTGTGTGTGTGTGTGTGTGTGTGTGTGGGCAGAGATGCTGAAGTGGTTTGCTATTTCCTTCTCCAACTTATTTTACCGGTGAGGAAACTGAGGCAAACAGGATTAAATGGTTTGCCCAGGGTCACACAGCGAGTAAATATCTGAGGATGGTTTTGAACTCAGGTCTTTGTCCTCCAGGCCTGGTACTCTATCCACTGAACCACTTAGCTGCCCCTGAGACTAGTACCATAAGTTTAAATTCTAATCACATTTTTTTGGGGGAAGGGAAAGACCACTTTCCCTTCTCTGGTTCCTGCCCACCACCATCCTCAGAAATATTTTCAAGGGTACTCTGTGGAATTTCCCTCCTTTCTTGGCACTTCTACACTCTCACCTCTCTCCCCAAAGCATTTACAAAAGGCTGCTGAGATGGCAGCTATCATGCCCATGTCATAGTCTTCTCCTTATTCTACCTGACTTAAGCGCCAATACTGTACTCTCCCACTATTATTTATGTGCTCTCCTTTCCTCTAAATGTTTAAAGATTTTTTTGGGGGGAAAAACATGAATTGGGCAGTTGGTAAAAGTGAAAATAGTTTTAAATAATTTTAAAAATAATTTAAATAAAAATAAAATCCATTTAAATAAAAATTTTAAAAATAATTTAAATAAAAATTGACATTCATCTAGCTCTTTAAGATTTGCAGAGTAATTGGCATATGCTGTCTTTTGACTCACAACCCTATGAGTGTGACAGGCATTATCACCCCCATTTTACAGAGGTAGAAGGAGGTTAGGTAGTCACTCCAATTTCTGCATTCTATTATGCCACCTAGCTTCTTCAGTATATGACACCTTGGATTAGTTTCTAATTCTGAAATGAGCCACTATATATTATTATCTTCTCCCAATGGACCAGTAGGTTGCTATCTGACTCAGAGATATCCCTGTTTCAGTGACCAAATATGCTAACAGTGCTACTGTGAATGAAGGTACATCCAATTATTTTTAAGCAGAGAAAATAGCTCCCAATTTAGAACTTAGGGAGAAAAGATTTACTAAAAGCAGGTTATAAAGTTCATTAGTTTACACAAAAATCTTCTTTTGCTTATTGTAAAGATACTATAATCATAAACATTTGCTTTCTACCTCTCCTCTGCTTATTTTACTTAGTAGACTTGATATGTCCTGCTGAACGTTTTTATAGCTACTTTCTCATTCCAGGAATAATGTGACTACCCTGCCTTCAGAGAGGGCTCCTCCTGTTTAGGAGACCAGAAAAACAAACTTTCACAACGTTGCTGGGGTAAAGTCACCCTTGCCTCTTTACATCTATGCTACAATAGTTATTTTCTGATAGTTTTCCACTCACTGATGTGGAATATGAATTAATTTTTTTTGTATAATCATACAAGAAGACAAAAGACATTCCCCAAGCATGGGAGCAAATTTATGGAACCAGCACTTTCCCCCTAATGAACAGGGATTTCATCCCTTATTTATTCATCACTAGGTATAAATGAACTGAGGCTGGGCTACTAGGTTAATTTGGTTCCACGGTCAATTATAACTGCTGTGGAGATCTTGAACTACCAGAAAAGTTTGGAAATTCTAAGTTAAACATTTCATAAAAGATGTCAAGAAAAGGAAATCTAAAAACTGAACAGCACTGTAATATGCCAGAAAAAGTTTAAACAGGTAGGTGTGGCTACCATTCAGGCTTGAAGGTGGGTTTCTCAAGGTTTTTATACCCTAAATATTTGATGCTGGCCAATCTTCCCTTGGGGCAGCTAGGTGGCACAGTGGATAGAGGGCCAGATCTGCCATCAGAAAGACATCTTTGTGAGTTCAAATCTGGCTAGCTAGCTGTGTGACCCTGAGCAAGTCACTTAACCCTGTTTCCCTCAGTTATTCATCTGTAAAATGACCTGGAGAAGGAAATGGCAAACCACTCCAGTATCTTTGCCAAGAAAACACCAAATGGGGTCAAAAAGAGTTGGACACAACTGAAATAAATGAGCAACAACAAAACCTTCCCTTTCTTCCTTTCCTTTGCTCAGTTTTCATTTTAATTAAAGGCATGATTTTGCTTAAGTATGCTCCCAGGCTTGTGCGGACAATCACACCAGCTTTCTACTCGATATCCTCACCTCCACCTTCTCCCCACGCCAATCCATTCTTCCCACAGTTGCCAAAGAGATTTTTCTAAAAATTACAGGTTTAACCAGGCCACTTCCCTACTCAAATTCTAATGGGTCATTATTACTGCTTAGCACAACATCTGGCACTATGTATGTGCTAAATAAATGTTGGTTATTATTGCTATTATTATTATTATTATTATTAATTATTATCATAGGATCAAACAAAAACTCCTAGATTCAGCATCCAAAGCCCTTTGTGTCTCTGGTTCCTACACTTAATAAATGTCTATTTGCTCAATCCTTTTTAAGCTGCCAGATTTATAATTTAAATTGTTCCTTTTTTTAGGGCAAAAGGCATGATGATACAATTCAATAGTGTGCCAAAAGCTAACTGAAAGTGTTCAAATGAATTAGGAACTTCATATTCAGGGAACTCATAGGGAGCACACAAGTTTATTCCAAGGACCTTGGAGGACCTCATCCAACATTAACAACCTTGTACATTTTGGTGCGAAAAGAACAGAGTAATAAAATAGTCTCCAACCACATAAATTAAGAATTATGGAAGTAATTTAAAATACCTCCTGGTTCTGCCCATGGCAAGAAGTATAAACAGGTGCAAACCTATCACTAAATAAGAAGTCAGGGACGTGGATGGAAGAAAAAAAAATGGTTATACCTTTGTTAAGAAAATATGACTGGCTGCTCTTAATGTGACTCAAGATGCCTTTTTTTTTTGTTTCCTCCTTATATGTAGAATTTTCATATTAAACATTTTAGACAACATACCATTTTCCCAGTGGCACTGCCTCCTTGATCAAAATTACAATAATACTTTGTGCTAATTATCATAATACTTCTGATTCCCTTATTTATCTATTCATTCAATTACATTATTTTTCAACATAGATCACTCAGTTGCAGCCAAAATCTTGGGCAACATCTTTTGCAGCTGTCCTCCTCTCCACTCAAAGTTGCCGTCTTTGTTCAAGCCCTCCTCACCTCTTAAAAGGGCTACTGCATTAGCCTCCTAATTGATCCCCCTGCCTCACCTCTCCCCTCTGCCAATCTATCCTTCATACGGCTGATAAACAGATTTTTTTAAAGCATAGGTCTAGCCTTGTCACTGTCCTATTTCAATAAATAGCTGTCATTACCTCTAAGATCAAATCTAATCTCTTCAGTTCATTACTAAAAGCTCCTCATGATTTGGACCCAGCCTAACTTTCCAAAATTCTGACACGTTACTCCCCTCAATGAACTCTATGACCCAGTCACAATGGCCCGTTCCTGATTGTCATCTCCTGTCTCTAATAATAATAGCTCATATTATTTATATATCTCTGACTGTTATAAATATCATCAAATTTTATCCTCACAATAACCCTGGGAAGTAAGTACTATTATTATCCCCATTTTACAGATTAGGAAACCGAGGCAAAGAGAGGTTAAGTGACTTGCCCAAGGTCATACAGTGTCAGAGGCCACATTTGAACTCAGATCTTGTTGACTCCAGGCCTAGAGCTCTGTGCAATACAGTGCCACCTAGCTGCCTCTGTGCCTTTAAACGGTCTACCCCCGATGCCTGCAATGCATTCCTTAATCACCTCTTATTTTTGGAGTTGCTAATTTCCAGCAAAACTTATCCAAATGCTAATTGTTACATGAAGTTTTTCCTAATTCCTCCCTCCACCACAGCTGCTGGTGCCCTCCTCAAAAACTACCTTGCATTCGTTCTATATATACTTATATATGTCAATATATACGTACATATATCTATATGCAGTTATGATGATTTCTCATTAGAATGTAAGCTCTTTGAGGGCAGGGGTGTAGGTATTTGTTATCAAAATCCTCAGCACTTAACACAGTGCTTGGTACATAGTTGGAAAGAGATAGCAATTGGGCATGTGACTAAATTGCTTTGACTCTTGGATGAGTTAACTCCCTGTACCAATGCACCTTTTCTACAACTTAGTCTTAGAGTGTAGCCTGGAGCTCTGAGAGGTTAAATGAAGGTTGCCCAGAGTCACAGAACCAGTATATGCCAAAGGTGGTGCTTGAATAATGATAATAATAATGACTAACATTTATATAGCACTATATATGTACAAGGCTAAATGCTTTGGGTTAAACTTTTTTTTTTTGGGGGGGGGCAAGGCAATGGGGTAAAGTGACTTGCCCAGGGTCACACAGCTAGTAAATGTCAAGTATCTGAGGCCAGATTTGAACTCAGGTCTTTCTGAATCCAGGGCCGGTGCTCTATCCACTGCGCCATCTAGCTGCCCCTAAATATTTTTGTACATTTGGGTCCCTTTCCTTTTTCTTTTTTCTTTTGCTAGGCAGTGGGGTTAAGTGACTGGCCCAGGGTCACACAGCTGGTAAATGTCAAGTGTCTGAGGCTGGATTTGAACTCAGGTACTCCTGACTCCAGGGCAGATGCTCTATCCACTGCACCATCTAGTTGCCCCTTTGAGTTATCTTATTTGATCTTCACAACAACCCTAAAAGGTAAGTGCTATTATCATCTCTATTTTACAGATGAGGAATCCAGGTCTTTATAGCTCCGAGACCAGGTTTCTAACCATTTCATCATGCTGCCTCTTGGCACATTCCAGATGCTGAATAATTATTTATTGATTGATGGTGAATAAAAGAAAGAATATAAATACAGAAAACAACAACTGATTAAAGCGAGTTACCTAACTGAGAAAGAACAAAAATCCTATATAATAAACAGAGCCACAGCATTCAGCAAGCAGCTGGGGAAATAGTTCTTTATTTGTCTGTGAAGTATGCCCTGGACCAATAGCCCTTCTGTAAGAAAACTCAGAATACAGGCAGGCATCCCTGCGATGCTAAAGGACTACCAGGAACATCATGCCTCTGATTAGGGCCACAATCATGACACTGAGATACTTCTACCTAATCCTATTTAGGAAAACTAAAAAACCAATCTGTCCTCTCTCAGGTGAGACGTATAAAATGAAATGTAACGTAGACCTTATTTATGACCTACTACAGCTCAAAAGACCAGTGTGTCCTGGAATTGGGTGACATATTTAGCACATCCATGAAGACTGGGGAAAGAGCAATCTCAAACAGGGCCAGGCATTTGCAGTAGTTCAACAGTATTTCCAAACAGCTGGCATGAAACCCAGGTAAATTTCCGTCACCCTATTTCTGCGTTCTACAAGTTAGAAACAGCCGAGGCCTTCGTGATTTTTCTTCCTGTTTGCACAAAATTCATGCTGAAGCAGGTCAATTTCCTATAGAACCAGTGGGGAATACAACCCTACAAAGGAGATGGTGATACTTGGAGGGCCAACGAAAAGCACCCAGTCAGCAGCAGACAGCCCTTCCCTGTTAGGGCTTTTTCGGGGAGCTTTTTTTTTCTTAATTTTAATTTTCATAGACATGATGTTCTCATGACCTCTAAAGCTTTTGTGGGACTTTCCCAAACATTTTATTACCCTACTTTGAAAGCTTTCCACATAGGCATGGCCACTTCTGATTCTGAAGTACTATCACGTTTATTTTCTTCTTTGATTTGGTTTCCTTCAAAACTCATCCAAGTACTATCTTCTCCCCTAACTCCCCTAGCTGTGAGTACCCTACCTCCCAAAACTACCTGGTATTCATTCTGCATATATTTATATATGTCGATATAGATGCACAGATGGGGATTATTATTTTTTCTAACGCAGAAGTTCTTAAGGTCCGTGAACTTGTTTTTTTTTTTTTAACAGTTTGATTTGAAAATGTTTCAATATAATTGACTTCCTTTGTAACCCTATGGATTTTATGAATTTGGAAATTAATCTGAGAAGGGTCTACAGACCGCCAAAGGGTTCGTATTTTATTTTTATTTTGTGAATTTGGAAATTATTCTGAGAAGGGTCCATAGACTTCACCAGACTGCCAAAGGGAACACCTACCCCCAAAAAGATTAAGAATCCCTGTTCTAGTGCTTTGTTTGCCTACCTCAATTTCTCTTCCCAAACATCCCCCAATAGATATCTACTTAAAAGACTTATCTTCATCTGTAAGAATAGCACCTTCCCCAGAAGTAAAGAGTATGAAGGCCAAATCTAGAAGCACCCTAGGCTTCCCTCAGTTTTTACTCAACAGATATAGGAACCTGAGAGACCATAACAGTGCTTTACA
Organism: Vombatus ursinus; assembly: GCF_900497805.2. Classification (NCBI taxonomy): domain Eukaryota; kingdom Metazoa; phylum Chordata; class Mammalia; order Diprotodontia; family Vombatidae; genus Vombatus; species Vombatus ursinus. Next base: position 3,993,141 of record NW_020951860.1, read on the forward strand.
GCTTGCTCTGTGACCTGGATCTAACAATAATGACAACAGTTAAAATTTATATATTACTTTATAGTTTAACAAAGTGCTTTATGTTTACTAACTCATTTGATCCTAACAATCCTATGAAGTAGTTAATAAAAAGTATTATTATTCCCATTTTACAGATGCTGAGAGTGGTTAAGTGACTTCAGATCATGAATCTGGAGACTGAAGGGACCTTAAAGGTTATTTAGTTCAATACTCTACAGATAAAGAAGGTGAGGTCCAGAATCACACAGGCTGAAAGCCGCAGAAGCAGGATTTGAGCTCAGGTCCTGTGCCTCCCTCCAACCTCCACACTCTAACAAGTATGTCCTACAGAATCTTCCAAGACTTAAATGGAGATAGGCAAGGGATTCTGAGATACTATAGGAGTATTTGCTCAAAGCCTATCTTTCTTGGCAAGACATTCACATACTGCAAATTGATCAGCCAAACCTTAATTGATACATTAATAAACTAGGCTTTTGCCCTCCCATGGGGGAAAACCCCTCCACAATCTTTGTAACAAATCAGTATAGTCAAGCCAGACAAATCCATATAATTGCCATGTACAAAAATGTCTCATGCTGTACCTAAGGTCTATGAAGGTAGAGTCTCTCTGTCAGGATGATCCTTAGAGGAGATCCTCTGAAGTGTGATAAACAGGGCTATGACCATGTGGGTCCTTTCTTTGACAATGATCCTTGGAAGTACAATTCCCTAGTGAGATTACTGGATCAAAGCTCATGAGGGTTTAATGAACTTTGTTACATAAATTCCAAGTTACTTTCAAGATCAATTGTGCCAATTCAGAGCTCCATCAGCAATATATTAATCTGCTTGTCTTCTTATATCCTATTTCCACCTTTAGCCATCTTTGACAGTTATTGTAATTTGCATTTCTTTTACTAGTAATTTGGAGTATTTTTTTTCCACATGACTGTTAATAGTTTGCATTTTCTTTTGAAAACTGTTTAGTATCCTTTGGCCACTAATCTGTTGGAAAACGCTCTTGAGTCTTTAAAGTAGTGCCAATTTCTTAGGGATTTTAGTGTCAGACTTAAAAAACACAGAACTGTTGTAGTGATATTTTTTATCTTTAATTATAGCTAAGAAGCATCAGAGGCAAGATTTGAAACTAGGTCTTTCCTGATTGTTCTTCGTACTGCATCACGCTAACACAGCTTTTATATGAAGTGATGTCCCTAGATCTTCATGAGACAGAAGGACATTGCAATGTCTTATTGCGTTCAAAATGGTGGCAGCTAGGTAGTACAGTGGATATAAAGTGCTGTGCCTAGAGTCAGAAAGCCTTGAGTTCAAATCCTACCTTAGACACTAGCTGTGTGATCCTAAGCAAGTCACTTGACCTCATTTTCCTCATCTGTAAAATAGGGATAATAACCTCGCAGGGTTGTTGTTGAGGATCCTTTCTCATTTCTCTCCTTCTTTCCTTCCTTCTCCCTTCTTTTATTCTATTTTCTTATTTCTACTCAACATAGTTTTTCTTCTTGTAGTCCTACGTGTGAGGCTTTCCACCTCTACTATCTATTTTGATCACCAGCCTCCTACTAACTTATTTACTATGTGACCCCGTGCAACTTAATAATAACAAAAACTAACACTTTTATAATGCTTATGGGTTTGCAAAATGTTTTATATAGACTTTAGCTTCACAACAACAGGTGTTATTACTATCTCCATTTTACAAAGAAGAAAATAAGACTCAGAAAGTCAGCGATTTGTTTGTGGTCACGCAGCTATGAAATGTCAGGGTGGCATCAAAACCCTGCTTACCTGACTCCAAGTCTAGCCTCCTAATCACTAGGTCATGTGGCCCGATTCTTAATTACGTCTTCTCCAAAATGGGGATAATAATATTTGCATAACTTATTTCGCATAGTTGTTTTCAGTAAAGTGCTTTATAAACCTTAAAGTATTATATAAATACAAGTTATTATGAGTTTGGGATGCAGTTTAATGGGTCAATTCACTTGTTTACTTTCCTGCCGTCAGGATTATTTTCTAAAAGTCATGGCAGTCTTGTTCTATTCCAGCTCAGGGCTGGCAGGTAGGAAAAGTACCTAAGTTTGTTTACTGCTCTGCATTTTAAATTCTTTTCATCTTTAATCTTTGGATAGTCCAATAGCTACAGGTTCTAAGTGCTTACAATTGCCACAATTTTTTTCTTACATTTGGGGCAAGACTGTGTCTGCATGTGTTCAATATATTTATTGAAACATCCTTGTACTCATTTTCCAAAACCAAATTTTCTTACAAACAGCTGAAATTCCTCATTAGGAAAAATATGCATATTTTGCCTAAGGCTTAAAACTGGCTTCTCTACATCAATTAGCTAAATCTAAAGGCAAAGATAGGGACAAAACTGCCGGTAAAAGGCTGCCAAGTTCCCTCTCCTTTCTCCACAATCTGGTTCTAATGACTTAAAACAAAAAGTCAGAGAGAAGTATGAATCTCTCCTACTCACTTTCCTAAACCCCCAAACATACCCAAGACCTTGAAGCAAGTAGTTTCTTTTAGGAAATGTAAATTATTGTGAAAAGAGAATTCAAATGGAAAAACCTTAAATGAGCAGAACCAGGAGAACAATTTATACAATAATAAAAAATACTGAAAAGGGAAACAAGTTTGAAAGACTTAAGAATTCTGGTCAACGCAATGACCAATCACAACTTGAGAGAACTACAGGGTATGTGATAGACTCAAGGTATAGAACAAGACATACATTTTCGGACATGGCAAATATATGGATCTGTTTGGCTAGACTATACTTCTCTGTTACAAAGATTGTGTTTTTCTTTTTTTATGGGAGGGGGCAGATTTATGAGGGAAAGAGTGAGATAGTAACAGTGTAGCCAAAAACAAAGAGGAAAAGAAGAAAAAAACAGAGAATCATTAAAGCATTTTTAAAAAAATGTACAGGCAAGAACAGAAGAAAGTTTAGAAGGAAACACAAGACAAGCAGGAGAGCTTTGAAAGTACCATGTAGAATTTATTATATATTTCAAAAGAAAAGCAAGTTGCATGTATCAGAAATTTGCAATATAATAAACAATCCCTTTTCTATTATACTTTGCATATGGAAATGTTAATTTAAAAAAATTTTTTTTGGAGGGGAACACTTTTGTAGTTCAGAACACAAAATATGGATGAATCAACTCTATAATAACTAGAACCCGATTTTAGCTAGCTCCTATACCCCATCCACAAAATGAGGACTGTAGGAGGAAGACAAGCCTAGTCAAAAGACGACACAGTGGTACGCAACACAAATGCAACATATATATAATAAGACCCATCCCCTGAGTATTTTTAAAAAAATTTTCAAGGGTCTTTGGCAGTTTACACTTTTAATTTTGGACAAAGGAAGAAGGTTTTGCTCATTGGGACTGGTTGTTTTAAGCTTATCGCTAAAAGTTTAACTTCCAGTTTGGTGAGGGCTGGAGGAAGAGTAGGAAGTAAGTAAGAAAGAAAGGCAGGACCGATTATCACTTCTCTAATGCACCAGGAAGAGGATTTCTATTCCTTTCTTCCAGTGACATGTTTTTTTTTCTCTCAATGACTCATGATGGTTACACTGGCAGGAATTAACCTTTTGCTTTTTACTCTATTGTCTTTAAAGAGGTTTGTTCCCATTCTGGGCGTCATTAAGATATAATTACCTCTCAAGAATAATAAAAACCAAAGGTGAGTGTATACACACAATTGAAAATATATTAGATGTTTAAACAAAAGACATTCTCTTTTCTTTATCTTTTTCTTGCTTAATTAAAAAAATAGAATGATAAAATCTTGTTGGAAGAGATCTGAGTACTTATTTAGTTTTATCTCCATTTAAGGCATGGACTTTCTCTAAACAATCCTCCCACCCCCCATAACTGAACTCTGCTAGTACTCCTGTGCCCAAGGCAGTTTATTACATTTTGGGCAGGTCTGATGGTCATGAAATTTCTTGGGATATGAAGCTGAAATCAATTTTCCTGTAACTTAATGCCGACAGGTACTAGGCCATCCTAATGGGCCAAGAAGATTAGGTCTAATCCTTCCTTCACAGTCATTTCAACAAAATTACTATATGCAAAACACCGTACTAGGCACTGAGGATAATAAGAACAGAAATAAAAACAGACCTTTCCCTCAAGGAATTTACATATTTTACATGACAACCCTTCAAAGGAAAAACAAGCGTTCACAGCACTCACACTGCTGAATCACTGATACAGCACTTTCCTGTGTGGCTTAGGAAATCATTCATTATTTCAGAGCTGCACCTTGTATTTATTCATGCTATTATTAATAAAGCACCACCGTGAGATGTTTGTTAAGACTTGCATCAGTTCATGAAAAATGCAGAGATGATATAATTGTTTGAACGTGGCTCTAAGGATTTGAGAAAAATCACTGATCTCATCAAACTGAGCAAGTAGTACTAACAAAAGGCTCTCTCTCCCCTGTGATGCCTCTGACGGTGGCTAGGCTCTCTCAAGCTAAGATAGAGATCGTGTCAAGAGACCCTGTTAGAGAAAGTAGTACTAGGTCAGGTACCTACTCCTCCTATTTGATGTTTCAGAACATTTTCTTTTACAATAATGGTTTTATAGGGAAGAAAGATAAGTTATCTTTTTAAACATTTTCACTGTGGTCTTGTTTCTACTATGCTGTTCTTGTGGCCAGGCAAGGCAGGATTCGTCGGTATGAACCAATACAACATTAGTTTTAGGCGACAGAGCAAACTTGGACTGAATAGACCAGGGGCTCTGCTTGCTAGCCCTTTTCTCAGATAAACTTTGAGATGCTTTGGAAATGGGAAATTTTCATAAACTTGGTGTGCTGTGATACATAAAGATGTAAAGACGTAGATCCACAGGAAATGAAAAGGCCTTTATAGTGGATTGTGAAATCTTCAAGAGAGGAGAGGCATATTTGGGGTTCCACTTCTCCTTCAAGGAATATTCTGGGAACGATCCTCTTCTCCAAAGTGCAGGAGCAATTATGGAGAAAGATGTGTCAACATCCCATCCCCTGACCCCCACAATATCAGAATAGCAACAGGTTTAGGAGAAAGAAGGTTGGCTCCATGACCTAACCCGGGCAATGAATGCCAATTTGACTCTTTCCATTTCATGATGTGTAATTTGCTTGCTGGTACCTGCCAGGAAGCTTGGCATGATTTGAAGTGGAGGGTAAGAGCTGAGTCAGACATAGTTGGCTTTGAATTCATGAGGCAGTTTTAAAACCTGTATAAGTCACCAGGGCTTAGAACGCTGTGTAGCAAGAACTAATCCTTCTGGCTAATATGTTCAAAAGATCATCTCTAAGTGTCTACCTTTCATTTGACATTTGTGGGTCTTAGATGATACGCAATTCAACCAGTCAATGTGAAAATAGTAACCAATAGTTAAAAGCTAACTTTATATAAGGGATTACTGTGCCCAGCACTCTGCTAAACGCTTTACAGTTATTATTTCATGTGATCCTCACAACAACCCTAGGAGGTTCATTATTCTTATACTCATTTTAAAAAAAATGAGAAAACAGAAGCAAACAGAGATTAAGTCACTTGCTCAGGATCACACAGCTGGCATAAGCACCTGATGTAAGATCTGAACTCAAGTCTTCCTGACTACAGGATCAATGTTCTATTCACTGTCCACATAGCTGCCAAAGGTTAAAATCACTCATTTTAACAGTCATATGCCCCCTTTCAAAGTCTACCTCAGTGTCTTTCCCAGGGAATATTTTTCATTAAGAGAAACTAAGAGGAAATTTTTACATGAGAAAATGGACTTCAAGAAGATTCAGAGAGAGTCTCTTAAACTATTATATGCCATAGGATTTTCTCAAGTGCTAAAAATGGGTGGTTTTTATATATACATACATACATACATACATACATATATACATACATAGATATAAATAAATGGGAGGAGGGAAAAGACTAAGTATAACTTTACAAACTTTGCATATACCTGTGTAGATTCTCCATCTTGATTTTTCCCTTTCTTGTCTAATATATTCTCTTTAAGCTCATGTGGTATATAGTGACAGGGGAGTCACAAAATCAGCTCACTATACTCTCCCAGGAATGACAGCGGATTCTCTGCAGGGCCATGAACTCCCACAGGTCAATCAATGTAAGAGGGGAAAATTAGCAATATGCTACATGTGAAGCTAATTAATGTAAAGCTGAAATGCGGGTTATACCAATGTTAGAACCTATACAGTTATGCAGATACTTCCTGGTAGAAGTCTGAGCCCTGTTCTTAGAGAGTGGGAAGCAGGTCCTAGGAACCTACTGTCCTGCTTTCTGTTGATCTCTCCATCCACGCTTCAGACCACATCTGCCTAGTGTAACGACAGGCCAGAAAAATAAAATCCCACGGGTTGTGCTTCACATACTGAATGAGGCCAAGAACATCCAATTTTGGTAGGAACACACATTTCCTAGAGTGCAGTGGGGGAACCTCTCAGCAGGTGAGATGCTAGGTTATTTGGCATTGCAAGACGCGCCGGGCTCATTTATATAAATTTTCCTGAACAAGGTGACCTCTTTCAGCTCTACTCAGCCCTGTGGCTCGGCCTATGCCTTCCACAGTCTGCATGTTAACAGGGAAGAAAAGAAGCCTGCTGATGTCAGCAGCAGCAGCAGCAGCAGGAGTGAAAACAGGACAGCTCGGCTTCTTAATATAGGTTAATCCCTCCAGAGTTGAGAGCAACAAAATAGAACTCGATATCTTAGCTCAGTGCCTAGGTCATTGCAAAGACAGAAGAACAGTAGAGACACCAGGCAGAGAAAACGGCAGAATCCCACAAGATCAAAGGAACAACAGTCAAGGTCAGTGAGCCCCTTCCAAAAAGCCCCTTCAGATGGAGAAGAGAAACAAAACAATTTTCTCTTCTCTCTAGTCCATAAATAGCAACTTGATGTAGCAGGAAACAAGAGGAGAAAAGCACCTGGCCTCCTGCCCAAGTAGGTAGCAAGCTTGCTATCAATAAGAAATTAGTAACCTTTTATCCCTTCTCACCATGTTGCTATGGATCTTTCCATTGGACAGCTCTATCCGTCTTCCCTCTTGGATAGCTAAAATTGTGAGCTGATAGAAAATTCTCACCATCCCTGCTTAAAGATCTTTCTTCCCATTACAATTAAACTCTCAGGTTTTCTTCCCTCTGTCTTATGCCTCTTCCCCAAAAGCTGTGCTCTGAGCTCATTTCAATTTCCCATTTCCCCACCCACCAATCAAGGAAAAGGGGATGGAAAAGAAAAACTCAGAAACCTGAAGATTGTTCGGAATTTATTCTCAAACAAGAGAGATAACATTTAGTTATAAACAACAACAAAACAACACCTTAATTTCACAGTAACGAGAAAAGCAAACATTACAGAATTACCTGTCTCCCCACCCCTCCCCACCAAAATAAAACAAAACAAACCCTCACAAAAGAACACAACACCGAAAGCTCACAACAGCACAGGTTAAAAAACAACAACAACAACAACAAGGGCACAGGTGGGGAAAAAAGACTTTAGGAAAGGGGAGAAGTGGACCTATAATACTGTCCTCAACACAGCTGACCCTCAAGCTTCTTAGCAATATCACTGGTACCAACTCGGTTCCCTTTCCTCTCTAGTCAGAAAAAAACTAAAAACAAAAAGCAAAAAACCCTCTTTTCATCAGCTAGTTATTTTTCAGCTTAAGTTGTACTAGATAAGGCAGAAATAAAGATATCAGACTCAAGTGAAGGTCTCTGTCAGTCATTCAAGATCATTTTAAGGCCTCTGTCAATAATGGCTTAAAAAATTTAAATAGGCCATTAAAACACACACACACACACACACAGAGGCATCCTATATGAATGAAACAAAACTCCCTGATTAAAAAGAATTCTGAAGTAATAAATAATGAAGCAGTACTAGTCTATAGTTCTGAAAGAAGAATGGTGGGCAAGGACTGAGAGGTCTGGTTTTTCCCAACCTAGATATACTCCATAAGACCTCACTCTTATGAATAGGACAGCCTGCTCTCCTTGGCAAGTGTCAGTTGATTGAGGCTTTTATGGGAGAGGAATATTGTCTGGAAGGGGATGGTATTGGCGATTTAGCAAGATGCCACCCTAAGTGTCTCTCTCCCTTCTCCAGGGGCACTAATGCCCTTTTTGGTACTATATCTGGGTGTGGAAAGGAACACTCTACCCCTTCTACAAAATAATGACAGCTAGACTAAGTTAGAATAGGAACCATTGACCATGATGGCACCAGAAAAGGGTGAATCCAGGGGCAGAGGCATGGTTCCTTAATGTGGAAACCCCATAGATTTCCAGAACCAAAGGGCATATGAATATTCAGCCAGATGGTATTACCTTCAGGCCATAGTTGTAAACAACGATCTATATACATACACACAGAGAATTGGACATACACATATTCCCACCAATTAAATCACTTTAATGTGGGACATGTTGAATAATGGATACTTATCAATTGAGGAATAGCTGAAAAACCTATGATGAATGAATAGAATGGAATGTTGTCATTCTTTACTGCGAAAACATGAGGAATTCAAAGAAACACGGGATGATTTGTATGAACTGATGAAGAATAAAAGAAGTAGAACCAAGAAAACAATATATACAACAACTGCAGTGATGTAAATGAAAAGATCATCAAAAGGATGTCCAACTCTGAGTAACGTAGGAGAAACGTAGGTAGCTCCCAAAGAAAATAATGACATTTGCCTCCTATACAGGTGGGGGACTACTAATACAGATTGGTTTATACATTATTAGATACGGTCACTGTATTTTATGTTTTTGCTTAACTTTTTTTGGGGAAGTATTACAAGGAGAGATTTGATCTGAATTGTGTGTGATATGACTGATGTAAACACAAAAAGCATCAATGAGATTTTTTAAAAAAGGATTCAGAATTCCATTTTGTTGCCCCAGGAAAGATTTTCTCACAGTATCTCTAAGGAATCAGAAATTAGTGATAAGAAAGTGACTTCCTCCTTCTATCTGAAAGGCTTTACTGAAGCACCTTGTGCCATGAAAGCGTCTCCTTCCACAGCAAAAGGTAGTATACTGGATTTCCAAATAGTCCACCTAGGATCCAAAGCATATGTACTAACATTTAGGGGACAAGAAAGAAGCACATGTCACAAGTTACTGTGTTGGACAATGATGATGTATCTAACACACAAACTTTGGCTCTTGTTTCAAGGCCTTATGTCTTTATCATGATAATGGAATAATTCCCACTTTATCCCTGAGCCCATCTTTTCATTATATCTACTGAATATGTGTATAGGTATATACATATTTACTGAATATGTGTATGTACATGTACACACACACACACACACACACACACACACACTCACTCCCTATATCCCCTTTTCCCCCTCCCACTCCTATACATCTCTTATCTCTTTCTTTCCTACAATTCCTCTTGATGAAAAGATCTAACTATCTATCTAACCTTCCCATATCTAACTATAAGGGAAAGATACTACTTATGGCTTTTTATCTTAAGCCTCCTTTTAATTATCTACTATTCTCCTCACAGGAGTCCTAGCGGGTATGCCAGGGTAAGACAATCTGAGCCAAGTACACTGATCTGTTATAAGAGGCTGAGAAAGAAATCATTCGTAGACTTGAAGAACAGAAAGTAGAATATCTGTCTGAAAAGCACATTACAAACAAAAATATTGTAAACAATGTCCACCCGACACTAAATTAGACTGTGGTTACAAAAGGGTTACCAGAAGCAGACAGCAATTTAAAGGAGGCTCATTGAGGTGGTTTCTTTTAAGTTGTTTGTGGGTTTGCTGTTGGAAGTTTTTTGGGGGGCGGGGAGGGGATGGGGGAAGCAAGAACAGCAATTTTGGCATAAGGAGAAAAGAACATTAAATAATAAAGGAAGATGACAAAATACAGAGATAGTTCAGAATTTACCACAAGCACAACAGAGTCAAACACCAAATAAAGCCACAGCATCTACCTACTTTTACCTCATTTGTACCAATATAATGAAGTCTTAGCAATGGAGGAATGGAAGGGTGAGAAAAGGTAGGAAATATATATACATGCTTTAAAGATTTTCAAACACAAGACCTATACTGAAGCCCTGAGTCTTCTCAAATATAGAAACCCTGGGTTGATTAATGACAGTTTTAGTTTGAGACTTAGAGAAGAAAACCTTATAGAGAGATAAAATAAACAAAAGAAAAACTACAAGGAAGCAAAGATGGACAGCTTTCAACATAACGCGCGGTATTTAATACATAAGCTTTCTTGAAATGGAAAGTTATTGCTATGTATTCTGAATCCTCTCCTATGTTCTGCTGTGTACATGACATGTTTTTTGTCTTATTTTATATTTAAGTTTAAAATTTAAGATTATATTGTTTCTTTTTCTTTTCTTATTACATATTTAAGTTTTAGTATTTGTCTAAAATAAAAAAAGATGAAAAAAAAGAAAAAACCAATGGATTAAAAAAAGAGAGAGGTAAAATATATTTCATGCTAACTATTAAATCACTAACATAATGTGACTCTGAGGAAGACAAAGTTTTCACTACCCCAGGCAACTTTCTAAAAACAAAAATTTCTTAACAGTCACCAATAATCTGAATTGGTAGATGGAATTTTCTCACCAGGAACTCCCTTTACTGATGATATTCACAGGCATGATCCCCTATCCCTCAAATAAAATAAAATAAAATAAAAGTCTACCAACACTTAGTTGCTCAAATGCACAGCCCTAATCACCAAAGGACTATAATGGGCTCCATAAAATACACAATCATTTCTAAGCCCTTTGTACTTTTGAATTCTTATACCATAATTTAAATTAAAGAGCTGGAACCTTGAAAATTGGACCTGGCTTTCTGTTTTTTATATAAACCAAGTCCACTGGGGAGTTTAATCTATTAAGTTTTAGGGTGCCCAAATAATAATTATTTTTATTCATAGTGCTCAGGGAGCAGAAAACTAACTAACCATATAGCCTTTCTAGCTTGGACTCAAGAATTCTATGTATGGAAATGTCCTTGGATCTTTCATTGATTTTGTTACCTAGATCATTTTTTAGAACTGCTAAGTCTAGAGTTTCTCTAATTTGAGAGAATTTCTTTTTTTCTATCCACAAACTTTAAAAAAAAAAAAGACAAAGAAATAGCTTTAGAAACTGGCAGATGATGTGACCAGCAAGATGGTGGAGTTACTGTTATTCAGTTGTGTCTGACTCTTTGTGACCCCATTTGGGGTTTTCTTGAGAAAGACAGTGGAATGCTTTGCCATTTCCTTCTCCAGCTCATTTTATAAATGAAGAAACTGAAGCAAAAAGGGACTTGCCCAGGGTCACACAGCTAGTAAGTGTCTGAGACCACATTTGAACTCAGGTTTTTCTGACTTTAGGCCCAGTGCTCTATCCACTGTGTAGCTACTTGCACAGAAATATCACTGAAGAATATAATATAAAGTTGACTAGAGGGGAAATACCTTCTGTGGTTCACATAGAGCAATGGAAGCCCAGTTGGAAATATTCTTCTCTCTCTAGAGTTTACTATAGGTAGTAACACTGAGGTGGGACCCCGTATCCTCTCAACTGAGGAGGTTGAAGATATCCCACTTTGGAGGAAGAGGGATCTATAGTCACCATAAGAGAAAGGGGACAAAGAATGTGGAGGGAAACCAGAGACATGTAACCAAAGAGAGAGGCTGAAAGACCAGAAGGCTATAAGAGAAGACACAAAATAAAAATTCAGCTCATAAGCAGATAAACCAATAGAGAGGCTCATGAAGACAGAATAAAGAATGAGTAAACCTTAAAAAGGCCAGAATACTATTATATAAATAATGAAAGAAAATGAAGCAAAACACCTTGACCAAAAATAGTTTTGTAGACCTCCTAGAGGCAATGAAACAATAAGAAACTCCAGAATATTTCAAAAAGAAAATAAACTTTCAAGAGAAGAAATCTGGGAGGCAGCCAGGTGGCTCAGTGGATAGAGCACCCGGAGTCAGAAGGACTTGAGTTCAAATCCGGCCTCAGACACTTGACACTTACTAGCTGTGTGACCCTAGGCAAGTCACTTAACCCCATTGCCTAACCCCCCTCAAAAAAATTTGGAATGAAATTAGATCAGAAATTCTTAATATGGAATTAAAGTATACAAACTGTAGAAGACACAATTTAAAAGACATGATACAGAATTTCTCTAAACAAGTTCATGCCCTGAAAGAGGGAATAAAAGATTTAGAAAACCAAATAGGGAAGTAAAAGAAAATTAGAAGAAAAAATTAGAAGAGAAGGAAAAGGCAATGATATTTATAGAAAAACAAAAAACAAGAATGCAACCTAAAATGAATGATCTTGAAGACAGGATGTATAGATATAACTTAAGGATTACAGATCTCCTAGGAGAATATGACAAATTAAAAAACTTGAATACCAAAACAGGCAGGAAAACAAGAAAACTGTTCAAAACTTTAAAATGTAGAACACGAAGCAGTAATTGATTGAATCCATAGATTACGACCAAAGGAGAAGGAAAAAACCATGTTTGAAACCTTAAGGCATACAGTAATTATATCTCAAAATTTCAATAGCAAACTATGCATGCAGTCAGGAGAAAGACAGTCCATGTGAAGGAACACCAGTTTGAATAACCCAGAATTATTCTGCAGTTATGGTAAATTGGAGAAAATGGAACAGTACCTTCCAAAAGGTAAAGGAACTTAAGCTGCAACCCGCAAGTACATATTTAACAAAGTTGAGCCTAATCAATGAAAAAAGATGTAACTTCAAGAAAAGAGAGGCAAGAGGCATTCCTGCAACAAAACAAAAACAAAAACAAAAAAAAGCAAAAAAACAAAAAAAGACTAGAATATCTGACTAGCAAACTCCTCAAACAAAACACAAGAAAGGAAGTAAATACAATTATAAGAGAAGACTAAGTAATCAAAATCAGTAAAGAAACTCACAGGATAAAAAAAATCTAAGGGGCTAAAGGTTTAAATGAAATAAACAGGAAGGAAAGGTAGAAGAGTTGATCATAAGTTAATCTTAAATTAGATTATTATTGTTCTATTTGTATTCTCAGTGTTTGTATCCCATAGTGCTTTGACATAAAAAAGCACCTAACAAATGTTTTTCATTCACTCATTGACTAAACTGTGTGATTTACAAGAAGCGAATCAACCTCTTTTATGGAGAAGATAATCACTATGGGAATGTAGGAGAAAAGGGAGAAAGAGGATAAGAGGCCAAGGAAAACCTGTACCTAACCCATAGATGAATACAGAAGGATCCGGTAAATTTTCAAATGTGTGGGCTATGGGAGAATAGGATAAAAGCAATGAGGGGAAAGTAAAAAGAAGGTAAGGAGGATTACGCTGAAAGGGCAAAGAAATGTGTCCTAGATGGCAGCTACAGGGCACAGTGGATAGAGCACCAGCCCTAGATTCAAGAAAACTCGAGTTCAAATCTGGACTCAGACACTTGACATGTAGTAGCTGTGTGACTTTGGCTAAATCATTTCAGTGAGGAACATTTACATCTGAAATAGGGGAGGTGCATAATTGTGTTAAGAGACAGGGACCTAATATTTTGTTTAGGGAGAATTTGCACATTAGGAAACTATCTTCCTGTAGAAAGTGTTGCACTCCTCAGGATTGTGATCCACCAAAGAAAAAGGTAAGCATGAGTCCCCAAAGGCAGCCAGCATCCCAAGATAGGGAGGACAAAGAACCAGAGATAGGCTAATTTGGCTTTATGAGTAGAGAGTGATAATGGTAAAGACAATAGGATAAGGTCTCAAAATTCGGAACAGTGTTTCAATTCAACATTACTTTCTTCATAAATTGATATTTCTAAGGGAGAGCCAAGTATGGGTAAAATCTGAAAATGGAATAATATAAAAATGGGAAAGAGTTCCAATTTGGTACTCCAAATATTCTACCCTTAAAGAGACACAGAGGGAATAAAGAAATAATAAGTAAGGGTATAGTTCATGAATTGGAGACTAGAATTCAGAATAGACTAGAAAGGAAGAATAATAATGAGATCATAACAAAGGAAAACTTCTTGGGAAAGGGCACAGCAAAAGAATGTTGTTTAACTTAAGAGGTTCAAGAGGGAAGGGTGGGAGAAGGAAAGATTTTGAAGCATATTTGAGTGGGGCAAGAGAAGGTCATAAAAGGAAAAACACAAATAAATAAATAAAAATAAATTAATTTAAGTAAAGCCAAAGAATGAGAAAGGGGAGGTAAAAGGGAATAAAATAGCATCAAAGTAGTGTAAACAAATTGCAGGGATAAAGAAGGAAGGTGATGAAACTCAATACCAAAAAAAAAAAGAGGAAAATGCAAATCTAACAATTGAAATTTCAAATGTGAATGAGATTAAAGAGGCCAATAAAATGCAAGAGTGGCAGAATAGACAAAGCAATTTGATGTATATAAGAAACACATCTAAAAACCAGACATTTATGAAGCAAAAATAATAATAGGTATTGTTATTATAACTATTATTATTGTAACAAAAAGCTGGAACAAATTTTCCTATACAACACGTTGATCCAAAAAAGAGATATAATCATGTCATCAGACAAAGCAAAAAACTCAAAATTTATAATTTCAAGAGAGATAATCAGGGAAATATTATAGATAGGGAAATGTAAAAAAAAAATCAAGCATATACGTTTGAACAAAATGACAAAGCATTTAAATTTTTAAAAAAAGTTAATTGAATGGCAAAAAGCGCAGAAAACGACAAAAATAACTGTAGGAGACTTAATGTTCCTGTCTCAGAGCTAGCCAAATCTAATCAGAATTTAAACAAAGGAGATCATAGGACTGAACAGTTAAAACTGTTGGATCTAATGACTTATGGTGTCTTCTGAATGGAAACATTAAAGAAAATACATATATATATATTTCAGCACCACATAGTACCTTTAAAAAAACATAATTTCTTAAGGCAGTGGTCTCCAAAGTAGGGTGTGCATAAATATCCCATTGGGGTACAGAAAGATTAGAACTTCTATTTCTATTAATTTTTATTTAAAAAAATAAAAAATTGACTTTTACCAATATTTACTAAACATATCCTTTACAGACCACAATGCAGTAAAAACAATAATTAATACAGGGAACACAAGTAAAAGAAACAGGCTTAAAAGAAGAATTAAACTGCTGCAAAACTGAAAATTACGATTTTCTCAACTAGTGGACAAGAATAGAAACCAAAACCAGGTGGGCAAAATGGAAATATGATATGGTCAGGAATGATCTGAATTTATAACTCAGTTCAATTCTTTTCAAAGATATCCTTGTGAGTTTAGTGCCTCCATATTTTTTCATTGATACAAAACAGACTTCTCTGAAAGACTCAAAGACTGACCAGTACATGTGATTACAAGTTAGCTTTCTTACTCAGTCAAACGTGCATTCAAGGACAAGGAAAAAGGTTCTGTGAAGATTCCTTCCTAGTCTTTCCACCATGGAAATACTACTTTCCTTGATATTTCATAAATGTCAACTGTGGAGAGCTGTCAGTACTTTATCTATCAGAGGAGAGGGCATCAAGGACTGCTAAGGGTTAACTATTACTACTGGTTTACTGTATAAAATGGTGGTCTCATTACATGGATAGTAAATGAAAATGTTTCCTAGATTTATAGAATGGACTATATGTACTATGGAATAATACAAAAAGCCAAGATTGTGGTATGGCTCAATATACCAGTCACCCAGCCCTGCCATTCTTGCCCAGCTCACAGCTGGGAGCACACGCTGGTTTCCACAGAGTGATTTCTACAGGCTTTGAGGTACAGGAAGGAGTCATCTCTGGGAAGATGCTGTTTAAAGCCTGTGAGTGGGTAGCTGCAGAGAGGGACAAGTCTTTTCTGTTTTCACCTTCATTACCAACTAGTTCACAGTCCTGGACATTTGCTAATATCACACTCTTCAGTTTTAAAACCCAATTTCCTGGCAAAAATCTAAAGCCCTTTTTCCCCCCACTTTGAAAGCCACGTATTCTTAAATGGCTGCTTGGAAGACATTCTTTTTTTTTTTAAAAAAAGAGGGATATATGCAATTAAATCTCTTATATGAAAACATAGTCACAGCCTTAATCCATAAAACAAAAAGCAATTTGAAGAATAAAACCATATGTTTTCAATAATAGGTTATTTATCCAAAGGACAAACTTTCTTCCTCCTCCCACTTCACTTCTATTCTGGTCACCCTTGCTATACCATCCCTCAGCACTAGTTAAGATAAGTACCTCTTTAAAGTAAAGACAGTGGCACTAACATGCGTGCTGATGTTGTTAGGGATGGTCAATGAAAGATTCTCTGAAATTCAGGGAAGTACAATTGACCACCAAAGTAGACAGGAATTGGATGTGTGTGTTTTTTTTTTAAACAGTTAGGAACTAAATACAGCATCAGCATCTTATTCAGACACTTAATGAAAGGATGAGGACAGAGGGATCTCTAGCATTTAAGTGAAAACAAAAAATCCAGATTGTGAGGCTTCTCAATTCCAAAATAATATGCCAATAAAGTCCAAAATGGTCAGCTATATGAAGACTTTGTATCTCCAGGTTTCTCACCTGGGGTCAATGACATGGGAAATTTGTCTTGTAACTCTCTGCATGCCTGGAGGAGATCTGCACAATTTACCTGATGAGATGGATGGAGTCTGGCCCCAGAGCTATTTTAGCAGCAATTTCTAATAGCTCTCCAAACTGCTTCTCTATGGGCTAGCAGCCTGCCAGCGAAATTCCCCCACAATCTGTATGAGTAATATGTATAGTACATAGAGAAAGGGGACTGCAAAAGCAAGCAGCTGACACATGAAAAAGGAGTCCAAAGGGTTTTGGGCTACCTGGTGCCCAAGCGAGGAAATGGTGCTTTGGAGTCGATGGCTCATCCCCTTGGCCTTGTCATAGAGACCAAGAGAGTACTGCACCACCCAGCCAAACAAGGAAGCGAGGCTACCTGGAGTCCTCTCCACTGAGCTGGTGGTAGAGTCAGATCGTCCAGTTCTGTCTGCTGCGGCACCGTCCTGCAGGGGCCCTTTAGTCTCCTAGGAAAGGAGAAAAGGGTAAGACAGTCAATAGCTGACAGTTTCAGATTCCATGAAGGAGCAACAAAGTTTCAAATGAGATCTAGCCTAGAAGGACAAGAGGACCTGGAAAGTTGGCTTACCTTTAACTATCTCACCAATCTTTGCCCTCTGGTACTATACTACACTGTTGTGGGATTCCTCCACACCTGGTAATAATACACATGCCCTACTCAGACTCTAAAAATCACTAGATAAGATATTTTATGATCTGGACCAGATTCATCTTAGAAGTAACCAGGAGTCAAATTCTAGTTTCATCCAAGCTTTCCTTCCAGTTTTTCTCCATTCACAACGATGACAACCAGCATCACCACATCTTAGAGCTGAATATTGCTTGAAAGTTTACAAACACATTTCCTCAATACAACTGTGTGAAATAAACAGCACTTACAAGTTTTATTTCCATTTTACAGATGAGAAAATTAAGGATCAGAGAGATTTAAGTACTTAGTCCAAGATCATACAAATAGGGATGTGAGAGCCAAGAGATGAACCCAGATCTTTTCTGACTCATGCTATGGAATCTATTTCAGTGAGTGAAATCTATTTTATGAACAAAACTGAGGAAATAAGGGGGCCAGCTGCTGTTGCAAAAAAAAAACCCCAAAACAACCCTAACACCAAAAACCCAAAAAAACAATGTCCCCAAAACAGTAGCTCTCAGTAAGCAACTGACACCCTAAGTGAGTTGGAATTCATGAGGATGGTTAAAAGGAAGTAAAAAATATTTAACTTTTGTCTCTTCTCCACTTAGCCACATCTCAGAGTAAGCAGTGAGACCTCAAATGTGACTCCAATGACATTCCTAATGAGAACCTCATCTTACCAAAAGTGGAGAAGAAACTTAACTAAGCAGCATGAGTCCTATTTTATGTCATATAAATAATATTATAAGGACTAAAGCTGGAGAGACTGGCGTACCCATCTAATCTCCAAACCTTACCTACGTAGTGGGACTTAAAGAACCCAAAGAAAGCATAGAATCTGATTCCCTTTGAAATACTGTTTTCAAACTTTCTTTAACTGATCCTGGGTCCCTTTGACAGGGACTGTTTCTACCAGGTTTTCCTAAAGTTCCTGTCCTTCCTTAAGAGTTGCATATGATTTCACAAACAGCTATTTAACCAGTTCTATAATATTCAGTAAGTTATTACTTTATTCTAATACCTACCCTCACCCCACCCCCAAACGGTATTCAATGGTTCTCTCCCTCCTACCTCCCAATACCCAATGAAGTAAAATTAGATGTTACCTTTCCAGACAGAGGAGCCACTGCTGGTCTCTTCCTCTGTGCATATCCAGAAAGTCGGTAACAGTAGTGAGGTTTACAGTAGAATTTACCTGTGGGCAATATGAGATAAGGAAAGAAGTAAATGAAATTGTTACTAACTTGAAATCTGTGCCACTCTTTTTCCAGACAGTCCCGCTTCTCTTTTATCTGTGCACGTCCACTAGGTTCCTTAGCCTCCCTCCAGGACAATGTATGGAGACAATTGGCCCCTATAAGCTGATGCAAGCTAGTCTCTCCCTTTTCGCCTGAAGCAGAGGCCTATTTCATTTGGCATCTGAAAGTCACTGAACCAAATCCCAATCAGTTCCCAAAGCAGAGATTCGAGGCTTGCCTGGCATCATCTACAAACAAAGCAGTAGTGTATAAAGAACAAAGATTGGATCACATGGAAAGCTGGAAGTTGCATTTCTGGGGAAAGCAGTAATGAATATAACTAGAAGGGTGGGGGATGGAGAAGAGGGTGTGGGGCAGTGCTAAGCATGAATGCTGAAAGAGCCATTTTCAGAGAAACTGACAGTGCCTAGGGCACCTCAAAAAGTGAGAAGGTGAATTTTCTGAAATAGATTAGTGCTTCATTAGGGTTCTGCCCTTTGGCCTCTTCTGGGGAAGCAGTTATAGGATCTCCTTAAAGGTCCAACAGCCCCACGACCTCAATACTCCTAGAAACCATCCTTGAAAAAGGCATGATAAACTGGGTATTTTCCCTTAAAAAATGTTTTCTTCTCAAAGCCAAAATGAGATAACCTAAAAAATGGGGAGAAACAACAATGGACTGGAATGCCTTTTACTCTTCACCTGCTTACCTGCTCCACTCTTTCTTTTCCTTCAGAGATTTCCTCTTTCCCCTTTCACTGACCCCAAACAGGTCTACTGGGAGGGAGGGAGGCATACTTCATAACAGCTTTATAGTTAGTATAGTTAGTTAAAAAGTATTCATGCCCATAGAATATTTTCCCAGCTCACAAATTTTCCACTAGTTCCTGCCAGCTCAACTAGTGTCACAGAGATGATGCATCTGTTGTCAGGGACCATTAGTAGTTTAAAAGAATAACAATCTTATAGCTTGTATTTTTGGGTTGTAAATATTTTACTTGGTCATACTAGGACTTCTTCTAAGCTCTGGGCCTCTGCTTATTTGATTTGACTATGTTAGGAGGAAACATGGATTATACTTTTCATTTGGCCACCAGCCTCCTTAATGATGTGGAGTAAGTCACTTGACTTCTTTGAAGGTTTGTTAATATTCCCAGAACAGCGGGAGGCATGGAAAAAACGTATTTGATGACTATGAAATTTTACATTTGCTGTTTCCCTCTACTGAACTAATTGCCTCTAATTTTTAAGCATTTATTTTTGTTTTGTTTTTGTTTTTTTTTGTTTTTTGGCTAGGCAATGGGGTTAAATGACTTGCCCAAGGTCACACAGCTTCTAAGTGTCAAGTGTCTGAGGTGGATTTGAACTCAGGTCCTCCTGACTCCAGGGCCGGTGCTCTATCCACTGCACCACCTAGCTACCCCCCCCCTTTTTTTAAATTTTTAAGCATTTATTAAGGGCTTGCTAATTGTTCTAAGTGCTGGAGATACAAAGGCAGAAACAAAATAGCGCCTACCTTCAAGAACCTTACATTCTACCAGAGAGACAATCTGCATGTAGGCGAATAAATACAGGTAAATTTGGGTGAGGAGACTATTAATAACTAAGGCACTCAGAAGGTGTTAGTACCTTAGGCGAGCCTTAAAGAAAACTATGCCAAGATTCTAGGGTGTAATCTCATACCTTTAAGCATAAGTCAATAAACCTTATTTTGTCAGTACACGGGGCAAATGGGAAAAAGGGCATAAGTAGTAATAGCCATAATTTTATCACTTTGCTAACATAATGCCCATCTTTAAGGACTTCAAATACCAGAATTAAGCTCTTAGAGGAGGCAAAATGATGCTATAAAATAGGCCAAGAGTCTTGGCAACGACCCTAAATCTTACCTTGCAAGGTCACTGAGATTAAATTAAAAGAAAGAAAAAAAAGACAGTCATGTAGCTGGTGCTAGAGATTCTAGAAATACTAACAATAATTCAATCCCAAAGAATTTGCCCTTTTTTGTAGCTCATCAGCCTGATGGGTCTCTTTTGATAATAATCTTTTAATTGAATGTTCTTTCCCAGAATCTTCAATCTCCAGAAGCAGCTGCATCAGCCAAGCTCACTTCAAACCTGGCTCTACCCATGCCTCCCAGGATGACTTCTCCACCCCGCCCCCATTATGACACCTTCCCATCCACCCACCTTCTCCATTATTCAGTTACTTTTTATTTGTTGTTTATACGCATGACTCTTACATCTACTTATCTAGCCCTAACTGCCCTCTTGACCTCCAGTCCATCTCCGACTGCCTCTTAGTCACCTTGAACATCTCCAAACAGATGTCCTGAAGATAGCTTAAACTCAATATGCCTAGAACTGAACTCACCATCTTCTCCCCACTTCAACTTTCCTATCTTTCAACCTTCACTCTTGCTGGTGGGTACCATCCTCAATTGTCCCAGTTACCCACGCTTCTAAACTAGATGTCATTTGATCCCCCCCCATCTAATATCCAATCAGTTGCAAGTCCTGTTGTCCCTACCTTTGTAACATCACCTGTATAAGTCCCCATCTTTCCTCTGACTCTGCATGCACCCTGGAGTAAGTCTTCATTACCTTCGTAGAAGGTACTTATTAGTACCTTCATTAGCAGAATGCCTGGACTACTGCAATAGCCTGCTGGTGGGTCTGTCTGCTTCGAGTCTCTCCCCATTCCAATCTATCCTTCATTCTACTACTTAGCTGTCAAAGGTCCTCCTAAAGCACAGGTCTGACCATATCACCCCCTGCCCCTTCCCCTTCAATAAACTTCAATACATCTCCATACTTCCAGGATTAAATAGAAAATCTGCTGTATGGCTTTCAAAGCCCGGTATAACTTATCCCCTTCCTACTTCTTACACCTTTTTCCCCTCCACATAATCTGCAACCCAGTGGCACTGCACTCCTTGCTGTTCTCAGAGATGAGACATTCTGTCTTTGATTCAAAGGTGTTTTTGATGGCTGTCCCTTATGCCTGGAACTCTCTTCTTCCTCATCCTGCCTTCCTTCAAGTTCCAGCTAAAGTCACACCTTCTGCAAGAAGTCCTTCCCAGTCTTTCTTAATCTTGCACTTTCCCTCTTGAGACTACCCACAGTTTATCCTGTACATATCTTGTTTGTACAAGTGTACATTTTGTCTCCCTTATTAGACTATGAGCTTCTTGACAATAAGACTTTTTTTTCTGCTTTTCTTTGTACCTCCAGCATTTAGCAAAGCATCTAAAAAATGCTAGTTGACTGACTGCTACAAGTTAACATTTATTAAAGGCCTCTTGGGTGCCAGGCACTGTGCTAAATGTTGGGGACACAAATACGAAAAGACAGTCCCTGCCCTCAAGGAGCTTACAATCTGATGAAGGATGACAACACACACAATAAAGCTTGAAAGCTTGGGGGCAGGAGGACTAGGGGAACATACTTTGCAAGGGGGGGATTATGGAGAAATCCAAGAAAGCAATTGGGTGGGAAACAAAGAGCTAGCTGGTCTAGGCTCCTTCCTTAAATGGAGATTTTGGGAGGGGTTCATGACTCTGTCCTTCAGCCAGAGGGACAGAGAGTACTGATGTGGTATAAGTATCAAGGCTAATGCCTTCTTGTAAGGGGATGAGGTTCTTAGGGGCATGACAGAGAAGTCCAAAGGAGTACAGGTGGGTGGGAAATGTTGTCTTCTCCCATTAGACTATAAACTACTTGAGGTCAAAGAACTATCTTTCTTTTTGCTTGTATTTGTATCCCCAGCACTTTGCACAGTACTTGGCATATAGTAAACACTTTATAAATTACTCTATCTATCTGAAAATACATTCATTAGAACTTCAAAGACATAAATGAGAATCCAGGAAAAGGCAGCCTAAGTCTTATCACTGATTTTGTATGTGTTCCTTAGTTAAAGAACCTAAATGATATACGTTGTATGAGTAAGGAAAGTATGTTTAAGTAAATATAGAATGTCTACATTGGCAAGAAAATAAATGGTAGCTAAAGGGTAGGTCCAAAGACAAAGCAAAGCTATCACTAAGTAGCCTTCTTTCCTGAGTTGCAGTATCCACATTCCAGCATGTGCTGGAACTCCAAATACAACAATATCCTTAAGACACAATTGTAAGACTAGAGCTGTCCAGATAACAGGGAAAAGACATGACGTATTGTCTAATTTGGAGTCTTAGTCTTGAGAGTTGGCAACAACTGGAAATGAACTAGCTTTTGGCGAGAGATGAAGTGGTTTTTTTTTTTTTTTCTTAAGCATCTGAGTTTCAGTGAAAAGCCATCCTGGAGCAGAACAGAGGAAAATCTGGGATCTGGGCAAAATGGTGCACCTCTTTTAAAGTAGGTTGACTAAAACTGTACCTGTACCAGGTGATTAGTGTTGGAGAATGGATCAGAAATCTACTGAATATGGTACTATAGTGATCAGAAAGAGTTAATTCACATCAACATAGTAAGCAGTTTACTTCTTCCAAGAAGCAGCAAGGTCATTACGTCATTGTACAAATAAATAATACTTTACTAGAAAATCTGTATTTATTACCTTGTTTCTTCAGACTATTTGTGCAATGTCTTTTGTTTATGAATGCGAGTATGAAATAAATCACTTTTGCTTATTCCATTACCATTATTTCACACTGTATTATAGCATGACATCTAAGTATAAAAGAATATTTTTAAATGTATTTTCAACAGGGATGTTCTATAGAAAAATTAATAAAGTATGTGTTTCATGTTTAAAAAAAAATAGCATACCTCTAAAGTATATGTGATTGAGTTCATCAGTTTGATGTTATTACAGAATCTTTGAGATGGAATGTCCTTCTCATTCAATACAAGTAAACTTGCCTAAAACCTACCTAAATGTAATCTAATCTCTAACTGAAAATATACAATAACGATGAAACACTTCTCCCCTCCCCCCAAAAAAAGATAACCTGTTTGATTTTTAGATGGTTCTAATAGTGAGAAAGTTCTTCCTTATGCTGAGTTAAAATTTGTCTCCTTATATCATCTACCAACTTGTATTTCTGTATTGTCCAGGTATATACAATAAGCCTCATTCCCTTTCCACGTGACAGATTTAGAGTCGACCTTAGAGGTCACGGAGTTCAACCCTCTCACTTTACAAGTGAAGAAACTGAGAACCCAGAGAAGTTAAGTTAACCTTGCCCAAAGTTACACAGGTAGTAATAACATTAGGATTTGAAACCAGGATCTCTGTGACTCCAGATCTATCTAGCCTTCTTTCCCGTAGGGTCTCCTAGTCATTCTAAACTACCTAGTCTCTTTCAAAATAGGATAGAGTTAGAGTAAATTGCTTTAAAATTTCAACCATGTTCTCAATATAAAACTACTGAATGTAATAATTCCTTAGCGCGGCAACAACCAAAAATATCCCCCAAAAACAAAAAAACCTTTCCAGCTACATCTTAATCAAAATCAAATTTCCTTTTTTTTTCACTTTGTGTTCAGGAGAAGAAACAAGCAGTAACACGTTTCCTTAAAATCTTCTCTGAAAAGCAGAAGATCCATATTATCTGAGACAAATCAAACTGATGAATGGTCCTTTAAATTAAAGATCCATGCAGAAAAATATTGAGGGAGTGAATGTTGCCAGACACTGAGGTCCAAAGGGAGAATTTGCTACTGATAAATGGGGCACTAAAAGCCTTAGGCAAGAACTCCTCCACAACGACATGAGTGAGCTTCTTCCTAATTCCTCTACGAACTTGAGGTACCAGCCTAAGGCTGCTGCTGGCTATGAGGAGGCCAAAGAAAAGAGGTTTATGATCAGAGTAAGAAAGGCTCTAAATACAATCCACTTTCTTTCAGAGAATGAAAGAAAAAACCATCCCTACCTCAAAGGGATAAGCTTAAGAGACTTCAACTATTTCAGTAGCCAGCAGCCAAAGCCTGGATCAGCTCGTCCCCAGACTACCATGTTCAGCACCTTCAGGACAAAAAGCAGTTGGCTCTTGGCAGTACCGATAAAGTCACTAACTGTCCCGAGTCCACAAGGGAATCCAGGCCAGGCTCAGCAACATTTTACAGTCGTTCAAATATCTGAAGAACGTGTTTCCTTGAGATCTCCCTTATCCATACATAACAACCCTTTCTAGTTACCAGACCTGTATATCATACGACTTTCAGTGGACAGGAACTAGACTAGGTCTTTGGAGTCAGAAAGACCTAGGTTCAGCTAATTATAAGACACACGACTAACCAAATCACTTAATCTTTCTGTACCTCAATTTCCTCATCTATAAAACAGAGGGAGTGGGTCTGATTACCTCTAAATCAGGCCTTCACAACTGGCAGCCCGAGGGCTGCTTGCGGCTCGCCAAAGGATTTCCTGTACATACAAAGGATGTTTTCCTCTACGTTTTTTGTGGGCCGTCCAAAATCCTTTGGCATGCCGCAAGGTAAATGCAAGCTGTGCAGGCCTGCTCTGCATACTGCCTGCCTCTTCCAGCTCTAAATCTATGATCCCAAGTTTGCAGACTCATCCCTCTCCTCTCATTAGTCTGGTCTTCTTATTGAGCTCATCTCTACTCCTATTTTTGGCTCATTTTGTTCAATCATACCTACTCGTGGACCGAGGTTTAGAGGACAACTTTTTTTTTTTTAAAAGGCAATTGGGGTTAAGTGTCTTGCCCGGGGTCACACAGCTAGTAAGTGTCAAGTGTCTGGTCTGAGACTGGATTTGAACTCAGGTCCTCCTGACTTCAGGGCCGGTGCTCTATCCACTGCGCCACCTCGCTGCCCCGACAACTTCTTTTAAGAAGCTTCTACTTCACGTCTCATTGATTACTTCCTTTTGAAATCCTATGTTAATAGCCCTAATAATTTGTACTTTACTTAATTACATAATCTTGTGTTATTTGCTGTTTCATGTAGGAATCTTATCTCCCTAGACTGTTAGCTCCTTAATGGGACTACATTATTACTACCTTATAATATGGAGAGTCAATTATTTTCCCTTTTCCTGTCTTTCACAGCAATTTGGCACAATGTTGACATAAATGTTACAGTCACTTACAGAAATCTGGGCCTAGAGTCAAGAGGACCCAAGTTCAAATCCAATCTCAGACTCTTACTAGCTGTGTGACCCTGGGCAAGTCACTTAACCACTGTTTGCCTCAGTGTCCCCATCCATAAAATGGAGGTGAATAGCACATACCTCCCAAGGTTGTTGTGAGGATCAAACGAGGTAATAATTGTAAAGCACTTAGCACGGTGCCTGGCACATCATAAATGCTATATAAATGTTAGCTATCCTTATTATTGAGTGCTTAGTAAATATTACTGATTATCTGATTTAAAAGCAAAGTTCTTATCGGAGGAATCTTGAAGCAGATAGGTAGCACCGGAGAAAGAATTCTCTTACCTTCCCTGTTAATTATGTCCTATTAATCCTGTATATACTTCGTTTGCATATATTGGTTTGTTTGTCGTCTCCCCCATTATATTGTGAGCTCCTCAAAAGCAGGGATTATCTTTTGCCTCTTTGTATCTCCAGTACTTAGCACAGTGCCTGGGACATCAGAGGCATTTAAAAAAGACTTACTGATCGATAGAACATAAAAAATAAATAAATAAATAAAAGCAAAGTTCTATGCTCTGAGAATTTCTTGCATGCCAAAGCCCACTGTAAGAGGTTGCAATGATTTAAAGACACAAAGATAAGATCTGAAGTGGAGGAACTACCCAACTTCCTACTCTTCTGATACTTGCTCTCTCTTACTAATTAGTCCCCATTTAGCACATTAACAAATTTAAGAAAGTCTCTGGGAATAGCTTACAAGCAAATACTTTTTCCAAGTGAACACTAGGCACTCTAAATTTTCTTGCTTGATAACTAATTTATTCTTCTTGTTCCACTTTCCATCCAACATGCATATTCTCAAATCTGAAATAAATTGAGGCCAAGGTCTACCGGTGAAGCCTAAATACTTTCATACTCAAAGATGATATTGGATTATCTTCAGTGACAGGATAGGGGAAAAAAGGGGAATCTGATTAATCAACAAGCATTTAATTAAGTACCTATGCAAGACACTGCACTAGGTCTTAGGGATACAAACACCAAAACCAAAACGATATCTACATTCTAGGACTTAACCTTCTACCAGACAACAAAAGCATATAAATATATACGAAATACAAACAGTAAACGCAAGGTTGCTAAATACAAGGCATTTGGGAGGAATGAGAAAAGTCTTCCTGCAGAAGGGGTTATGTTGGCTACACCTTGAGAGATCCATGAGGTGGAGGAGAAGAGTTAGTATCCCCCAGACAAGAGGAATAGCAAGGACAAAAGCCTGGAGATGAAAGATGGAATGTGGAAGAAAAGAGAGAAGGCCAGTTTGGCTGGATCTTAAGAGTGTGGGAAGAGGAGTAATATATAAAAAAATTAAAAAGATAGGATGGATCAGGCTGTAAATCAGCCAATCGTCAATCAATCAGCATTTATAAGTACCTATGATGTGCCCGGCACTATTTAAGTGCAGGAGATACAAAAAGGAGGCAAAACAAAGTGGCTATCATCAAGGACCTTACAATCCATTGGGGAGACAACATGCTAACAAATACGTATAAATAAACTATATGCAGGATAAACAGGAAATAATTAACAGAGGGAAAGTACTAGAATTAAGAGGGGTTGGAGGAATGCTTCCTGTAGAAGACAGGATTTTAGTTGGGACCTAAAGAAGTCAAGGGGGCAGCTAGGTGGCGCAGTGGATAGAGCACTGGCCCTGGAGTCAGGAGGACCTGAATTCAAATGTGGCCTCAGACACATAACACTTACTAGCTGTGTGACCCTGGGCAAGTCACTTAACTCCAATTGCCTCACCAAAAATAAAAAATAAAAAAAAAAGTCAAGGAAGTTAATAGTCGGAGTTGAGGTGGGTTTCCAGACATGGGGGACAGTTAGAGAAAATGGCCACAGTTGAGAGATTAGAGTGTCTTATTCATGGAACATCCAAGAGGCCAGCATCACTGGACTGAAAACTATGTGTCAGAAAGTGTCAGGAAAGATAGGAAAGGGCTAGATTAAGAAGGGCTTTGAACACCAAACAAAGAAATTTTTATTTGCTCTTGGAAGCAATAGGCTTCATAAAATAAAGGAGTTCAGATTTTATTCCAGAGATAATAGGGAATTATAGGAATTTTTTGAGTAAGGAGGGATGTGCCAAGATCCTTACTTAAAGAAAATCACTTTGGTAGTTGTATGAAGAAGGATGGATTGGAATGATGAGGGATTGGAGGCAGAGAGACCAATTTGGAGGCCATTGTAATAATCTAGATAAGAGGTGATGAAGGCCTCAACTAAGGCGAGAGGAGGGACTGGATACGACAGACATTGCAGAGGTAAAAACAGCAAGATGTGGAAAGAGACTGGATATGTGGGGTGAGGGAGCATGAGGATAATGCCAAGGTTTTGAGCTTGAGGAGACCTGAAGAATGGTGTGACCTTCAACAGAAATAGGAAAATTTGGAGAAGGGATAGGTTCTGTTTTGGACACATTGGGTTTGAGGTATCTCTGGATCATCAGGTTTGAAATGTCTACTAGGTAGTCATGATTCAAGATCAACACAGGAAGTGACTGGGGCTCCTTATATGCATCTGAGTTATCTACATAATGATAATTAAATCTATAGGAGTCAATGAGGTCACTAAGAGGGGGAATATAAAGTAGAAGAGCACCTAGGAGAGTTTGTTTTTGCTTTTCTTCAACATTGGCAATCTCATCCAGGCTAGAAGTGTAAGGGGCCACTCATGGCCCTAATCCAACTGCTGATCTGCATGGAAGCTCTGAACTGTTCTCAACCTGGTCAGTTTATCCCTCCTTAGGCAACTTGGTAGTCTCTCACTCCTAGAGGTTCACTATGTTAATGCCAAACATTGTAAATACTCGATTGGATCAAATGAGATAATATTTGTAAAGTACTTAGCATATAGTATTTAGCACATGGTAAACCTTATATAAATGATAGTTATTACCACCACCAACATCATCATCATCATCATCCCAATAATGCTCAGAACTCCTGAATTTAAGGGATTTGACTATCTCAGCATTCCCCAGTAGCTGGTGTTACAGGCATGTACCACCATAATCAGGCTCAGAACAGTCTTGAAGGATACCCATGCAATATGAATAATGAACTCCTAATGCCCAAGACTAGAGAAGAAAAGTTGCTCCTTACCATCCTCTATGTCGTATGCATAGCAAGACAGGCGTAGGGTAGTAGCGCAGTATTCACACTTAAAGCAGCTTCGATGGAAGAACTTCCCTTCAGCACTCAGCCTCTCCATCACATAGACTCGCTTATGGCAGAAATAGCAAATATCACTGCCTCCTATATTCTGGGGGAACTCCTTCTTCAATGAGCCCTATGGGAAACAGGATGGGAAGAAGAGGAAAAAACAGGTCAGAGTCCCTGGCTCTTGTGGTTACCTGCACTCCAGAAAGGGATATCTGCAGGTGTACATCGTCCTCTGTACCACTAACCAGTCCTAACCAATGAAGCTACAATGAGATGGGGCAATCAAATGATTAGAGCATCATTCAGTAGGAATCCTGGCTTCTCAAAGTTTGAGGGGCATCCTTCCAACACACTTCATTTTACTATGGAAGCCGTTGTTCATGTTCACTGCACCAAGGTGGAGTAAGTATCATGTCCCTAGCATGTGATAGATGCATGAAAAAATATCAAACTGAAGAGGGCAGTCATGGAGAGATGTCACTCACTTTCAGATGAACACTCCCATACTTGTGTTCTTTCATGAATTAGCATTTGTGAAGAGAAAAACTCTTTCCTAGAATAAGACAACTTAATATTTCCAATGCTCATACATTTCTTATGGATATGGGGTATTTTCAGCTTCATATTTACTTATCAGAGTTCAAATATTCTTAAATTTAAAAAAGTAAATCACACCAGTCTTTGGCAGTCCATAGAATCATAAATATACGAGGACCAGTTCACTTTACCATAGCTTTATGTTATGTCTAAACACACAGTACCCTTGGAACATCTCTTACCAGTTCCTTCTTGTCTAGAAGGGTTTTGGGCTGTTCTTTCCTTTGAAGCTGATTGGCTATCTGCTCAGCCAATGAGCTCACTCCGCCCGTGTACATCTTTATATACTTCTATTGGTTGGAGGACATAAAATAACCAGGAAATTAAGGAAAACGAGAAAACAAAAAAATAAATTAAGAAGATAGGAAATAAGTTTTTAAAAAATATAAAGTGAGAAAAAGGTGCAGCAGACAAACCATGCCAGCACAGTGCCTCAAAGCAGGATAACTGGGTGGTAAGAAGGGAATGGGTGTCAGTGATGACATAAAAGCTAATTTTAGCACAACTGTCAAAAAAGCATCAAGAATTATGTTAACTACATTGAAACCCAGTAATCACTCCTTCTGGAGAATTTCAGCACTTGGAGAAGAGATGTACAAAAGACAAAAGGGGATAAAAAGGGAATCTAATAACAATGGGAACTATATACAGAGGTCAAAAGGACTTTGTCCCATCCAGACACATGGTTCCACCTTTGGAGGGTTTTTCTACATCTAGAATATATCACTCCTTTCAAGGCTCCTTAAAACCTCTTTCTACATATAGAAAGTAGGTGACAATCTCCAATTATACTCCTAATGATTTAATACTATCAGTTAAAGCCTGAAGGTTCTTTACAGGTTATTTAGTCAAACGCCTCTCCTTTTACAAATGAGGAAGGTAAGGCCCAGTTAAGTGAAATGATTTGCCCAAGATCACATGGTGAGTGGCAATGACAGAAATAGAATGAGAATTCAAGTCTCTTGCTTCCCAGGCCAATGTTTTTAAAAACTATAACCATGTTCCCTTCTTCTCAGTGGCAGCCTCAGCATCTATTTGAACCTACAAACACTCCCAGTTTTTATCTGGAAGAACCACACACAGCTGACTGCTGCTTATACTCATGAAAAATCAGGAAGAGTACATCCACACAAACATCTTTTCCAATCAAGGTACCATAGCCAAAGCCTCCTTGGCTGGGATGGATATTCTTATTGAATGCTATAGCATATATAATCATTTGTTCAATGAGTTCAAATTTGTCTTGGAAAAACTGAGATATTTCTGGTCTAGGACAAAAGTGTGAAAGACATCGAAATAATCTATTATTTTAGGCAAAAATAATGGAATAAACAGAGATAATCCCATCAAATCTTAGCACAAAACACTCCGTTTATATCTCTTAGACTTAGAAGCTGGTTGAAGAACTGCAGAGACTATACAGTTTCAGTTCTGAATGTTTGTTTTGTTTCATTATATGAATACAGGTTGCTGTATACTCAGCCTTCTAATTTCTCTTCGTTCAATTCAACCTTCCATATGGATAACGGCCTAGATCCTGACATATAATGTTACTGCTACATGTCACTTAAAAGCAGAGAGCTCCAATCTGTTGTATATGTGCCAAAAGCTGGAGGCCTTATCTTTAATTCCAACTCTAAGAGCCATCCAGAAGTAGTAGTCATGCTAAGGTTACTTTTAGTTTAGCAACTTTTTGAAGGAGAAAGAGTGTATAGTTTGACATGAGGACCTGAGTGAGCTGTGTAAACAAGGGAAGTGCTTACTCTGGGAAAGAGCTATAACGATATGAATGCCAGAGTACAACCAGATACAGATAAGAAAGTAATTATCCATGATTTAGTTGAGATTGGGGAAATCACTACAATCTTCAGTCTTAACAGAGTAGCATATTTCAAAGGACTGGTGCCATTAATCCATTAGTGATCTCTGTATCTTCACAACATTGTTCCTATTAGAAGTAATGAAAAATGAATGGCTACCAAAGCCAAAGTTTTAAGAATTAGAGACAAGGGAGAAACTTAGGCCTAGAAAAGACAAGAACAAACAGGGATGACAAGGTAGTGCAATAATAAAAACAGAGGTAACAGGTAAGTATATTATCTTTCATTCCACAGCACACAAGATCAAGCATAGACCAGAAACCAAAAACATTGGACTAGGAAATAAAGCAAGCTTTCTTCGAAGATTTAGGTTCTCCCAGGTTTGGCCACAGCACTAATATCTTGACCAATAGTCCGTTCAAGTGATTATGGTCCAGGACCATCCTTGTATTTCAATTGGGTTCATTTCAATAGCAGCAATATGTTAACAATGGCAAGCATTTCTGAGGAAGTGGTAGAAACTTGAATTCTATTTGCCAATTTTCTTCATTTTGCTGTTATGGAACTGTTACAACTTAGTAATATTTAAGATTACACACATGCATACACATATAACACTAGTTTGGTACAAATACAAAGCAATAAACAAAGAAGAAAAAGACCTAATTTTCCTATAAACCATCCCATAACCTGATGAATTCTAGTATGCCAAATGGCAGGATCAATTCCTTATAGACCAAAGTCAGATACGACCAAACACATACAACCATAAACATACCATTCACTATGCTTCAAATTCCATTACAATAAATATTACTACATATTTCTCTTTAATGAAAAATTTCCCAATCGTTTAGCTGATCTGGTTTTCTAATAAATATTTGCCAAAACAATTCTGAGGCAATGAAAGATTGAAATTACTTCATCAGTATATGACTTATATTAAATATAGAATGATCAGAGTATGCTAAAGTTAGAAGCTTATTTCACTCATTTATTCATCACACACACACACACACACACACACTCTCTCTCTCTCTCTCTCTCGCTCTCTCTCTCTCTCTCTCTCTGGTTCTTAAAAAGGAGATAAACCAGAGTCAGAGGTTCTGTCAACTGCCCCAGGGACAGAGACCTCTTGTGACTGCATTAGTTGGTGTGAGGTGAGCAAGGGTCATACATTCAACTGTGGTTTTGCCAAAAGCCAGGCATGCTACCTGTCGGAGAGAGTCAGAGGAGGGTGAGGCAGGGCGGTTGGAGGAACGGAGGCTAAGGGAAAGCTCCCATTGCTCAACAAAAAATCGACGAGAAGGTTCAGTTTCTTGCTAAAAAAAAAAAAAAAAGGAGGAAAAAAAATCAAAGGAAGTGTTAAATTCAGAGTTCAAACCTGATCTGAGAGGAGACTTAGCCTTATTAAATTCCTTAGCCTCAGAATAATGTTTAAATCACAGAGAAGCAGGAGAGAAGCATCCTTGGCTTCTGGAAGCCAGGGTAAACTCAAACTACTTCAGGCTACTACTACTCTTGAATCTAGACAGAAAGCAGAGCCAGTAAGCCACCTAAAAAAACAAGTTTGTGTCCACAGTACCAGTAATCTCACAGTTGAAAGGCTGGTCAAAGACCCTCTAGTTCAATCTGTTCTTGAACATGAATCCTGATGACAACATCAACAAGCAGTCCTCTGGCCCATCACTTAAAAACCTTTTGTGAAATGGAGTTTCAAGGTCTATTCAGTCTTCTTTTGGACAGCTAAGACAGCTAGAAGTTTGTGTCTACATTGTGCTTAAATCCGTCTTTCTGCAATTTACACCCACTGCTTCTAATTCTGCCCTCTGAGGCCAAGCAGAACAAGTGAAATTACTCTTCTATGTAAAAGCCCTTCCTATCATTCTATCTTGAAGGCACCTATCACTCTAAATGAGAAGCCATCAGGTCCTTCAACAGATCCTTGTATAGAGAGGGAGGCCCTTCAGCTGACTGCTCTCCTCTGGAGATTTTCTAGCTTATCCTTCCTAGAAAGGGGAACATACAACGAAATATAATCATCTGCATGTAATCGTTCTTCCTCATGGCTGCTACACTCTAAGAAAGGGACACACAAGGCAAAAAAATAAGAGGTGAAGGGAAGAGGTAGCCTAGAACGGGCACCTACAACAGGTGAGCCCATTTACACACTCAGAAAAGTTTCTCCACTAGACATAGTAGGGTTACCCCCTGAGCAAAGTGGGCTTCTCCCACCAGCTTTACAGAGAGCACAACTAAAGGAATTAATCAAATGCAAAGAAGGGAAGTTATCCCCTTCTCTAAAAGGGTCAACACCTGCTGTTTTTCCTCTTTTCTGCTAATCCTCAGAGGAGTATCAGATCCATTAATCATGCTTCTAGCTGAAGCTCGAAGAAAAAAACCAGGATAAAAATCCCAAGCCATTGACCCCTTTATTTACTATATAAAATATCGAAAGATCCAATCAAAAGGTTTGATATTTTTATGACGTGGTTAGCTAAACCTGGAACTTTTCAAGCCTATGCAATCCATTGATAAGCTATTGATTCTTAGAGGTCCAAGACTAATGGGTGGATTTAACATGACAGTCCCCTGAAGGAAGTGTGAAGCAACATATTGAAGTGATCACATACTTTCTGCTAATGCATCTCCAAGGAGACCCATCCCCATCACCCCCTACATCTTTTTTAGTAGACAAATGGATGAGAACAATACTGGGCAGCAGTCATCTAACGCTTGATTGGCCTTTGCTCCAGAAGCAGGGGCAACTGGCATTCCCTGTGGTCAATATTCAGGGTAACTTCAACTAGAAGGCCACCAGAAAAAACTTGGTGAGATCACTGCAGGAAGTAGCAGTACAAGAAAGAAAGAAAGAAATTAAGAGGAAAAAAATAAGCCTCCCTCAGGAGGGAGAACTGGCAAAGATAATGTTATTCAGTGAAGGGAAAGGAGATGTAAGGGAAAGTAAGGTCACAAGCAAGATAATGAACAGGGCTTGAAGAGTCACCGAAAATAAGGTCCCTCCAAAATAATTGGACTACAGCCCAGTACATTAATGGAGCCAAAGAATTAGTTTTTTCCAAAAAGAAATGAAAAACGCATTCAACTCATTATCTTCTGAAGGCAAAATTCCAAGACATGTCTTTTCTCTACCCCTCACCTTTTTATCTCTAAATTCTAATCCCACTAAATACAAATGACCAAAAGAAACCTCAGCTCCCCTTCACATATAGGGCACCACCTTCTCAGTGGAGTTAACTTCCTTTTTGAGAGAATGTCAATCTGGACTGCTATTTAAATAGAAAAGTTAATTTTATAAAGGACTTGATAAAAACAGTAGACTTAATAGAACTACAGCCTGCAGGTTATGAAGAGACAAGATGATGTCTTTCAATACTCATTTCATCCTCTATCACGCACTTCAACTGTTGCTATCCGCAACAGCTGATATACACACTACTAGCTTTTTTTCTTCTCCTAATTCAAAGAAGAGGCTGAGGCAGAGGGTGAGGCATGAGACTAGTCTGGTTCCATAGATACTTGAATATAAATGAACTGCCAGCCCTAAATGTATTCTTATATATCTAGAAACAAAGCAAAGAGAGAACAAACAGAAAGACTTTGTTGCATAAACTCAATGGGAAGTGATCATTTTTTACATCCTCCATATACACTTAGATTGAATGGCAATTTCTGCTAATGACAAATTAAGTAATTCTTGTATTCAAGATGTCCATTAAATATTATTTCATTAGTCAAATTTTCCAATGACAAGGTTCTGTGTTTGAGTCCTGATTTTCCAACTGACCATTCAAGTAACTCAGTAAACAATTTACATTAAGTCTGTCTCTAGTATTCCTTCTCTTCTCATCTCCTTTAATTAATTTAATTAAATTTCATTAATTAATTCTCAACAATGGTAAGAGCTCTGGCTTCTCCAATACCTCTATGTGTCCCTATGCCCAATATATTATAGCTATCAAAATGGCAGCGTGTATGACATTTGCTTAATAAACGTGCTCTCAAAAGCTCACCCATGGAATTAGCCATTTATGTCCCACTGTAGCTATAAGACACTTAGAGAGAATGAGAGACATGACCATAAGAGAGGACAGATAACAGGTGGAAAACAGAAAACCATCAGGCTTGTGTAGAGCAGCAGAAATATCTACATTATCATTAGCATAGAGTCTGAGTGCTGTGTTGTCCTGGGAGCATCGTCTGTGCTAAATCTTCCTCACTGACAAATTCCAAATGAAATCTGGTTTTTGTTTGAGTAGCAAGAGTGCAAAAAGCAACCAAGAGGGCATTCTACCATCTGCTGTGCCTCCCCATCATTTTGTACCCCATATGTGTATATGTGCTCTTAGCACCCCATGCGATGGGTTCATGCTTTTTACCCTTTCATATTGAGGACTCTGCTTGCCACGGTTGTCAGCATCAAGATCCCTGTACATCTGTAGGCAACAAAGTGTAAACTTGAGCACCAGCCAAAGGCTTTATTTGGACATACTAAATGACAGTGAGAAATGAGACTGGAAAAAATTCACTGTGTTAATTTCAAACATATCTGTTCCCTCTTCCCATGCCTCCCTCTCCCCAAAAACCTTAAATCCCATCTGCAGTAAATCCCACACACAAGGACAAATCTGTGTTCATGGCCAGGGTGTCCAACTTTAGGTCAAGTAAATAAATTAAACTATAGTTAGTACGAAGGTGGAACAAACTAGTATCTTTCACACGGTGGCAGGAGAGCAAAGAAGTTAAACAGAAGGGTTTAAAAAAAAAAAAAGGGCAGGTTAGAAGAGTGAAGTTTTCCAAATCAGATAACAGAAAGGAAAGGCAGTGAGTTGGAAACTGGCTAGAATAAATGACCACTACAAACAGTCCAGAGGAAACTCTAGGGTGGGGAGTGGTCCCCACCCTAGAGGAACACAGGGCCAAAACTTTAATCTATTTAAAGGACAGATGGAGATAGGATAGAAATACATTTTAGTAATCTTATCACTGAGCAAGGAGATAGTAAACCTTAAAGAGGAATATACAATTGGCTCAGTTTAATTAGGGAAGCAACTGACACAGATTTGGGGTTGGGGCAGGGAATAATTTTCTATGGCTAAAGGCCCCCCCCCCTTTTTTTTGGCGAGGCAATGTGACTTGCCCAGGGTCACACAGCTAGTAGGTGTCAAGTGTCTGGTCTGAGACTGGATTTGAACTCAGGTCCTCCGAATTCCAGGGCCGGTGCTCTATCTATTGCACCACCTAGCTGCCCTGGCTAAAGGCCCTGAAAAGACTAAGCATTCAATTTGAAATTATGTAGTGGCTGAAGAAGTGATTCAAAGTTGCTGCTATATGGACTTTCCTGGCACACAGGTACATGGCCTTAGTAGGATGCCAAAGGTAAAAGACACAATAATTCACTACATCTTTTAAAGATTCAGTTCTTGGACCCAAATACACAGGTGCTTCTAATTGCCTTCAAATAGACCATGTAAAAACCAAATGGCAGAATTAAGTGGATACTCTAAAAGGCATCTCCAGTTTTATTCAACAGAGGTGAGAGGGATGTTTTTAGTTTAAAATTATCTATTTCATAGGTAGTCCTGATAATACACTCAAGGGTTTTAAAACCACATATCATTTAAACAGACCATCTTAGATGAGGCAACAACTTCCTTCAGAATCATTATATTCTGCCTCAGAAATCAGAATTCACAGGATTCTACAGGTGTTACTATTGATGGCCAGAAAAATCCTATCTGTAAATACGCTTTTTAAAAAGCTGCTCTAAGAAATATATCCTTGGCACAATTGTTACTGTTCTCATTCTAAATTCGTTATACAACACTCTCTGAAGTGGTCTTGTACTGCCTGCCCTGAGTCAGGGGAATGTGGAAAGTGGACCATTCAATGGATTAACAGGAAGTAGGCACATTTAGGGGTTTTCATGACCTCAGCAAGAATAGGATGCCCTAATGCTTTGGAAATGCCCATCTGACTTTATTCCACTGCAGAGACAGAATATAAAGAAATGGCAACCCTGACCTGAGTTACATGCAGGTTATGCCCCACCTAATGTTAACTAGTTCTGTGAAAGTATAACTTTA
Source organism: Vombatus ursinus (assembly GCF_900497805.2). NCBI lineage: Eukaryota > Metazoa > Chordata > Mammalia > Diprotodontia > Vombatidae > Vombatus > Vombatus ursinus. Next base: position 4,030,510 of record NW_020951860.1, read on the forward strand.
GGTCAAATGATGTTATGAGGACAGTTAATTGAAAAGAAACAACAGAATCTAGGATCTCAGGGTTTCACAATTATGTTTTACAACTTTCCCATGAGGTTTGGCTACAATATATAAGATGTCATTGAAAAATGTTTGTTTGCCCAACTTCATCACAGGGCATGCCTGTAACATAAAATGAACCAATTTGTCATTCCTTTACTTGGGACTTTGTGCCCTTAGTCTGGTGACATTCTTCATCCTTTCTATTCATTTTCAAAGTAATATGAATTTTGATATGAATTTTGTAGGAAAAAGGAATCATTCAGGGTCTGAACAGTCAGGAATTACATAGTTTATAGCAATGAAGATAAGTAGTTTGGATTTTGTAAAGCTCTCATTAATAGGAGGGACCACTGAAGTGGTCACTAGTCTAGCCGCCTGCACAGGTGAGGAATACAAGAAAAAGGGAAGAGAGGGCATGCAGAAAGGATCACCTGTTGACCGCAATATAATTGAGAAGAAGGTGGAATGGAGGGAGAAGAAAGTGTAATCACTTTTTTCGGGCATGTTCGAGAATACTCCTTTCGCCGTCGCTTTTGCATTAACAAGACACACAAAGAGGGAAAAAAAAAAACATTGAAGCTGGTCGGAAAATACAGGCTAGCTTTGGAAAGGCTAAGGGGCAGCCTCTGACAGATTACCAAGAAGGGTTTCTTCCTCTGCCCTTTCTACATCACTAAGAAATCATGGTACAGTCAAGAAGAGAAGCTAGCTTTTCATCTTCAATGCCCCCATCAGATTTGCATTTCTAAAAGGGCTAGCTCACAGGCTACCTAATATGGAGGAAATTTTAGTTAAAACGTACTATGCATTCAGAATTGAACAAAGATAAGAAGGTGAATAATGGTACACCAATAATAAATTTACTGTGTAAAACCCCTGAACTATACGTAATAAATTCACAAAATTTCACATAAAATCCAATTTTTCTGTCCTTTGTATATAGAAAAGTTCATGGTTATTAATGATTGTCAAGTTCAAAATAAAAGCAAATATAAGAACAAAACAAACAAAACCCTCTGCGCTAATCAAGTGAGGCACTTTCTATATCACTTGATTTGGTCACTTCTTGGCTACTTCAGAATCAGACCATCTGCACTCCAGCCCCTAGAACCATTCTGAGTTCTGAAAAGTGAGCTTGGAACTGGACTTCCATATCATTTCTTGGCCATTTCCAAAACACACTAATATATAACTGTCTTTCCCACCCTCTTTCTCTGTTGTCTTCTTCCTACATTAGAATAGTAAACTCCTTGAGGGCAAAGACTTTCTTATCGCCAGCTCTTAGCATGGCACCTGGTAATCTCAAAAGCCCTGTGTTTAAATCCTGGCTCTGTCCCTTACTAGCTGTGTGACCCCTGCCAAGTCACTTAATCCCTCTGATTCAAATTTTCCTCATCCATCAAGTAGGAATGACATCTGCAATACTCAATGACTCAAATACTTAAAGCCATGAGGATAAAAGAATAATAGCTAACATTTATATATTGTGTAGATTTGTAAGGTTTTTTTGTATATATTACCTTAATTGAAATGAGATAATGTGTAAAGCAAAGCACTACATATAAGCTATTATTACTTGGTGGCTTTATTAAAATATTAGAAGATGGGATGGTATGGTGAAGATTAAGAGTTTAACTATTGGTTGTTAATCACTATGGCTAGAATACTGGCCTAGATTGGGAGTTCTTAACTGGGGGGTCCCTTGAACCTTAAAAAAATTGACAAATTACATTTCAATATAATATAGTATATATTCATATATTATACTATATGTTTCAGTATAATATATTTCTTTGTAATCCTGTACATTTTGTGCACTTGAAAACATTATTCTGAGAAGGTGCTCCTAAGTTTTACAAGACTACCAGAGGGGTCTACAACACAAAACAGATAAGAACCAACTGATACTTGAATGACAATCAGCAGCAAAGCAGAGACTCAGAAACCATCTGTAATACCATCGTGCCATTTCCTCCATCTTCAGTGGTCCTTTCTACATATTCACAAAGTTCTGGGATTACTGCCAAAGGACTACAATGAAATAGAAGAAGGAGGATGTAAAAACAAACCACATTTCACCCAACTGAACACCTTGGATATCCTGTCCCTAGCTTCTTTCCCCCATTCCCTCCTTTTTAGTCATTTCCTGCAAGAACCCCGACTGGTTCCAAGACATTTGCTGCTTCCTCTTTGTATTTACATTTTCTAGTGACCTTCCCAGAAGCTTTTTTTTTTTTTGTCTCAGACTGAGAATGATTATGCAGGGTTCTGCCATGAGGCAGGTGCTGCCCTGCTTAGAGCGTCTGATTCTAGTGGAGAGTACAGTCTGTGAGAAGTACAAGTCCCAGAAAAAAGCATTTTCTAATTTACTCAGGCCTTGCACAGCGGGGCAAGCCCAACCAAACCCACATCACATACAAAGGGTACCTAAAGGACATATTTCTGAAGTAAACATGCAAAAGAATGTAGAGAGGGGGAAACGCAATGTTTAAACATGGAGGTCGTTCATTTCGTCCTTCTGCTTCGCCCAAAGAGAAACTGCTCCTTTGGCCAACTTAGCCAATGCAGCAGTACTTTACATCCCTTTCTTGACTCCTGCCCCCTCCCTGCCATCTGAAATACCTGGAAAGGGAAGACCACACCCTAAGTCACAAAGACCTGCTGTCCATCTCACATGGGTAATGGGACATGGAGGTAGAGAAGCAGTAAATGGAAGGAGATTTTCTACAGTACCAAAAAACTCCTGTAGTATCTAGAACACCATTACTCTATCCTACACTTTTCAGATGATAATTCTAGATGAAGATCCCATCCTCTGCTTTTCTTCTGGAAAAAAAAAATCAGCACGCAAATTTTAGCAGTGTGTGCACACGTGTATGCGTTTGTGCGCGCGCGCGCACATACACACATACACAAGAAAGGAGCTGTATTCTTCTCATGAATATTCTTTTACAACCATGTAAAACCATTTCTCAAAGAAATCTGTTGCATGTGAGAAAAAGCCAGAGCAAGTAAGCTTTTCTTTCACCTAAATCCTTTTTCAGGTACCATTAAAAAAAAAAAAAGTTCATGGTTTCTTCCCCATCTAGTCTGGAGATGAAATCTGGAGAAATACTCTGCACAAATCTTTGCCCTATTTATTCCCCTAGTGTGTTCATTCATTTTTTTTCCTACTCTATGCTGTGTTTCCTATATATGTATTTCAACTCAGTGTGGCCTGAGACTGAAGGCATGCCAAGCCAGCGAGATGGCCCCCACGTGACTTTCTCTGCTTAGCCCCTTGCATAGGGCCACCCACAAATTATGCACCTCACAAATGCTTTATGATGATGACAAAACAAGACAAAATGGCATGCAGACCGACAAGAATGACAAAAATTGCTTGAAATAACCAAGAAGTAGACCTGCCACTTTTGGACAACTTCTGTTCAATCACAGCTCCCTAACTTACCAACTTCCTTGTGGCTGATGATGATGATGATGATGATGATGATGATAATAATAATAATAATAATAATAGATTGCAAGCTCCTTGAGGACAGGACTATCTTTTCCCTCTTTTTGTATCCCCAGCACTTAACACAGTGCCCAGTACAAAGTAGACAGTTAATAAGTATTTATTGATTAATTAATAATGATAATGATAATAATAATGGCTGACATTTCTATAGTGCTTTAATCACAATTTGCCAATGTGATCTCATTTCACCCTCATAGCAACTCTGAGATGTAGGTGCTATTATTATCCTCATTTTACAGATGAGGAAACTAACAGAGGTTAAGTGATTTGCTAAGAATCACACAGCTAATTAGCATCTAAAGCTGGATTTGAATTCAGGTCTTCATGACTCCAGGTTCAGTGCTCTATTCACTAGCTACTTACAGATTCAAAAGGAAAAACTACTTTAACTGAAGATTTTTGGTTATTCTTATTCTTATTTGGGTATTCATATTGCCCAGCAGGTCCGTCTGAAGCTGCCCCAAGCAGATGGTATTTACAGTACTTTCCTCTCCCACTGACACAAAAATCATTATTCAAAGTGCCTCCAAACATGGTGATATCCTCATTTCCAAGGCCTTTTAAGAAAGGCATCTGAAAGCTTGGGGATTTGAAATAGTCTGCTCTCCTTTTTAACAGACCTCTCACTTCTGCCCCTTAAAAGCATCTCTCTTCAAAACTGGAATCTGACAGGACACATCCCAAGTAGAATGCCAAGTTCTTCAGAGACTTCTCCAAACTTAGATTGTCACTGAAACATTACACTGGACTCTCCTCTCAGTCATGGTCTTACTCCCAGATTGTTCTGCAGCCAATAGTTTGCTTTTAATAGGGAATCAAATAGAAGAATCAAAGCTAGGAAGATATCAGATTAGGAAGGAAGTTCTGTTCTAAAACTCATATTCTCACTTGTAAATTCACCTAATGATGGTTCACTTTAGAGGTGAGGGGCTCACTTTTATTTCTTAAAGTTTAGTATAAAACCCAATTTTGGGACCATCTTTCAGTCTAATGGAGCTAATGAGGTCATAGTCAACACGTCTAATTATGATATGGGGGAAAGTCAAGTAGAAAACCAACCAGACCCCACCTGTGGATTTTCTGCTTCTTACAGTTGCCACATTTAAATAGACACCCTCCTCCACCTCCCTTCCTGTACTGTATTGCTTAACAATGGCCTTTTTCCAAGAGTAGAAGCCTAACCCTGCTCAGCTTTCACAGTCTTTCCCAGGAGAAGATTTAAATTTATGGACAGAATCCTAGGAACATGCTGAGGGAATAGCTCTGTTAGGATTTTTTTAAACTCCAAGATAATTTTCTTGGTATTGGTTCGTACACTATTTCCCTGGTCTGAAATGAAAGACCATGTTGTCATGATCTCCAGGGCTAAAAAATTTAGCATTTTCCTTTGTATAACTCTTCTACCAACCAGATCTTGAGAAATATAGTTCATAGACTTGCAAAAAGGATCTGCTAAAATGACAACTATCTAAAGCCCAAAAGGTGCTTTATCTACCAAATATACATTCAAGTATACATTCATCAACACCCAGTGGTCCACAAGTCTTTAAAATAGTTTACCAAAAGGAAGTATACAAGTAATGAAATAGAAAATTAGCATTGCCTATTAATTTCCCATTCTAATCTGGCAAGTAACTATTTACAGGGTTGCTGTAAACCTAATAGTTACTCCCAAAGGAAGCATAAACTAATAGATTTCAGGCTTCACCATTCTCTTGTTCAGGAGGAAGATAAGGGAGGTGAGACACAAGAAGACAAACATCCTGGTCACTGGATAATTCCTTTACCTGTTTCCACTGAGGTATCGGAGCAGGGCGGCCCTGCTCAGGCTGTCTGCAGGATGGCTGGCTGATGCAACGCTCGTGGATTGGCTGTCACATATAAATCAAGAGTGGATGGGGAGTCAGGACAAAGAGACAAAATAACATAAAATAAGAAGCAGGGGAAATGAATGGAAGTTGATGACTGGAGGGAGGAGGAATGGAACACGGTATCAAACACATATTTATGACCTAAAAAAATTCTTGGTAAAAATGATTCTTAAGTAAGAATGGATTACTCAAAAAAGTCACAATTTTAACTACTGGAATAACAAATCAAAGTAAAATCAAAACAGGAAAATGAGAGTATATATGATTTTGACTTTTCTTTTCCCAGGTTCAGTAGTTCTCTTGCTTGGTCTTATTTCAGTTTAGAAAACCAAATTATTCACCCAGAACGAGAAACATGGTTAGCTAAATGCAACTCTTCTCTCATGCCGAATGATAAAAGAGAAGGCCGGCTAGGTTGCTGTTCCTGAAAATAAAGCCAATTCCGCTCCTGATATGCTAGAAACCATGTGGCTATTTTGAGTGAAAAGAACAGACAAAAGACTCCTCATGATAAAGAAACACTGAAGAAGATATCATCTTAGACTGCCAGATCATTTTGGGTGGAAAAAAAAGGAATTCCTCTAAGATTTTAAAATAACTGGGATGGCTCTCTGGGAGAAAGGGCCAAGGGGAGGAATACAGGGGAAAATTAGGCGATATAAAAACAATAAGATAAAATTCATTTAAGAAAAAAGGATTCTAAAAAACCATCCCCCCACAATCCCTGTGAAGATAGAAGAGGAGTAATAGCTGATAAAGATATCTCTCTTTGTAAGTCAAAACTTTTTCAGGCCTTTTCATAGACTCGTGGGATTGGAAGTGGCTTGGTGATTAAATTATGAGACATTTTCCTAGACTGATGGGAAACACATCGATAGATTTAGAGACAGTAAGCCTCAGAGCAGTGTTGTACAACAGAAAGAACACTGGATTTGTAGTAAGAAAACCTGGGATCTAATCCTGAAACGTATTATCTTTTGGCCAAAATCTAATCTGCCATAAACTTGAGAAGGTTGGGTTCTTTGGAGAAGGCAATTGGGACATTTAGACTAATTAAACTAATGTGGTCACCTCAAGTCCTCTGCACAGAGAGAGGATTCATAGTGGGCTCAGATTCTTCCTGAATTCCACCTGTTTAGACTTTGGGAGTGGGCAAGCAGGAACCCAGTTATATCAGCCAAGGGATACTAATCACCTTCTCCTCTAAGGTCCAACCTCCCCCGATCACAATTCTTCACTGGATGTTACCACACTCAGGCAGTGTAACCAGCATTGCAGTTTCTCTTTGTAGTATTTGGGCCCAGAAAGACTAGCATAGCAGGGTCACACAACAGAGCTGCTTCTTGATAATCAAGAAATACAAAGTGACCTTTATTTTCCTATACCTCAACCCAAATCCAAGGATAAGACATGATTCTGTATCCTACCTGTCTCCTTATGCCAGCAGTGGATTGTAGTGGTGCATTCTCCTCAAATTTTGCCAGTAGTTGGGTAGCCATGGACTTCACTTTATTCTGGTTACCAATAGCAACATCAATCCTCCTCTCGGTTAGGGCGCTTACCAGAGTGGGCCTCTCTTCCCTGTAACCTCGAGGTGGTTCCTCCTAGGACAGCAAAACCCAAGAATCAAAACACTCAGTCTCATTCACAGCTTCCCCCAATTGTCTTTCCCTATAAGAGAGTTTCAGTTTTTTTACTTCTGTTGAGGCTTAACAAGTAATGTTCCATCTTCTCTCAGGACTCAGGAAGGGAGAAAGTACTAGTGTTAACAGCATGCCAGGCGGGAGGATCCCTTTGACAGGATGGATGAATGAATAAGCATTTATTAAGCACTTACTATATGCTACGCACACCTCTAGAGATACAAATTGAAAAATTGAGAGCTCCTGTCCTCATGGAGCTCACACTCTAATCAGGTAGATAATACACCAAAGAAAGTTCAGTTTCAGGGTAGCTAGAAATGACCAAAAGTCCTAAGGCTTCAGTGGGAGAAAAGATAGCAAGGCCCAAAGGTCCTTAGGCTATATAAATGTCAAATGCCAGTGTCAGAGGCCTGAAGAGTTTAGAGGCAAAGGCAGAGAGTAAGGCCTGGGGAGAGAAACTTAGAAGACAATGGTAGGGCAGATGGCAAATAAATGGTTTATGAGTGCATCTTATTGATGACTCTCCTAACACAACAACAATAACAACAATAATAATAAACAAACAAAAAGACCAAAGGAAAACATTAAGTAGAGAGATGATCTGACCACAGAAATTCATATAAAGGTTTAGGGATGAATATGAAAATATGCCCAAATCTGACTCAGCAAGAGCAGAATTTGAACATAAAGGTAATTCAATCTAATTAGCTTTCTAGTTTATTCTCACCTCTTCTGACTGACTGGTCTTCCTTCTCTTCCCCACACCATCCAAGTCCTTCTCTTTCTTATCCTGTACCGAGAAGGGGAGAGAAAACATTTATACTACAGGTCAGCATAACCAGACATTCCTTCACCAAGTGATCAGCTTCCCAACATAAGAAAAAAGTGCCCTCTTTACCTTGGGAGTACGCTTCCGGGAGATGCTCTGCCCAAGTTTGCTAAGGAAAGAGATGGGGGATTTGGTACTAGCAATCAGGACCGCTTTCTCTTCAGCATCCAAAGTAACTGTGAGCAAAAATACTTGGGTCAGAAACTTCCATGAGAAACTCAGAAGTAGTCAGTCTTGACCAGGCCTCTTTTTTGATGATCAACTAACAAACATTTATTAGGCATGAGGCATGATACCCAGTAGAACCCTACTCTTCTGAGTAATCCCAATTTATCCTGTCTATAGATTATTTGTATGTAGTTGTTTGCATGTAATGCATCTTCCCCATTAGATCGTGAGCTCCTGAAGGGCTGAAACTATCTCTTGCCTTTATTTGTACCCATAGCACAGTTCCTAGCACATAGTAGGCGTTTAATATTTACTGACTGACTAAATATGAAGATAAAAAAATGAACAGTCTCTCCACTCAAAGAGCTGGTAAAGGAGTTACCAGACTACTCAGATTGAGACTGGAGTCCAAACAGGGAAAACGACACATTATATTTATGTAAATATAAGACAAAAAGTAATTTTAGGAAAGATACTAATAACTAGGTGGGGGAGGGGAGTCAGAAATCAGTGAGTCTGATCTCTAATTTGAAGGAAACGAGTGATTCTAAGGGGTAGGAGTACATTCTAGGCAAAGGGACAGCTTGTGCGATGGGACAGAGAATGTCTTGTCTGAAGGAGCAGCATGGTTTGGCTGGACCACGGAGCATGTGAAGGGGAGTCATGTAAGGAGTTACCAGCCTATTCAGATTTTCACCAAACACTGATTTTTCTACATGCTTGCCAGCAGTTACAGGAGGAGCTAATACACTTTTCAAATTTAGTTTTCAGTTCAACTGCACTAAAATAAAGAGTCTGTACAGGTTTTCCTCAGGTTTCTATGAAAAAAAAAATCTCTCTCTCTCTCTCTCTCTCTCTCTCTATATATATATATATATATTTATTTATTTCCATGACCAAGAAGGCAAAGTTCTGTGTAGTCACTGACTTCCCTGTTGGAATTTGCGTTTGGTGGTACAGCTGAAGGATGTGGCTGGAAGGGTGGGGTGGGGGAAGAAGAAATTCAGACAAACAGGAAATGAAGGAATTTTATAGCATTTGCCACTTATAATAGACTTTTGTCCTAGATTCCTTACCACTGGAGGGGATGGAGTCCTTGAACATCTCATAGAACTGGGTCAGGTACATCACCATTGATAGCTTGTCTGGTTCCCCAACTGAAGCCATTTCCTTGCCTGTCATGATGGGAGAAATTCCTAATTCCTTTTCAGCAATATCAAATGCCAGTTGATTGTTCTTCTCTGTGTTATGCTCATCTAAAGAATCAAAATCTCTGAAAAGTGAGGTTTAAAAAAAAAATGAATTTCTTAAAGGAACAAATAAGGAAATGTCAATCTACCGAATCTGAAGGCAGAAACTTGCATGTTACCTGACACTATTTCTCTTTCCTTTGATTTAAAGAATGTAAAGCATTTTCTAAGCAAATCCTTGCTCAAGGATCTATTACAGGGAAGCAGGTGAGGAAAAACTAGAACTATTCTTACCTACCTAAATTTATAAGCTCATAGACAGACTTTAACCTTAATATATGTCTAGTTTATCTTACTGGTCCTGATGATATACTAAATAATAACAATCATATATGTAGACCAGATTTCTCAAATGCGACTCGGTATCCGTCTCTCTGCAATAAGATTTTGTTTTGTTAAGCAGGCTCTGGTAATTCTTAAATCAGCATTACTTCTCCAAGGGAAATTCCACAACCTTCCTTGGAAGATTTTTTTCCATTGCTAAATTTCCTGAGTTTTCCAAAGTACTCAGATGAACATTTCCCCACTGTACTTGAAGCTCTCTGTTGTTCAATCTGAAGAAAAATGGATATGGATTCCTCTGTAAGTGTTTTGGTGCTCACTAGGCAGTCTCTATTGCTATATTAACCTCCAGACCTCAGAGGTTATTTTTTTTAAATGGGATTTTTTTAAAAAAAAAATTATTCCTCTTGTCAACAGATTCCGTCTTTCAAAACACAGGGCCCCAAACTGAGTCAAGTATGTGAACAAGGTCTAAGCAATGCCAAATGACCTCAGTGTCTTTTGTTTTGCCATTAGGAAACAACTAACTCTGCTAGAACTAACCAAGGCAGCATCCGACATTTTGTAACAGCAACAGCCTTCCTTGCTTCGCCCCCCCCTTCACCCCCCTCCCCATCCTTATGCTTTCTTCTTGGACACAGTTTTTGCACAGAATTGACTTCTAAGTCCCAAATGTAGTTACCTAATCTCTTTATTCAAAACCTACCTCAAACTTCTCATCCCTCAAGTCATTTCATGGTAACCACCAAATGAGCTGAGGGGTAAAATACATAAATTCATCTTATCCAAGAAAACTAGAAATTTCTATTATCAAAACATTTTGAAAATATCTTTCTCTATTTTGTATCAGAGTACTTTTTAAATATCCCTAAGCTAGCTATGAAAATAAAACCAAAGGGGAAATTGGCACAAAGGTATTGCATATTGACTATTATGTAAAAAATAGTATCTCTTCATTTCACTTTCATGTGAATCTGTTTTGTGGGACTCTGTGTGGGGACTGAAGCAGATACTTAGAGCTGTTTAATGGGACTGGAAGATAAGAAGGAAATAACACCACTGACCATATCAGTACTCTTAGTTATTTCTTCAAGGGTAATGATAGACTTTTCTATATGTGAAACAAGTAAGCCCACATGAAGGGGTGTTGGGGCTTCTTAACCCTGTGTCTAAACTGAGCTTGTATAGTGCCTTGCAGATGATGCTTAATTATAACTGGCTGCATATGAATTATCGTCACTGAGATAAACTGCTTTACCCTGCACTTTACCCGACTAAAAGAAAAACATATAGCTAACCACAGGCAGGACACTCAGATTTCTGGGCAAGAAAAATATACAAATATGGTTTACCACAACTTACATGAGATCTGGGCGGTATCTATGGATAATTGCACAAAGAGCCAGGCCACTTTTCCAGGACATGGTAAGATCTGTCACATTCACTCCAGCATAGCCATCTGTCTGCCTTTGGCACCAGCCGAGCAGCTTGCTGGAACGAGCCACAGACTCTAAAAATACAGAGAAAAGTCATAGCAGTCACTGGTCACCTAGCAGTATAGCTAAGGAATTAGACATTGTACAGTATACAAATGCAGTCTGCAAAGTTTGTCTATGGAGGAAGTATAAGAATCATCTGTTCTCAAAAGAAGCCAATGAGGAATAACAACTTCAGATGATGACAGGAGGAATGTGGGGGGTAGACCAGAAACCATCATCCTTTTTGGACTCTAACTTCACAAGTCAGAGCTACTTCCCTTCAAACAGTGAAAAATAAATGAACTGGTATATAGCTGTTTTTTTTTCTTTTCTTATTATTCTAAACTTTTTTTTTTAATTTAATTTTTGTTTCGTTTGTTTTTGGTGAGGCAATTGGGGTTAAGTGACTTGCTCAGAGTCACATAGCTAGTAAGCTTTAGGTGTCTGAGACTGGATTTGAACTCAGGTTGCCCTGACTTTAGGGCCAGTGCTCTATCCACTCTGCCACCTAGCTGCCCCTATTATTCTAAACTAAACAAATATAAAAAAGTTTCTTTTCCATATACAAATGTAACCCCTATTTCAAAAGCGTCTCCTATGAAGGCTATAGAAATTGTAGCTGTCTCAAGAGAAAATTGGAGGTATAGTTGTAACTAGTATCATATTGAGATGCTTTTCCTAGAGTCAAGGAGAATATGTGTGAAATAAAGTTTGATATATGAAATAAACAATGGAGAAGACAAAGAAAAAGGTGAGAAACTTTTTTTGTATTAAAGCTTTCTTAAATGTTAGTTAACAAAGAAACATTGGGAACCGATGCAAAGTGAAGTGAGCAGAACCAGGAGAAAGTTATACACAGAATAGCAATAATGTACGATGAAGAACTGTGAATGAATTAGCTATTCTCAGCAATACAATGATCCAAGACAATCCCAAAACACTGTAGGTGACTCTGGCTGTGATCATTTTCACTGCTAAACTATTATAAATAATTATGTCTTTGTTTTATTATTGAATTCACAGTTAAAATATTCCATGTCAAGAAACTTTAATATTTGTTTAATCCTAGGAATATTAAGAGATTTCATATTTGGAAAGACATGAGTAACTACTATAGGGAAAAGAGATTTCTTCAGTTTGTTAAATAATATTTGATTAGTTGGAGGTAGAGGTACTAAACTGAGATAGTTAAGGCATATATTGAAATTTTATTAATTAATGAAGAAATATAAAATATATCTGAGTTACTCTAGAGCTTAGGATCAAAAAATTAAATATCAGATGTATTCAAGTACCCGGAGTGGGGTGACCTATAAGTGGGAACGAGTGACCCCACACTCTGTATTAGTGATGCTATGTGTAGAGACAAATCCTACTACCTCACTCCTCAAAGAACAGAAAAGGAAGACTGGATATGTATATCCCATGAATCTCTATTACACACCTCTTGTCTTTTAAAGCACATGTTAAATTTAACACAGTAGTTCCAACACTGGCTCATCTGTACCCCCTTGTGAACTTCATTAGGTCCTCTTGTGTTCTGGCATTACTACTACTATTCCTCTCCCTTCATAACCCTGCCCAGCAATAAAAAATAAAAGCCCTTCCTTGTAACAACTAAGTATAATGAAACAAAATGAATTCACACACTATGTCTGAAAAATGTATGTCTCCTTCCATGGACCTCGAGTCTACCATTTGTCTGCCAAGAGGTAGGAATCCTGATTTTATTATCATCCATCTAAAGAGGTGGTTGATCATTAATTTTAAGTCTTGTTCATTGTTCTTAAACTTTTAAAAGCTGTTTTCCTTCACAATATTGTAGTCATTGTTTAAAATGATCTGGTTCTGCTCACTTCCATGGCTGTTTTTCTTTTTTGTTTGTTTTAATTTTTTCAAGCCAGTCACTGAAGGGCTCAAATGGAAGATAGGAACTACTGAGTCATCACTGATTCTTAGGTCCCACAGATGTTTTGTGAATCTGCTGATGACTCTACTCAAAAGGAAATCCTTCATTCAAATACAATGGAGATGAATATACGAGTTTCCAAAGACCCATTCTAACTAGCAGCTAATCCTTTTTTTTAAAAATAGTAACCAAAAGTTCTAGCCTCACATTTTTGCAAACCAGAAATAAAATACAGAAAGAAGCCCTACTTGGAATAATATTGGAAGGAGGGAAAACTCCTTTATGAAGGCTGCTAAAACTGAGAAAGGTACTTTTTTTGGGGGGGGGGGGCAATTGGGGTTAAGTGACTTGCCCAGGGTCACACAGCTAGTAAGTGTCGAGTGTCTGGTCTGAGGCCACATTTGAACTGAAGTCAGGGCCGGTGCTCTATCCACTGCGCCACCTAGCTGCCCCTGAGAAAGGTACTTTTAAAAAGAGTAATCCCAGCTTAAAGAGTCTTTCCCATAGAAAATTTTATATCTTTAAGGGAATCAGAGAGAAATGGGCAGACTTAGAGAAAGATCTTGAAACTGAGTTTGCTGCCACTGGGAAAATTCTGATGGGCATTTTGACATAACTACATTCAGAGAAGAACTGATGAGATATTTTTGGAGGAAAAGACTTTTTTCCAGACATAAGTGGGATAAAGCTGAACCAGCAGTTGAAGAAGGAAGTCCAACGAATGGCTTCTTATTTCTCTTTTCGAGATGAGAATATGGCTATGATACCCAACACAATGGAATAAATTATTCAAGAATCTGTATTTTTCTATTATCTGATACTGTGAATAAATCTTATGGCTAGAAACAGTGACATTTGTTAAAGTTTCTAAGTTCAGTATTTGAAAACAAAGAAAGTTTATAGCAAAAGAAACTTACTTGACTTTATATATACCTGGGATGGGACAAAGCTGATTAGAATAGAGTTTTTAAGTTAATACCAGAGCATACCTCAAGATTTCCTTTGAGCTCAGAGAAATAAATAGGGTGATGAGACAGTAGCAGAATGAGCGGTGGAGGAGCTAGTATGTTTCTCCCAAGTACCTGAGAATTATTGCTAAAAACCAGCTTCTCAACGACAGGGTCTTGAAAAACAGACTTGAGTAGTAAGGAACAATGAAACCTACATCACTGGGAAGTGGATGCCAGAGGGTACATTTTATACTAGGGTACATTAATTCACTCTTATAAAAATAAACTCTCTTAAGAATCAGTATTATTCCCCTCCTGCACCACCTCCTCAAAAAAATCTCCTCAAAACCCCAAAAACTGAAAACAAGGAAAAGAGGGAAAAAAGAATCAATGAAACATTTTAAAAACACACAGAAAAGAAAAAGTTTGGATGGGGACAAGCAGGGCTAGATCGAAATTAGAATTCTAAGTCTAATATATACTTGAAATAAGCTGTATGTAATACATAATCCTCTTTTTCTGTTCTTCCTTGAATGTGGAAATGTTCATGTTTGTTGGTGCTTGTCAAGTACATAATAAAAAAATACTTAAAAGAAAAATTAGTTTCATACTATCATAGTTCTAACTTTGAAGAATAACCTGTTAAATACTATATGTTCACAACCAAAGTCTATTCAATAACTTAAAGGAGGTCACAAGTATCTTACCCACATGCCAATAATATTAATTAAAAGCAAGAATATTTACTTTTATTCAGTACTTTTCAAAGTGGAAATGTTATTTTAGACAAAAATTCAGGATCATTTTCTCTTACTATTACTACTTCCTCTTACTATTAGAGGGCATATCACATAATCTCTATTTGGGGTGCCTTTCCCCCCATCAAACTTGCGATTTTATTAGATTAAAGGAGGGTCCAGTGAAGAAACTCCTTTTACAAATGTAGATCTGCAATTGTACAATTTGTAGTCTGAAAGAGTTGCCTGAGATGCAAAGGCTCAAGGATTTGCTCAATTTCATATAGCTAGTATGGGTCAGAGGGGGAGTTGAACCATGGTTTTCCTGACTCCACTGCCAGCTCTCTATTCAACACCCCATGTTGTCTAAGGGTACTTAACCTGAATAAATACCATTTGGGGAAACCATTGCTTGAACTTACCATTTCGGGTGAGCTTTGGTGTTACTTGAGAGTTCACTAGGTTCTCCATTTCCAGGTGAACATCTTTCAGCTCTCCTGTGTCATATAAATGAAGCACCTGGAGAAGAATTGTGGGTTAAAAGAAACAATGCCATGCCTCACTAGTAAATTTCAAGTTATTAGCACAACAGGTTGCTTAAGAAGAGAAATGCTAAAATCCCACATCCTAGTATCCACATCCTAATTTTCTCGAGGCTGAAGATGTTGAAGACCAATAATTTTTATTTTGAAAAACAAAAACATTAGTGCTGGAGAAGAACAGAGAAAGACTCCATAAGCCTTGATGTACTGTGCTGCGTTTAACTCTATGACCGAGCAGTTAAAATTGACACTCCCTTAGTCACAACACAGAAGAGTGATGGTGCAATAGGGATACTTCACAAAACAACCACCTATCAAGGGACATAAGAGAACCCCTTACCTTTTGTAGAAAGAGGGGATTCAATTCGCTTAATGTAAAAGTAGAGGGAAAAAGGAAAAGAGGGAAAAGAAGACCCAAAACTTAAACTCTGGGTAAGAGGCAGGTATTTGTACTTTTGAAAAATCCAGATTCTTGCCTCAAGCATTAATGCTACTGTATAGATAATGAGAAAAAACAAAGCAGCAGATTAAGTCAGGTAAACCTGGGTTGTAGTGCTGGTGCCACCATCATCAATACCTTGGTTTCTCTATCTACCAAATGAAAATTGCATCTACCACTCCCAATCATACAGGAATGTCATGAGGCAGTGGGAGATACTATAACAAAGCTTTCAGACTTTTAAAAGTATTTTATAAATCCATATCATTGGGTACCTACATGGTAAAATCACAGGTCCACACCAAAAAAAAATGTATTATATTACAATCAGATAGATCCTTGTGAACAGATGAGCTCAAGACCATCATAAAACTGAGTCCAGAGGATGGCTGACTAAATGGACCTCACCTGGTTTGGCCGCAGGAAGTTGACATTGATATTGGGATACCTGGTGACAGGATCGATGCTGTAACGGCTGAAGTTTTTACTCACATTCTCAGGAGTAGTCTGAGGCAGCAACCTATAAATGCTTTCCCTGCAACATCACATACCAATATTACTCAAAAGACCTGACATAATATCAGCGACATCCATTTACTCTTCTAATTGTATATATAAGAGGACTGAAGGACACAGTGAAAAATTCTATTCTTGCTTACTTGCCACACATCATATAACATTTCTTGCTTTCCCGACTCACTGAAATAATGACATAGGAAACAGGCTGGCTGTTGGCCAGAAAGCCAGCATAGATTCCACTGCTTAGGGCAAGAATGAGGTCCTGATTCTAATGATAAAAACAACTAATTAAGTATTTAACCTCTTAATGTTATCACAAAAGAACTAGGTACCATCTTATCAAATACACAGTAGAATTATCATCCCTTAATACCAATCTATAAGCAGAAATTTCAGGTAGTGGTTTGGACTAGACCACCAGGTTCCTTCCAATTCTAAGATCTCACAAAATAACCTTGTCTGTGTTTCATATTATAGGAGAAAATCAAACGAAAAAAAAAAGGTGTCTTTGAGTGACAAAGTTAGACATCAGAACCTAAGTTAAGTCAATTAATATTTATTAGGTGCCTGTGATGTACCAGACACTGTGTTAAGTGCTGAGGATAAAAGTACAAAAAATGAAATACTTCCTTACTTCCAATGAGCTTACATTCTAATGGGGGAGACAAGTACATATAAAAATATATACAGTAAGGGGCAACTAAGTGGTGCAGTGGATAGAGCACCGGCTCTGGAGTCCAAATCTGGCCTCAGACACATAATACTTACTAGCTGTATGACTCTGGGCAAATCACTTAACCCCAACTGCCTCACACCAAATATATATATATATATAATATATATATATGTGTGTGTGTGTATACATACAGCAAAAATAAAAAGCTAATCCATACATAATTGTATAATTATTTGTGTGTATTTGTATTTACTTAGTATACTTCATAAGTGTACACACAAAATAGCTAAAAACAAGATAGTTTGGGAAGGAAGCCACTAACTGGGTGGATCAGGAGAAGTTTTCTGCAGATAATGGTGAATGGACTTCATCTTATAGGAAGACAGGGACTCTATGCAGCAGCAGTATAGAAGAAAAGCATTCCAGGCATAGGGGACAGCGAGGACAAAGGCACAGAGATAGAAGATGCTGCTTTAAGAGCAAGCAGCACAGAGAAGGTGAGTTTGGGGGAGCTGTAGATACATGTGTATGAGGGGATGGGTGGCGGATGAATTGTAGAGTGTGTGAGTGTGAGTGTGAGTGTGAGTGTGTGTGTGTGTGTGTGTGTGAGAGAGAGAGAGAGAGAGAGAGACGATGTCTAATGAGACTGGAAAGGTAGGGTGGGGCTATGTTGCGTAGGACTTTAAAAGCTAAACAAAGGAGTTTCTTCCCAGGGCAACAGGAAGAGACTGGAATTGATCGAGTAAGGTATTGACATGATCAGAAATGCATAAGGAAAACTATTTTGGTAGCCTTGTGAGAAATGGAGTGGGGCGACGGAAGACTTCGGGCTGGGAGACCAATTAGGAAAGTGTTACAATAATCTAGGCAAGAGATGATGATTAGCAGGTGAACGAAGGTGGTTAGGTGTGCAAGTGGAGAGAAGGGGTTAGATGTGAGAGATGTTGTAAAGGAAGAAATGGCAAGCTTTGGCAAATGAGAGCATGTGTGGGATAAGAGAAAGCAAGGAGTCAATAATAATAATGCCAAGCTTACAAACTTGAGATGCTAGAAGGATGACAGTGCTTTTGACAGAATCAGGGAAGTTTGAAAGAGGAGAGTTTATGAGGAAAGAGAATGAATTCAGCTTTAGACATGCTGACTTTAGGATAGTTTTAGGAACATCCAGTTTGAAATAACCAAGAAGCAACTGACGAAACAGGACGGAAGTTTAGGGAGAGACTGGGGCTGAATACAGATGTGGGAGTCACCTGCAGAGAGGCGACAGTTAAATTCACGGGAGCTAATGAGGTTGCCAGGAGAGAAGTAACGAACATCCGTATTAATTTTCAAACAGGGGTGGACCCATTTCCATTACCTTTCTGCTAGGACCTCCAGGGGACTAATTCCTAGAGACCAGCTTCGGACCATCCAGGCTGAGTCCATAGCAGCCAGAAAGCCGCGGGCTATTCCAGTTCCCATCGGCCAAAAGGGCTGCGTAAAAGTTTTTTGAGGGTGAAGAGGGGGTGGGGGAAGTGCAGAAAGAGAAAGAAAGTAAAATAAGTTAAAAGGGAAACATGAATGAAAAAGCATGACATTCTGCTGGAAGTTTAGCTAGAGTAAATATATGATAAATAAAAACTCCGCTCATATCTCTAACTATGGCTCATTCTGTAGTATCAGATGCATTACTCCCCTATAAAATATCATTCCCCTTCTTTCATACTCGGGCAGCCAGTGGTGCAGTGGATAGAACACTGGGCCTGGAATCAGGAAGATTCATCTTCATGAGTTCAAATCCGGCTTCAGACACTTACTAGTTGTGTGAGTCTGGGCATGTCGCTTAACCCTGTTTGCCTCGGTTTCTTTCTCTGTAAAATGAGCTGGAGAAGGAAATGGCAAACCACTCCTCTTCGCCAGGAAAACCCCAAATGTGGTCACAAAGAGTTGGACACCACTGAACAACGACTTCTTTCATACTCACCTCAAGCAGACTATCCCCAACCAGGGCCACCAATAACTGATGACCATTCTGTTCCCGAACCAGGGCTGCATTCTCTGATGCATACATGCAGGTAAAGTCAAACATGGCCACATCTGGTTGCCCATAGTGATTGATGGCAAAGTCCAATGATGGCAGCTGCTGATTGGTAGAGAAGTCAGCTGCTTCCCTGGCATAGCTGAGCAGAGCCTCCTGGTCTACATTCTCCCGAGACAGCAAGAGTTCTGTGTCAGCATAGTCCTGTCATCAAATAGAGAAGAGGTTCAGGATGGAAGAACTCAGGTAGAGACTTAAAATTTTTTAAATTGTGATACATAAAAATAATGGAATGTTGCTACATTCTAAGAAGCAACGAATATGGAAAATTCAGAAAAGAATGGGAAGATGTGAACTGATGCAAACTAAGAACTAAGAAAACAACATATGCAATGACTAAAAAAACAAAAATTCCAAAAGTGAAGATTGTGTAATTATAATGACCAAGCTTAACCTCTAAGAACAGATGAGGAAATGCACTCCCTCCCTCCCTCCTTTTTTTTTGGGGTGTAGGGGGAGGGGGAAGAATGATGAAGGATGTGGAGCATACATTGCACATTCTGTCAGACTCAGTTGATGTATTGTTTAGAACTGGTCCCCCCCCCCCACTGTATTCCTTGTTATAAGGGATGGCTCTCTGGGTAAGAAGAGGGAAAGATATATAAAAACATAAAGGTGATATAAAAACAGAAGATATCAATAAAAAAAATTTAAATGGATGTTTCTAATCCTTTCAGCTCATAAAAAGCTAAACTCTAAAATGGGACTCTGCAATCAAAACCACCTAAATCACCACCACCAAATGACCCTCCTATCTCAAGTGCAGCCTAAAGGAAAGATTTTAAAGTTTGGGTGCTTAAGGTAGGCAGCAATAGTAGCCCAGGAAGTTAGGGAGAAGAAATATATTGCAAATAGGAAAAAATGTATTCAACACAACAAATGAAAATTAGATTGTGAAAGGACCCAGAAGAATCCATCTTCAAAGGGGAAAATAATGATGACAAAACAAAGTTTCTGTAAAATGATATCAGAAATTCCTTCCCTTATGATGAAACTGCAGGATTTGAATAGTAGCATTGATATTTCCTATTTTATCGAAATAGGCCCTAACGGTCCAAAGTACCACTGATAACATTTATTTATAAAATGTTAAAAGCCAAAACAGAAACATTCAAGTTTGTCTTGGAAAACTATGTTTGCTCACTGATGAATGAGAGTCTGCAGGAGGCTTGTCAGGATATACATATGGCATAATCCCTGCTGCCTTCTACAGAAGGGAATAAAAAGGGAAAGTAAATCAGGTCTTGAAATTCTAAAATTGTTCCTACATATTTCCTTTCACCAAATACAGTCTGTTTAAAGCAGGAGATCTGAAATGAGTCTTGGTTCCCTGGTATGACAGTTTGATGGATATAGATGACAGCCCAGTCATTTAAAAAAAAAAAAAGTCCAGTTTTTTTAAAACAACAACAGGGCATATACTGTTACGTCAAACTGCTTGAGTGTCTTGTTTTCCTCATACCCATTAGGTTGAAGGAAAAGTAGGCTAATCGAGGGCCAGATTTAGGGGCAAAAGGGAACAATTATGCTATGTGTTTATGCTTATCATTTCCCAACTTACTTTGTGCTCAGATAAGGGAACAGTAGTATCCCTGAAATTAAACTGAAACTCACCATGTACTTTCACCCCACAAACACAAAGAGCTACCTAAAACACACCTGCCCATTTCTGGTGAGAATAGAAGTTTAGAATAGACCTGTATCAATACTGGGTGTCTCTTTACCTCTCTCTTTCCTCATATAGCAATAGTGAATCTCTAGGATTCTGAGGTTCCAAGGGAAGATTACCTTTTGTAGGATTTTGTCCTAGTGCTAAGCTTATTAATAAGAAGACATCAACTATTCAAGCCAAATGGGACCTGATAATTTGGCATTTCAGATATCATCCTAAGGCAAGAACCATACAATTACTCATCTGGGCAAGGTTGGGACACAACAGGCTCAAGATAAGAAGATACACCCTGGGTGGTTATTTCCGAGTAAGACAGACCAAATTTGGCTTGAGTTGAATTTACCATTACCTGGCCTATGCTCAAGGCTAATCTGGATAAAAACACATGCAGTAAGTACAGAACAGCACCCACACTTTTAATGAGCCAGGTCAATAGCTCCTCTGTGCCAAATCTGCTGTGCCCCATAACATAGCATTCTCTACAACTTCAAATTAAGTCATCAATTAGCCTCTGAAATCTCAGTGGCTTAACACTGTTATTAACACAGCACCAAAGGAAAAGCTCATTTTTCCAAGTGATAGGGATGGGATTACTTTCTATTTTTCTTGGAAGAAATAAGGTAGAGAGGTTGGGGACTAGGATAATCATATAATTTGGCCCCCTGGTGAACATTACTAGAAAGTATTCAGCATAAAAAGAAAAAATTTTAAAACAAACTCAACTTACGTTCAATATCACTCCTTTATCTAGTAAACTCTGCTTTTTGGCTGTCATAACAAAGTAGTGTGTGTCGTCTTTGTAGTAGACAATGTTCTCCAAATCAATACCTGTAGCCAGAAGACAAGTGTATAAATTTAACTGCTTTCCCAAACATCATTAACATGACTGAATATGGGACCACAGAGAACCAAGGAGAAATGTACAGAAAAAGAACAAATCTAACTTTAGTAAAGAGAACTAAGGGAAGGGAAAAATAAAAGAAATGGTTTTAAACTCTATGAAGACTTTAGATGAAACACAAAGATTTCAGTTCTAAATGGGAAGTATAGAGAATTATCTAGTTAGGAGAACTAAAGACATATATGCTAGCTAGATGGCAGAGAGTAGATTAGATCACCTTTTAGTCCAGTGACTTAAATGAAGATAGGTGCTAGAGAGAAACCAAGTTCACAGTAGTGAAGGATGAAGAAACATCATAGCAAAAAACTGTAGTTTATCTATCTAAAATCAATTTAATCTAACAAATCTTTATGAACTGCCTATTCTGTTCAAAGCACTGTGCTAAATGCTGAAGGAGAACAAAATGGCTACTATCATGGAACTTACAGACTATGGTGTGGAACGCTTCTGAGTGTGGACAAAAACCAGAATCAAATGTAATTGGGAAATATTCAGCAAAATAAAAATACAATAAAACACAGATAATATTACATTTTAACACTTAGTCAATGGTTAGCCCATAGGGACTCTTGGATTAGCGGTACCCATTCTAGTTGAGTTTGACATCACTGTTACAGACAATCAATAAATTGATAAGGATTTATTAAGCATCTACTGTGTGCTTAGAGGTATTAGGACCCTAAAGCCAAATAAACAAACAAACAAATAATGGTAATAGCTAAAATGTATATAGGACTTTAAGACTTCCAAAGTACTTTACATATATCGTTTCATTTGATCCTTATAATAACCCAATAATAGTCCCTGGTCTTAAATAACTCTGAAATAGTTCCCCAGGTAGGGAGAGTTAGAAGACAATATGTATATTATTGAAGTATATACACAAAACAAATACAAGGTAGTTTGAGTGCAGGCAGCAGATTGGAAAGGTAGGTAGGGCTTAAAAGCCAAACAAAGTTTATATTTTAACCTAGAGGCAATAGGGAGCAAGTGGAGTTAACGTGATGGGATCCGTGCTCAAGAAAAATCTCTTAGGGATTTGTGAAAAGGATAGATTAGAAAGCGAAGAGACTTAAAGCAGGGAGACTAATTAGGTGGCCAATGAAATAGTCTAAAAAAGATAATTAGAGCCTGAACTAAAGTACTGGCTTTGTGAATAGTGAGAAGGGGACAGATATGAGAGATGTTGTAGCTGTAAAAATAATAAGATTTGACAATTGACTGCATATGTGGGGTGAGGAACTGATGAACCTGGGAGACTGGCAGGATGGTGGTTGGTCTCAACAGAAATAGGGAAGTTCAAAAGAGAGGTGTGGTTGTGGGATAAAGGTAATGAGCTCTGTTTTGCCGTATTGAGTCCAGGAGCCATCCCATTTGAAATATAAGCAGCTAATGATTCAGGAGCAGAGGTCAGTAGAGAGTAAGAGTCACCTGCATAGAGATATTCACGGGAGTCGAGAAGGTCACCAAGTTAAAGTAAAGAAAGAAAAAAGAAGATAAAATACCACAATATCTACGTGCATCAGAAAGTTGTAAAACCAAAAGCCAAATAAGGTCCAAGGTAGAAAAGATTTTTAATGAGGGTGAAATCAAAGGAGGCTTCACAGAGAGGGTGGCATTTGGGTTGGACTTTAGAAGACTGGAATCACAGAAATTTAAAAATGGTTTAAACTCCCCAATTTTATCAATGAGAAAACTGAGTTCCAGAGAGGATAAGTGACTTACCCCACACCATACAGCAACTCAGAGGTAGGAGTAAGATTAGAACCTGAGCCTCTTGGCTATCTTAGACCACAGCCAGAGAACTTAAACCACACCTTATCCTTAAAGTGAGTTTCATTGCCCCAATGAAAAACCAGAGAATGAGTTTCTACCAACACACCTTAACTCATAATAAGAGGAAGCGTGGCATCTTGGACAGAATGTTAAACTTGGAGTGGGGATGATATGAGTTCAAATTGTGCCTCAAACATTTACCTGGCCAGTCAGTTAAGGTCTCTCAGTTCTAGTTTCTTATTTGCAAAATGGGCATTAGAAATAACAAGAGGATTTAATTCAGGGTGGTTGTGAGGATCAAATTAATTAATGTATATAAAATGTTTTGAAAATCCTGAAGCTACGTAAATGGTAATTTTATTCTCATCACCAAGGTTTGGGGTGGAAAGTTGCAGGGAGAAGAGAACCTATCTTGACACACCTCTTTGCTCTAAAAAGGACAGAGTACTGCTAAACAGTTGAAGGGAAATAATAGTAGAAAATGTCATGTTTAAGAATCTTATTTTACTAAACTACCTCCCATGCTCCTTGCTTATTTGCACACCTAAACTGAGTAGTTATATTTCTAAACCTGTCAAGGGCCACAACATCTGCCACACCAACCTGTGGCTTCTCGAAGTTCCTGGAAGAACTTCTGGTTGAATATGAAGGCCACACCGCTGATCTCTTCTACTTTGGCTTCTGCTGTGGTATGGCGGTTGATGAAGTTTGCTGTGATGGCAATGGCCAACTTGCCTCGAAATTCTTTCCGACGAAACCCTAGAGAAAGATAAAGTTTCCCAGAGAAGTCTTACTAGGATGATCAATTCGAATGAGAGAGATGAAACATGATAGGATTATGGTCAGGGGGAGGAGATGGGAGAAAAACTTGAAATTATCACGCCCTCCTTCCAACTACAAAAGAAAACTGATACTCAGGAGCATCCAGAGATGAGATGTTACCTAGTTTACAGTTTGATTTTAATCCTAATATTGTAAACCATGACTTGATAGTGTTGCTACTACTAAGGAGATGAGCAACATAAGAAGCCTGCCCTCTTCTACCTGGACCTTAGGAGATATTTCTGAATATCTGAGTGTACTACAACACCCCAAGGATATTCCCTGGGTTGCAGGGGGGGGTGGAGAGGGAAGGGAAAGCTAACAATTGTCATGGAATGTAATTCTTTTAGCTTCAAAGCAGCTGGCACACACACACACACACACACACACACACACACACACACACACACAC
>NW_020951860.1:4055034-4253567 GCF_900497805.2 Vombatus ursinus
ACACACACACACACACACACACACACACACACACACACACACACACAAGCAACTAGAAAGTATAACCGTATATAGGCATTTAAAACATTTATGACCATGGCAAGCAACTGAAAAGGCCAAGTATGCCAACAGTCACCTTTCTACTCCACCCAAGCAAAGGAGTGTCTATATTCAGTACCTTCTAAGGTGTTCCTCCTGCCATCCCCTCCAATGATCACTTCAAATTCATACTCCGATACAGGATGTGTTTTGGGGTGTACCTGTGCCCTCCAACCTATTCCTGTGGAGCAAATACAAATGAATGTTGCCTCTCAGCCCTATATCATACAAACAAGACTACAAAATCCCTATATAGGGTGATCTTCAAATCTCTAGGTATTCTAGACACGAGGAATATCAAGCCGAATGTATAATATTTAAAGCAACATGGAAGAATCACGGCTTATAAATTCTAGGAGAGAAGTCCTTAAGAAGACTCACAAAGGAAGAGATTTGCCACAAGAAATGCAATGCTTACAAAGTCATAAGCAACCCCACTGCCTACTCTTCAGACCCAAAGATCCTCAGGCGGTACAAAAAGCAGTATACATAAGGAATCTAAATTTTCTTACTCTGAAACCAACCCATAATCTTGTATGGTTTTTCTCTTTGACTCCACCCCTTCTCATCCATTCTTCTACTCTTCACGGGCCCCCAATAGTTTTGTTCTAACTTACGTTCATTCTCTTGGTCCTCAGGGGGGTATACAAGGCCCTGGAATTCCACATTGACATGGATTTCAATGCCAAGAATCAAAGCAACCTTCAAAAGGATTAACTGGAGCTGCCGGATGCCTATAGAATAAGATCAGGGATAGACACAAAAACAGCTTTAAGCAAAGCTATACAGAAAAGAAGGTACCACTCAATAACATCTCTCCAAGTCCCTCACCCACCCACCCACTCTTGGCTTCTTCACATTCTCAATGCCTCCATTGGCAGGAAACATTTTCCAAGTCACATACTGTAGTCTTTTTTTTTTTTTTAAAGGGCAAATACAGATTATGTGGAGATACGTTCCTGTGTCCATCCTCCAGACAGATTCAAACCCACTCCTCTCTTTTATGGGATGGTTATAGAGAGGGCCAACAAGCAAAGTTTTCCTATCTCCCCCTACTTCCACAAGTAAAATATAGAAAAAAAAATGGGGACGTGGTTTCTTAGTCTGGGCTATCTTGACATAATGGGAGAAATGCCACACCTGAATAGGGTAAGATAGATAATACATGTGTTTACATTCACACATAATAAACATTAACAAAGAAAAAACAACTATTATACTCCTATAGAATTACAAAGCACTTTTTTTAAAAAGACCTACATATACCTGCATTACCTCATTTACTCTTACAACATATAAAATACATAAAATAAGGAGGGGCATAATCCAATCCCAAATTTTGCCTGGAGAGGAACCTATAAATTAAATCATTTGCTAAAGGTTATACAGTCTGATATGTCTGAAATTGAAAGCTGGTTCCCTGTCCAAAGTCTTTCCCAATAGTCTACATATAAGGGAAGGCTTTAAGAAAAGTAGATGACCAAGAAAAATGAAGATGAACTTCTTAGAGGACTTGAACTATGTCTTTTACTTCTGCTCTCAACAGTGCCTAGCAAAATTGATTGCAGATAGGTATATTGCAAAAAAACATGATGACAGATAAAATGCACTGGATAAGGAGCCAGAAGAACTGGGTATTTACTGGTCTTCACTCTGTCATTATTAGCCATAAGACTCTGAGCAAGTCACTTAATCTGTCTTAACCTCAGTTTCCTGAACTGTAACATGGGATTACATTTCTTGCCTATTTTGTGGGATTTTTGTGACTATCAAATAAAAAAATGTATATGAAATTAGTCTGTGAAGCATTAACAAATATAAGTTATAATCAGTAATTTTGGATTTGATCTTAAAAATGCCAGCCTTGCCATGAAATATAGTTCTACCACCACCACCACTCTGGAGTTCATTAGGCTGGAAATAATCTCATTACTTCTCCAAAATAATACCACCATACACTTATTTTTGCAAAGTGCCCTCCTTTCAAATTTGTTTTCTTGTTTTTTAAATATTTGTCCTACCTGCTTCTCAGGAATGTCATTTCTATTTTACAGATGAAAAAGGTAAAGTACCAAAAGTCATATAGATATTTAAAGGCAAGGTTGGGATGATCATTTTGTAATTCTGTTCCAAGCTCCTTCCACTACCAAGTACTGTTCAATATTGATGCTACCTGTATTGATTAGGTGACAAAGCTGGGTTGCTAGAAAGACTTGAGAGAAGCAAATTTTAAAGAAAGTTGAAGAACTATTTAAGCCAACAATGTTTAGGTTGAAATGAACCTCCTAAGATTGTCTAAGTTATCTCCTGCCTTTAGGTGGGGCTACAAAAATAAGAGAGAGTCATTATTTGTAAAGGACATAGATTAAATGATCTCTGAAAACTTTATTTCCATGATAAACTGTCAGGAAAAGTAATGGTAGTTCACCTTTATACAGCACCTGATGATCTAATAAGTACTTCTTCAAAATAATTCTGTGATAAAGGTAGAGAAACGATAATTATTTCCATTTTACAGATGAGAGAAATGAGGCCAAGAGAGGTTCATAGGACTTGCCCATGGTCACACAGCTATTAAGTATTTGAGACAGAATTTGAATCTAGATCTTCCTCTTTTGCACTATTACCATACTGCCTATCAAATAAAATATGACAGATAATAGGCAGACAGATCTGTTGAATTAATATAGCTTAGGTCCTTTTCTAAAACCAATACGGCCTATGGCCTATACATAGTTTTTTGAGAGCACAACCATCTTACTATAATCCAGCTTAGTTTTTCTTTTTGGCTGCCCACAACTGCTACCTCCTTGAATAACTATCCCCGAAATGGCAATTTCATCCCCTGTTATTATGCATTTTATTTGTAGACAGTTGTATATACCCAGGACACTTTACAGATTCTAGTCTAGCGGAGGAAGAAATATTTTCTCTAGCCAGTGGAAGACAGTAGGTGCTGGATAACGTGGTACAAAATTATACAAGTGCTTAAAGTCACAGCTGCCTCTGCTACAGAGGGTATTGAGTCTAAGGGAAACAGAGGAGGACATTTGGGTGCACTCAAGATATAGGCTCCTTAATAAAACTGCCTTGGAATCAAGACTGTTATTTAATTTCTCATCCAGATACCCTCTAGTTCCAAACCATTCCAGATGGGCTACTGCTGCCTAAGGAAGCAACGCCAGTCCGCGATAAGTTACAACTATCTTAGAAATCCAAGCACAAGATATAATTCAAGAGATCTGGAGAGAACACAACTAGAATTAGTCTGGCTGCATAACATGTTACCACCACCGCACAAACTGGGCTACAGTCGAATTTTTCCAATGTGCCACTAGATCCTTCCTACCAAAACAAAATGAAAGGTTCCGGAAGACATGTTCGAGAGACTCCATGTCACTTACTGATGTGGTCAATGGCCCCAGCGCAGAACTTGCCATAGAACTTCTTGGCACCCAGACCCCTCAGGTCGTGTATGGTAAATGGCCAGAGATGCAGGACGTTGTTGCGGGAGAAGGCATCCCGTTTCTCAATGACCACTACCTTGGCTCCCAGTAAGGACAAGTCAATGGCTGTGCGAAGGCCACAAGGCCCAGCTCCAATGATGAGACACTGAAACACACAGCTACTATTAGGGCAAGAGAAGCACCTCTAGAGATAATCCACATCTGTATAACAGATTCATAATTTCACAACAACTCCCACCCAAAGAACATTTCCCATTTACTTTTTCTCCCATTTCTTTTTTCATTCTGAACATAAACCAAATAAAACGAGCATTATCATATACAACATGGAACAGAGAAACAAGATTGTAATTTGTGCAACTGAATCTTTCTTAAATGCAAGTAGTTTTTCCTTTAAGTATACGATAACAATAAAAATAAAAATGCAAAAAAATAAAGTATGTGAAAACTTCAATGTCGTATAGCTTTTGAAGCTGTCCTAGTTGTCATTCCTTCTGTTTACTTTCATGCATTTAAAAATGTGTTCTTATTTGTCTTTTTTATTTGTCTTTTCTTGGGCAACCTACTGCTAGCTCCCTTCTCTTTCCCACCTCTCCCACCCCCAAGTTGGGGGAGGGGGAAAGAAAAGAAAGACAAAACTCTTGTACAGGCCTTCCAAAGTTTTCTCTGAAATAATTCCTTTCAACATTCCCATCTGGAGCAAGATTGCCACAGAATTCAACCCTTCAATAAATACTTGTCATCACACGTAGGTCCGAATAAAGCATCGACAAGAGATGGGTGCAGGGCTAGTGCTGAGTATCAACAAAAGGGTCTCAACAGCCTGGTTGCTTAATAGTTCTATGTACAAACCCCAAACAAATGCAAGACAATATCCCACTGAACACACTGGTTAAATGTAGGTAGCAAGTGTGCAAGGTTTTTTATTCCTTCAGCTTTGAAGGAATTAAATTTTTTTTTTTTTTAATTTTCAGGCCTTGAAATACTGAGCCTTGGAGATCCTACTAATGGACAGGCTTAAAACAGCTCTGAAAGATCCTCAGATCCAAAGGTGTTTGGGTTTTTCTCCTCGAACACAATTCTAAATTACAATTTGAAAGAAACCCTACTTTTCTAAGTTCTCCATTTTGAAAACTCCATGAGAAGATTCTATGGGAAGAGAGCAGGTACTTGTCTTAGCAGGTACAAAAAGGCTGAACAATAATGAGAGGCATGACATCAACATAATGTATTTTGGTAGAATCTTTTTTAGGACTATGTTGGCCCAATGAACTGAAATTTTACTCAACACCACGAAATCATTTAAGAATTGTGTGTTGGACTCGCATGGTATATTATCACTTGTAATTTCACATCCCCACCAACTTTTTCCAAAATGCAACAAAAGCAAGCATGGACTGCTTCAATAATGAGTATTTACAGTATATGCCAAATCTGCACTTTTATAAGCACCATATGACATGACTGAGAGGAAGGTAAAAATAAATATGAAATATGGAGAGAAAGCAGGAAATACATTTTTCATACTATATTTGTTCACTTCTATCCTATGGCTTAGGTCGATAGCCTTTTTTCACCTATTTGAAGGAAATGCTCCTTTTCTAAATGAAAAATACACATAAAAATCTTAGTCCATACGTAGGATGCATCTTTATGGATTGTTCTTTGGATGGCTGAGGCTCCCATGATACTACCTACATAAAGTGAATGCACCTAACAGACACCTGGCTTTTGAACAAGGTAAA
This sequence comes from Vombatus ursinus, assembly GCF_900497805.2. Lineage (NCBI taxonomy): Eukaryota > Metazoa > Chordata > Mammalia > Diprotodontia > Vombatidae > Vombatus > Vombatus ursinus. Next base: position 4,060,346 of record NW_020951860.1, read on the forward strand.
TGAGTCTCTCTTCCACATTGAGTTGCTGCTGAAATCTATGCAAACCTCATTCAGTCTTTCAGCACCAATTCTTCTCGGTGGAACCCGTTCTAAACCCTTAAATCTGTAGCCCCATAATGCTGGTATAGTCAAACAACTATTACCTTGGTGTTAGTGCACACTTTTCCCTTTCTGTAGTCTTTGTGGCTGCCCCGTTTATCCAGTTTTGCCCAGAGGGCTTTGGCTTTCCAGTAGTTAAGCTTGGATTTGAGCTTGTGGTAGAAGCTACGATAGTCCTTGGGCTTTAGCTCCAGATAGTCACAAAGCTCTTGGAAAGCTTTCAACGTTCCTTTGCAGGTACTGGCCTGGACAAATCGGTCAAAGAGAATATGAGCTTCATTTGTCTTCTCATTTCGACTTTCCTCCATGCTTCCACACTCTTGGTAACCCCTGCATAAGGGGAGGCAGGCAGTTGTGGTATCCTGATACCTACATCAATCTAGCAAAAGAAAAAGAAATAGTCATCAGACTTGAATTTCATAATGTCTCCTAACAGGCAGTCCTGGTTTTTAAACAATTACTTTCTTAAAAGTACTTTTTATTTACTTTTGCCTTGTTCTATATTAGTCATTGCTGTATATAATCCCAACTCCTAGACTGACTCTTCCCTGAAAAAAATTAAACACAATCAATCCAAATAGTAACATTCAGCAACTACAGTCACTCACCTCTCCACAGAAAGGAGAGAGATGTGTTTCATTTTTTCTATTCTTTGTATCCAAGGTTGGTCATTACTAATTGTTCAGAATGCCACTTTATTTCTGCATTTTTTGGTTATTTTGCAGTCATTTTACATACTGTTTTCCTAGTTCTGTTTCCACTACATTTATGAACCAAAATCTATTCAGCCATTTTCCAATGAATGGAAATAAATACCCACTTTGTTTTTGCTACCATGAAAAGTACTGCTATGAATATTTTTATATATATAGGGGCAAATTCTGATTTTTTGAAAGTGGAATTCTTAAGTCACTACAGGAAAAGAACAAAGATTTCATAAAGCTATTCCATTCTGTCCACCAGAACATTCAATAGTGATGATCTCTACAACTAATTTCTCTCTCTTAATGCAGATTAAACAAGTAGTATCATCCATTTGAATCACCCCTACCCCCACAATATACTTGGCTTCATCTTCTGAAGAATAGTGTCTCTAACAAGGATTAGAGTGGTTCTAATAGCATCTGGCTATTAGTGGTTGTATTAAAACATTACATGACATATGCCATCATTAGTGAGAGTTGATGTTAGGAAGTAGATGAAGTGTTAACCAAATAAGAAAGTTCACCTGTTACTGAAAATGGTTTTAACATGGGAACTGAACATCAAAGTGACCCCAACACTTCCTGATTCCTCTGTCAGAACAATTTGCTACAGATGGCTCACCAATTAACCATAGATAAAAGGTGTGCCCAGGAAGAGTCTTGGCAAGGTTTTCCTGAATCCCTGTTGCCTCTCTTTAACCAATTAAAATTTTTCTTGACAAGGAAAGCCCTTTGGTAAAATGTGAATGACATTCATAACCAGATCATATGAACGGACTAGGGAGTAGGGAACCCGTGACCTCTGGGCCACAAGCTCAGCCCTCTAGGTCCTCAAGTGCGGCCCTTTGATATAATCCAAAGGTCACAGAACAAATCCCCTTAATAAAAGCATTAACCCCCAATACCCTTGCACTTGGCCTTAAAGAGAGAGAATAAAAACAGGATAGAACAAGAGCTAGAGATAGCAGTGAGGATTGAGGAGCGGAAGCCTTCACATCCTAGGGATCTGCAGGGAACCATCTGGTCCAGTAACTCTCCCATTTTGCTGCTGCCACCCCTGAGGCCAAGACAGGAGCTGCTAAAATGCAAGCCAGGACCTCCAGTTCCCTTGTACCACCTCAAAACAAAAGACAAATGGAGGCCAAAAAAACCCCAAAAGAACAAAAAAAAAAAAAAAAAAAAAAGAAGGAAAAGGGGGAAAAACTTCACCAAAAATAAATTCTGCAGGAAAACTACCAAGAAAAACTGAAAAGAAATGGTGGGGGAGAGGGGGTTTGAGGAAGTGGGAAAATGTCAGCAAAATGAATAAATTCTACAGGTTAAAGAAAGTAAGAAGAAATCTGAAGGAAAGAAGACTGTAATATCAGTCACACCTCTAAAAGACAAAATTTAGACACACTGTGAGAGTCTTAGAACAACAGTAAGAGTTAAAGAAAGATCTGGTATTAAGATCACTGAGGAAAAAATTTAAAAAGATGAACAGGAAAATTAGATAAAGTAGAAAAGACAGGAAATCCAAATGAAGCCATGGACTCTGATGTGTAGAGAGATTCAGGCAGAACAACAATAACAAAAAGATAATGTAGAACAGAGCAGAGTTATAAGAAATGTTAGAAATGGAAGACAACCTCAGAACCCTACAGACCAAAGCGCCAGAGCTCGAAGACAGAGCTCAAGACAATCTGAGAATTCTTAGTCTCCCATAAAAATATGAAGAAGCGAAGCATTCAGGAAATTATATAAGAAAACTGTTCAGAAGTATTGGGGAAAAAAGGCAAAATGCAAATCCAGAGGACTGGACTACTTTAATTATATCTAAACAAAAAAAGCTTTTGAAAAAACAGATGAAGCCAGAAGAAGAAGAAAAGATAGTGACTAATACATATTTTCATGAAATGTCTCTGGTAGATTGACATCCAAAATCTTCAGAAATCTATGGGTTTAACAGTCATCTCCCTACAGATAAGCAGTCACCAATGCCCAACAAATAGTTCTTAAAAGGAAATGCCAGCTATCAACCACCACTATAAAAGTGTTAATAATCAGAGAAAATAGTAATATCTAATAATCAGAGAAAAGTAAATTAAAACAACTCTTAAGGAATCTATCAAATTGGCAAAAATGGTAAAACATGGAAAATTTTCATGTTTTGGGGGATGAAGAAAAACAAGTACATTAATGCACTGCTGAAAAAACTACTTTGGAAAACAATTTAAGATTATACAAGAAAAGTTACAAAACTCTTCATACCCTTTGTCCCTGTAATTCCATAGCAGGTGTTTATACTTCCAACGAAGTTTTTACTGACAAAGATGTAACTGTATGAATATCTTCATGGTAACACTATTTGTAATAACAACAACAATCCCCCCCCAAAAAAACTGGGGGGGAAATTACAGCCCAGTGATGAGGAATGGCTGAACAAATAATGGTATATAAATATAACAGATTATTACTGCCTTTTAAAGGAATGACTAAAAACAAGTCAGAAAAACATGGGAAAGAAACCCTAAAAATATTATAAAAAAGAGTCATTGGTTCAGATTTTCATAGTATCATTATACTTAATCATACTTATAAACAACCTAAATGTTTAACAGGGAATGGCTAAATAAACTGTGGTATACTGTGATATAATTAAGGAAGTAAAGAAATCTAGAAAACCCATTATGAAATAATGCAAAACAAGGAATCAGAACCAGAGAATGGAGTACACATTAACTGGGAAGCTATAAAAGGACAAATGAATAAGAACTGGCCAAGAATCCTGATAAGGACTTAGGTATAACTGAAAAATAATGATCCTATACGCAGTGCATATAAATAGCCATTAAGCAACCTAGATCTAGAGGACACCATGGGCCTTGATGTGGAGATAACCAAGAAACTTAACATTTATTGAGAACTATGAATCATATGGGCTATAAATGTTCAGGGGGTGGGAGTAAACTTTCTAATGTCTTCTAATGACTTTCCAGTGACTTCCTCCTTAAAGGATAGCTTCACCTTCTCAGAGTGGTACCATCATTTAGGTCCCTGGAGGGAGACCAAGGGTATGTGGGTAAATAAACTGGCTCTCCAAAAAACAAATGTACACAACACACACTTTTAAGTTTAATCCGCATGATTAACATTTTCTCCATCACTTTCTTAAAGTCTAGACAATCAACAAAACAATAAATCAAAGCCTGATTTGTAGCCATTGCCAATGTCTGAGGTGTAAATGCTCACAATGAAAATTTAACAATTGGCTAGCGCTGATTCAAGATGACTTCAGCACATCCCGAGGGAGTGAGACTCAATGACAGGATGGGTTGCTTGCCTTCTTAGTGACCCCAAGTACTTTCCCCTTGAAGGGGAGCCTCAATGCTAGGGAAGTGCTATAGGTCTGGAGGACTCTATAGGTCTCTGGGCAAAGTGAGACCCATCAGAGAGAAAAGGACAGGTGTCATGATTGTTTATGGATTTAAATATGAATCTCAATTTTTCATTTCATTAAATAAAACCTATCTAATATTCAGTCTATATAGCCTGATTGCTTATATAAGAAATGAAGATCTTTTCCTTTCTGTTGTAGAAAAACAGTATGATTTTTGAGGAAAGGTCCCAAGGTTAAATAAACTTGATTTGTCTAAACCAGGAACTTGGTCAAATGCCATGGATTATAGAGCTATGACACATATTATGTTTACTGGATGGCTATGGACATACACACCAAGAAAGTCAATGACAGATATAAAGGTCCCACACATAACAAAGATAAATAGCAGCACTTTCTGTAGTAGCAAAAAAAATTTGGGAAAAAAAAAGTGTATCACTTACTTGAGGAAACGGCTAAACAAAGTGTGGTATATTAATAGGAAGAATTCAGAGAAAAGGGCAAAGACTTGGGTTCAGACTGCACAAAAACTGTAAAGTCCCTTCTATTTTAAAATCTATGAACCTATAAATTATATGAACTGATATGAAGTGAAGAAAAGCAGGACCAAGAGAATACACCTTAAATTAAAGCTGCTGAAATTTAAAAAAAAACTTCTTTTGATATCACCTACATTTTCCAATGTATTCCTCTTCATCTACCAGAGAATTATTTTTCCATAACAAAAAATAAAAGATAAAAAGTTCAGCAAAACTAATATGTCAAAAAATCTGACATTATATGCAATATTCCATACTCACTGCCTCCTACCTCTAAAAAGAGGAGAGGTAGCTTTTCATATCTATTCTTTGGAGCTAAGCTTAGTCTTTATAATTTTGCTGCAATTTTGACTATCGTCATGTTCTTTCCATTTATATCGTTACATTATAGTCATCATGTATCTTGGCTTTTTTTTCCCCCACTTCATATCAGTTCATAATCTTCCCAGGTTTCTCTGCATTCATCATTTCTTATAGCACAGTAATGTTCCATTACATTTATATACCACACCTTATGTAGTCATTCCCAGAACAATAGGAATCTGCTTTGTTTTCAATTCTTTGCTACTACAAAGAGTGGTGCTACAAAATATTGTGGTGTATGTTATATGTAATATGTAAAATATTGTGGTGTGGGGCCTTTCTTTTTGTCACTGACCTAGGGGTATATGTCTAACAGTAGAATCCCTGGGTGATTCAACTGTTTTTTAAACACAATGACCCATCTTGGTTCCAGAGGACTTAGCTTTTTCTTTGTAATAAGGGAGGGAGAAATACTTCTGGTAGAGTTGTAAGCAGTGGTTTCCTATTTTTACAAGAGATGAAAACTCCTTGAACACATGGCTTGGGGGCTATTGGGAAATTCTAAAAGGGGCATGTTGAGGGAGGTTAATAGTCAGGTGGGTTTAAGTAAGTGACTCCTGGGGTAACTTCTACTTCTGAGATTTTGTGACTCAACATTTTGTAATGAGAAAGGGACATCACTTCATCTACTAGGTCAAATATATGTAGAGTTAATTACCTAATGAGATTAACTGTGGTGTGAGAGAAGTCATAGCATAAGTATCAAGAAAGGAAATTAAACCTTTTACTTATTTTCCGCCATAAAAGGACGACAGTGAATACTGTAGAAATAGGAGATCTAGGGTAAAATCCCACAGATCTGTGGGAAGGTCAAGCAACCTCTTTGCCACAAAATTTCCATCTGTGAATGCTTTGCTCAAGAACTTCCAATGGCTCCCTGTTGCTTCTAGGATAAAATACTTTTTCTGTGTGGCATGTAATGCCCTTCAGAGCTTGATTCCACCCTGCCTTTCCAGGTATAGTGTACGTTTCCCCCCCTTTGATATAGTGTGTTTCACTTAAACCAGATCTACTTCTGTCTTCTTCAAGAGCTTTTCCCAAACTTCCTTAATTTCAGTGCCTTTCTTCTGAGATTATTTCTACATAATGTGTGTGTATGTATGTAGCTTGAACACAGCTGTTTCCATGTTTGTCTCCTCCATTAGTCTGTGAGGTCCTTGACAGTAGGAACTGCTTTCCCTCCTTCCTTTCTTTGTATCCCTGGTGCTTAGCATAGTACCTGGCACACAGTAGGCACTTAATAAATGTTAATTGACCATTTCAATACTTTAGTGGCTCTAGCACGTGTACCCTCCAATGGTACAGATTTCAACTTATCCACATCTTATTTTATGTGATTTGTTCACACTGTCTTAAGTCCTTTATGGGAGGTCTAACTAATGTGCTGCTAGGGGCCTTCCTCTAGGCTTGTTAACATTATTTGGTTATTAATTATTGCAGCCCTATCTTTGAAATTTGGGGTAAGTAGGTGGCACAGTGGATAGAGTGACAGGCCTGGAATCAGGAAGACTTATCTTCCCAAGTTCAAATCTGGTCTCAGATAATTACTAGCTTTGTGACCCTGAGAAAGTCACTTAATCCTGTTTGTCTCAGTTTCCTCATCTGTAAAATGAGTTTGAGAAGAAAATGGCAAATCACTCCAGTATCTTTGCCAAGAAAACCCCAAATGGGGTCATGAAGAGTCAGAAATGACTGAAAACAACTGAACAACAACATCTTTGAAACTGGAATCATAGTGAGAGTTGAACCTACGTCACACAGCTATAATGTTAGGGTTAAACTTATGGAGAAATTACCAAATTCAAAGAACTGCCATTTTCTCTTTACATCTCAGTCTAAAGAGGGGCACTGCTATTTATATGTACCACTATGTTGCTAGTATCTTAAATTTTTTTTATCTGACTTATGCATATATGCTCTCCAGTCTAAAATCCATCATGTGGTACTTACTGAACAATCCCTCGTGTCTCTAGTTACTTACCCTGAAAAACTAATACAGTCTGTTCTTTCCAAACCCAATGTGAACAAGATGACAAGATAGGGTACTCCTTGGAAGTAACTTTGGTTCTTTCACGGCTTCCCCATGGCACATTTGTTCAAAGTGGCAAAAGTTTACAAATTCTAAAAACAACCTAAGTTTTTTATTATAAGTCAAAATAGTTTAAAATAGTTAAATAAGAGTGATGTGAAAGAGAGGAAAAGCCTAGGGGGCATGTGTTCAAGAACTCAAAGATAAAGGGGTAAGGGAGGTGAAAGGGGCTGAAAAAGGAGAAGAAACAAGGTCCCCAGTGAGTCAGAGACTTGCTTTACCCCATGAGGTATTTGTGGGGATTTCCAAGGCTTGATTTGCTTCTGGCAAACATACAAAGACTGCAACCACATATACTCAGCCTGTTTTCTTGACTGACTCTAGTAGAGGATAAATGTTTGGAGTATACCTGGTCTTACCTGGTTTTGTCTTTTATCAAAATAGAAAATGGTTTTCCTTCGTTCCTAAACAACAATTGTTTCCCTCTTGGTGCCAAGAAGATTCACAAAACTATTCAGTTCCTGCTAAAAATAATATACTAAAAAAAAGTTACATTTTTGAAAAGCTGTTGGGGGGGTAAGTACAGGAAAAGCAGAAATTAGAAGTGGGTGAAGAAAATTCATCACTCTTCTGCTTTGTTTTCTTGTTCACAAATCTAATTCAAACATTACCATTCACACTTTTCCCCGGTCTCTATAACTTACAGTGTTATTCTAAATGAGCATGAGAATATTTTCAAATGAGATTCTGAACATCACCATATTTAGAACCCATTGAGGCTCATCCTATATTAGGAAATAGCTTAAAATTTGGACTTGCAGTCAACTGGGTAACAGTGAATCAATCAATACTAATCATCTTTGTGATTCTTTTTACAATATTTCTTCTAATGAAAAGTTCTCAGTTTCTAACAGTAAGTCACATACATCTCTGGCAGCTGATGTTTCCATCATGATCAGTCCAGCCAAAAGGCATTCTATCATTTTTCAAATACCCATTTTTTTTTTTTGCCACATAAGTTGTTTAACTCCTACACAAAAGGATTTGAGGTAGTCAGTTCAGCTAGAAGTCTACAATCACTTCTAAAACTTGCTGATTAGCTTTTAAACCAAATTTTTCTTTTTTAAAAAAATATTATTGATGATCATTTTTATTTGCTTATTAATATTACAGAGCCAAAACTGTCCACAGAGATCATTTAGTCCAGGGCTTCTTAAACTTCTCCCACTTTGCAACCCCTTTAGTGCTTCTTAAGTCCAACACTCTCATTCTGTCAGTGAGGAAAGAAAAAACGACTTTCCTAAGATCTCAATGTCAGTAGCTGAGCCAGGAGTTACGATGTACGTCTTCTGACACCGGACATGAAACACAGTGGTTCAAGCACTTTTTACAATGTTTTCTTATAGGCTACAAGCCAGGATACTTTTGCTTTCACTTGGCCTCACAGGCATTGTGTTATACCTATTTTTAAAATATTTATTTTATTCTGAACTTGAGAAATAAAACAAGCATTTCCATGATATAGTAGAATATGAAAAAAAATGATTGTACATGAAACTATAAAATCTATTATGTACAAACTACTATTCCTTTCAAATATATAAAGTTATCATGTAACTTTTTTTTCTTCCCCCTCCATCTGCTGCCTCCATTCGCCACCCAGCCCAAACTACAGAATACTTATGTTACTGTCAACCTATCCTGCGCAGGCATTATTGGGGCCCCCTTCAATCCAATAATCCCCAATAAATTTCATCCACAGATCCTAGACAGTAGTCAAATATCTGCTTCCAAATGACAAATACTAAGCACACAGTGAAAGAGATTAAGACCTTCAGGTCACTAGCGACAAGAGATAAAGAGGTAGGTTGATTCCTAGAACAATGCGACAGCCACCAAATGTAAAATTACACAAGATTAATTCTCCTGGGCTGCCTCACATTTCCTACTTTGCAAGCCAAATGACTGCAGAAGGAAGACTTCAGAAGCACTGGAGTGTCTCTAACTGGCAAACCAAAGCACATTTAGTTCTAGAAACTTATTACAGTAGTGGTGAGTAGTACATTGTCTGAAAAATATCTGGGAGTTTTAGTGCACTGTTAAGCCCAATCAATACTGTGAATGTATCGGCCTCCTCTCCTACACACCAAGACAAGCTACATTCCCAGAAGTAAAATGTCCACTATACTCTGCCCTGATCAGACCACGTATGGAATACTGTGTTCCATTCTAGAAATCACATTTTAGGAAAGGCACTGATAAGCAGGAAACCATTCAAAGAAAGACATCAAGGGTAATAATGATGATAGCATTTTAAGGTTTGCAATGTGCTTTAAATCAGTTATCTAACTAGTGCCTCATAATAATCTTGTGAGCTATGAATTACAGGTATTATCTTTCTTGTCTTACATTTAAAGGTGAGGCTCAGAAAAGTGACTTGTCATGGTCTCACAGGTGTCAAGTATTAGAGAGAGGCTGGATTTGAATTTCAGTGTTTCTAACTCTACAGCCAGTATTCTATCCATTCTACTATGCTGCCTTGAAATAATGGCCTCAGGGTGGGTGGAAAGAACAGGGTCATTTATCCAGGAGATTTAGAGGTGACATGGCTACTTTCAACTATGTGAAGGACTGTTAAGTGAAAGGACTATACTTATTCTACTTAGTCCAAGAGCTTAGCAATAATGGCTAGAAACTGTAAAAACCAGATTGAGACCTAATGTAGAGGAGAAAAATCCTCCAAATAATTAGGGTGATCCCAATGTGGAATTGATTATAATGAGATCTCTTGATTGCCCTGTCCTCACCCGACCGTACTCATACTCAAAGTCTTCAAGCAAAGGCTGGATGATCAGTTATTGGGTATGTTGTAGAGGGGATTCTGATTCAGGAATCTGGTTCAAGCCTGAAATCCTTTCCAACTTGGCATATTCTATGATTCTGCTGTTAGCCAGTTTTGTTAAGCTATGACTTTCCCTCTTGAATGTGTCTTGTTTTACACACAAGTTGAACTCGAATCATGTGTTACTATACAAGGGAGAAGAAAGTTGTGTCATTCCACTCCCATTTTAGGATGGATACTAGGTAATCCATTTATTTGTAAAGGTAAAAAACCCAAATGCTACTTTTTATGGTCTTTCTCTGAATCTTCCTGTCTAGTTGACCCTACACCACCCTACAAAAATTATGCATTACTTTACACAGGACCTTACAGACATTGAAATCTGCAGGTGAAGAGTTAGAAATCCTAGACATACAAGAGTTCTGGTATAGGGTTGGGGGGTAGAAGGTTGAGGAAGAGAGTTGAAGAAGCCAGAGAAGGGAAGAGGATTCAGTTATGCCAGCTCTCAAGGAGATCCATACATGCACCTGGTATTTCTGCCAGGAGACAACATCCTGCATGTTTTGTCTCGTGGCAGCTGACTGCTGAGTCAGAAGCCTTGAACATTCCTTGGCTGGCGCAGAGAACTGCTAGAGAGACACAGAGTGTGTACCTTGGTACATGCAGGAACAGAGTTTACGTTTCTATTTACAATAATAATGTCACTGACTCATGGCTGGTACACTCACTCTCTAGTTCCTGGGGTGGGCAGGAAAGGAAATTAAGTTGAAAACTAACACACACACACACACACACACACACACACACACACACACACACACACACACCCTCCTCAAAACAACATACATATACAACAAATATACATGTAATCCAAACAGAATTTGACTATACAGAACCAGAGTCAATAAATTTAAGAGGTATTTCCTCCCCAGCCACTGTACCATTAATATTCAGGGTTATTTAAATACTAACAGATGTGCAATTCTCGGGATCTATGCAAAACTAAGACTCTCTAAGGAGCTTATGAAATGTTCTTCCCCACACCTCAATCAGTTAGGGATATAACTGGTCTAAACAGATCTCAGAGTTGGAAAGGATGCTCAGAAACATAACTGGGAAGGAACTTAGAGGATGTCTTCAGAGAATTCTGATTTCTTTATGTTTTGTGGTAGAACACTGGAACATCCATACTGCCTTGAATTCTCACAGCTCCCCACTTTGGTTACTGTTATTTGCAAATGTAGACACTAAGGACTTGTAAGGGTTAGATGAAAACAAAACAAAACAGAAACAAAACTAAAATGTAAGTTATGAACACTGCGGAAGTTAAGCGTACAGATCATCTTTTCTTCTTGTTTTCTAGCTTGTCTTACCCTACCTTATATTTTACTATTGGAGATTCTTATAATCTCCTGTAATTTTCTAAAGGTCATGAGGCTTTCCTATAGCTTCCAAGTATCTCTCCAGACAATTTGAAATGTTAGTCTGACTTTTTTCATCCATGAGGAAATTTAATCAAATTCAATAAACATTTATTAAGTGTCTAATACTGCAAAGCACAAGAAGACCAAAGTGCAAAGACCAAAATGAGATTGTGTGCCTTTAAGATGCCTACATTCTACTGAGTGAAGCATTATGTAAACAGATAAGCAAATTTACGATAATTTGAGGAAGAAGAAACCTCCACTAGCTAGGGGGAACAGGAAAGCTTTCCTATAGTAATGTCACCTAAACTAAGCTCTGAAGGAAGACAAGAGGAAGAGATCAGGAAGAAGTACATTCTACTCATGGAGATAGGAGATAGAATCGAGTCTAGGGAACAGCAAGTAGACCAGTTTGTCTGGAACTTGTGATCAATGGAAGTGGTGTGTAAATAAGTCTGAAAGGAAGCTAGAATTATTCTATGAAAGGCTTCCTCCCAACTCTCCCCCAAATTATGGGGTTTGTATTGGAAACTGAATGGTATGATAAATGATAAAGATGAATGACATAGTCAGATTTACATTTTAGGAAGATTATTTTGGCAGCTCTGTGGAACACAGATTAGAGAAGTGAGAAACCAATTAGGAAGCTATTATAAAAGTCCATGCAAAAGGTCTTCATGCTTAGGGCACATGAGAATCAAGAAAGGGATAGATGCAAGAGATGTTGTAGAAAGAAAACTAACAAGACTTGGCCACTGATTCAATATGGGAAGGAAAAGAGGAATGAGGACAAAGAGAATAAGGAGTCAAGAATGACTATGTGGTTACAAACGAAGGATAGATATATCTCTTGAAGAGATATAGAAGATCTGAAGGAGGGGTAGATACAGAAGACAGGGCCTTAGAGACAAGCATGATGACCCAGCAAAGGAAACTGAGAAGGATTAGCAAGGTAAGAACAGAACCAGCAAAGGGCAATATCACAAGAGCTAAGGGATGGGAGAATATCCAGGAGGTGAACCAGGGTCAAAAGATGCAGAGAGGTCAATAAGAACAAGGATTGAGAGGTTATCGGATCAATGAGAAATCACTGACAATCTTGAAAAGAATAGTTTCAGTAAAAGTGGGAGTTCCAAGACACATAAAGGGATTGAGAAGTCAGGTGGAAGGCAAGGAAGTAGAGGGACAAGTGTAGACACATTTTATCTAAGAATTTGGCCGTAAAAGGGAGGAGAGACAGCATGATAGTCTGAAGAGATGGTAGGCTCAAGCATAGCTTTTGTTTTGTTTAAGGGTGGGGGAGAACTGGCAATGTCTATAGGTTAATGAGGAAGGAGAGAATAGAAGAAGAATGAAGATCAAAGAGAGAGAATGGTTCAAAGGGCACTCTCCTGCAGGAGATCAAGCACAGAAATAGCTCCTGGTCTTGGCTAGCTACTTCTATGTCAGCTTGGGAAAGAATGGGAGATCAAGAAGAGGGGTTTTGAGATTAAGAACAGGGAGAAAAGGGTACTCAGGACAAATGGCCTTTATTTTCACAGTACAATGAAAGAGTGATCCTCTAAAAGGATGGAAAGGAGTAGTATAGGATGTCTGATAAAAAAGAGGAAATTTGGAAAAGCTGGTGTGAAGAGTACAACCCAAAGTCAATTAGGGAAAAGGACTGTCTACTCAGTAGAGAGGACTCAGCTGAAATTAGATAAAATGTGTAGGACACATTAGCAAATAAGGCAAAAACAAAAATAAAAAACAAAAAAACCCAAAAGGCTATGTACAAGCATGCTAACGCACTGTTGATGGAGCTGTGAATTGGTTCAGTTGTTCTGGAAGGCAATCTGGAACCATATCCCCCAAATCATTAAACTATGCACATTCTTTGACTTAACAATAGTAGTACTAGTTAGTAGTACTACACCAAAGAGATCAAGAGAGGCAAGGGTCTATACATACAAAAATATTTACAGTAACACTTTTGTTGTAGCAAAGAACTGGAAACAAAGTGGATGCTCATCAATATGGGAATGACTGAATAAGAAAGATGAATTTGAAGAAAGCTGGGAAGACTTGGTATGAATTGATGGAAGAAGGGAGTGAGCCATCAATTCAATGACTACAGTATTGTAAAAGGAAACAACATTGGAAAACTTAAGGACTCTGATAAATGCAATCATCAATCAAAATTCCAAAACTATGATGATGAAGTATGTCTTTTATGTCTAAGCAGAAAGATGATAGACTAGAAATACAGCTTGATGAGGACTAAAAACATATTTTGAATTTTTTTTTTGCTTGACTATCTTTTACAGGAGGACTTTTTTGGGTGGAGGGCATGGCGGTGGGTGGATAGTGATATTGATATAAAAATCATCAATGAAATATAAAAAATATAAGAAGAAAGCACTTTCTAGCTGTATCCATTTCTCTTCCTTAATACTCTGATCATTCCCAGAAATTCTCTGCAGTGGTCCTAAGTCCAGGCAATTGAGTCACTTTTAGACTGTGAAACATTTAGGGATAAAATACTCAGTTCAGTGTTGTCTACCCAGTAATCACTTAACATTAACTGATCTTAATGATAATAGCCAACCACATGAATCACAACTAGAATACTAAAAAATATATACTAAGTTTTGTGCTTTTTACTGATCAAATGACCAATTGCAAGTTTACATTAGAAAAAAAAAAACCCAACACAACAGGTATCATCCAAAAATGTGTCTGTGTCCTGTTACTCCCAATCCTACCCCCCCACCCCACCCCCCGCACTATCCCAGCCACTTTCCCTTCATATAATGCACAAGGTTTTAAACCATTTTGGGCAGTCTGGAGGGAGCTATGGATCCCTTCTCAGAATATAGGTGAAGCCTATATTCATAGTTGAAGTAAATGCTAAATTTCAATTAGTGATTAGTAAAATAAAGATATAATTTTTTCCCCATCCAAGTTCATGGACCCCCATGAAATCTCTTTGTAGTCCATGGCCACCAAGGTAAGAATCTCTATTCTAGAGGATGTGGTGGTGAAGACTGAGAAGATTAACCAAAACCAAAAAAAAGCAAGGTCTATGTTAATGCTGTTCAAATATATTCCTCTTAAAACAACATAACACGGGAAAACAAGATCTGGAAAGATCTGTCTATAAGAATACAGCTTGGAAGAGGCTTACCTGAATGCAACAGCAAAGAACAAGCATAGCTATTCTCATCTCAGTGCTAGAAATAGCTGCTTCAAATAGCAATGAGCAGGTTTCCATTAAGTTCAACACAACACAGTGAAGTGGAGAGAGGGTGTCTCTATCACTGCTATTTTTTTTTTGGCAAGGCAATAGGGTTAAGTGACTTGCCCAGGGTCACACAGTTAGTAAGTGTCAAGTGTCTGAGGACATATTTGAACTCAAGTCCTCCTAATTCCAAGGCCAGAACTCTATCCATTGAGCCACCTAGCTGCTCCTATCACTGCTATTTTGAACCAGCCCTCTCAGGCATAGAGGAAAGATCAGTCTAGTTTCATAAAAGTTAGCACTGGCAAACAAAAACAATACTTACATCACTTATCTATCTGCATTCTGCCTTGGAGGCCAGTACCTTAGTCTTTGGACACCTCAGACCCAGAAATCACAAAAGTTTTCAAAATCACCTGATCTTCTAACTTTTTAGAAATTGGGGGGGTGGGGGGGGTGCAGGGGAGGAGAGAGCACCATAACAAGACTGAAGCTTGTCAGAAGCTATCTGTCAAGAGTGGAGGCCAGCAGTCAAGAAGAAACTGGGAGGCCTGTTTGTTCTTCCCTTCCCAGATATTAGAGTTTCCATGTGATTCAAACACCCAGGAGGGCCCCTATCAGGGAAAATACTCTCTGCATGAGTGATTTTTATTCACCAAGGTCATATTAAACAGCAGTGTCAGTGTTAGGACAAATGATGCCCAATCCTTCATAGTTACCTGGCTACCCAAGCTCAATCAAAATTGATAAGATGCCCCCAAATTAAAGCCCTCACAGTCAAATGCCCATTCACACTACTCCAGGACATTAATGCTCCTTTCTCTTTCATGACCTCTGAAGGCTCAAAGAACAGGCTGGGGCTCCGAGGTATTAACTACAAGGATGATTGTATAACAGCTCAGTGAAAGGCAACAGACCATAAAAATATGCAGCATCTTAATTATCTCCTTTCCCAAGTGCAGAACCCGTAACACCAGAGGGGAAATCACAGCATCTTATCTGCATCACAGAGGCAGTGGACAGCAGACTAGTATGTTAAGAATTCAGGGTCTCTTCACCTTCCAGCAAGTCCTTCTATCATACACATTATGGTCCCAAAACAATGCTTCACAGCAATCTTGTCAAAGACAATTGGCTCCTAGGTCCAGTATCATCCTTTAAGCCTAAGACACTTATAATGGGAATCCAAAGCAGTTTCTGTACAAAAGAAGACCTCACTCCAGTGTCTAGGACAGTGGTTCTCAAACTTTTTGGTCTCATGAAGTCCACAAAGTCAAAACTAATTTTTAAAATAATATTAAAATATTTTCATTTCTAATATGGTAAGCTATAACCCAGATAAACAAAAGCTCTCTGAAGATCCTCAAAGAACTTTGCTTATGTGAATTATAGCTATCTATACTTGTCACATGAGAAAAGAAAATATCTTAGTACTATTAGAAAAATAGTTTTGACCTTGTGGACCCCCTGAAATGGTCTCAGGGGTCCCCAAACTACACTTTAAGAACCACTGATCTAAAGCAATACCCCAGCCAGAGATGTCCTTTTCCCTTAATATCCACTAGTTCAAGGGCCTTTACTTAAAATAAGCCTGGCTCAGATTCATGCATGACCTTTACATCTAATGGGGGTGAAGAAGGCTAAAGTTAAAGACCCACCCAGAAAATGCATAGTTTTGACTTTCCAGGTTGTCTTACATTAACTGTCCCCCACACAAAGGAGAAGAAGGTAGAAACTCAGATTAACTGTGCCATATAAAGCTATACTACAGTATTCCAGCCCAACCCCCCAGGGAGAAAATGGAAGGTCAATGAAGCATCTAATTCTAACCTCTTTAAAACTTGAATGAAAAAGTCATAAAGCTATCATAAGCCCAGAGCTTTTCAAAGAGGCAGCTTTTCTCCATTTACAACAGCAAGGACCAAAGAATGCCAGAGAGCTATGGTATATATCACTAATCACTCTCTTATGATAAGGGAATACAGAGATTATGTAGAGAGGGGGAGACAAGTAGGGAGAGATAGATTAGCTAGTTCTAGGAAAAACAGGGTTCTAACCGGTACAGTGAAATGGGACTGGGTCAATTTATGAATTATGAAATGAGGAGGGGCTACCTTCTGTTATAAGTCAAGGTCATGAAAGCCTTAATTTCGACTATTAAAATTATGAAGAAATGGGGAGAGTTTTGTTTGTCTTTAAGGGAGCACACATTCAAACTGGAATCTCTCTGGACTGGAATCTCTGGATTACAGTTGTGCTTTCCAACTGAAGTTCCACAATGATGACTGTCTTCACCTCAACACAGACTCTTCTTAAAAGCCTCCTAAGGTTTTAGGATATCCAAGTTTACAGTTATTTCAGTCCATGAGAAAGGAAATGCTTCTAAGGAGAACTGAGGGAAAGATGTCAAGGAAAAGGAAAATGTACTCTCCTATGATGGTACAATAAAACTAACACAAGATAGGCAAAAGATATAGGTCAGTGGGCTTGACTTTGATCTTTGGGAAAATTCTTGAAAGGATCATTAAAGAAATGGTTGAATAAAAGGAAAGTAACAATTACAAAAAGCCAACATCACTTCATCAAGACCAAGTCATGACAGACTCAACTAGCAGATGAGAGTAAACAACTAGTAGGTTGTATGTATCTTGAATATATTGTTTACCTTGATCTTAGCAAAGCTTTTGATCAAGTGTCAAAAGTGATCATTATTGAGAGAGAAGGATTAGAAAATAACACCATCAGATGGATTCACAACAGGTTGCATGGAGGGATTCAAGAGTAGTTGTTAATCCTCCAGAGTCAATATGGCAGGAAGACTCCAGTGGAATACCCATGGAATCTAAGCTAAGTTTTTTATTAGTGACTTGGATAAAGGCATTCTTGGTGGCATACTCATCATGGTAACTAATACATACACTCACCTCTGACTTCCACCATTCTAATAGTCTAAATGGTTTTTCTGTTTCCATTCTCTCTCCTTCCTAAGAGGAAGTATCACCATCTGCTTTGCTGCTATACGCCAAGGACCCTGGACCTATCCACTTGACTTACAGCTGCAACTTTCTATATATGTTGTCTCTCCATTAGAATAGGAGCTCCTTGAGAGCTGAGACTGTCTTATTTTTCTATTTGTATCAATAGTACTTAGCACAACGCTTTGCACATAGTAAACCGTTAATGGAAGGTAGCTAAGTAGCATAGTAAGCAGCTAATATTAGTATTAGTGTTAGTATTACTAATTTCTAATTAGTTAAGTTAGTAATTAGTTAAAATAACTAATTATTAATATTAGTATTAGTTAGTATTAAAATATATTAACAGTAATTAATATTAGCTAGTATTATAGTATTAGTTTTAAAAAATACTTTATTCATGCATTTCTTCCTTTCAGCATCCAAAATAATCTTCCTAAGGCATAAGTCTGACCATGTCACTCTGCTGCTCAAACACAATGGCTTCCTACTGCCTCAATGATAAAAGCACAGACTTCTTAGCTCAGCATTATAAGTTCGTTCAATCTGGCTCCATCCTACCTTTACAGACATTTCATAGTATTCTCCTTTGCAAGCTCTATATTCCCACTAAAATAGGCTAATAGCTGTTCCCCAAACCCAATGTGTTCAACACACCACCTCTCTCCTTTGTGCATTTGAACAAGCCATCCCCCAAACCTGAAGTAGCTCTCTCATCTCTAAGGAGTAGAATCCCTATTTTCCCTCAAGGCTATTTCTCCCTCAGATGCTACCTCCTTTGGGAAACCTCTTATGCCTCTAGTTAACACTGTCTTCCTCCTCAAATTACCTTGCATTTTCTTACCTATGTACATGTACTCCCTGTCCTAGCAGCATATGCATAGAGGACTATCCTTTTTGCCTTCACATTTCTGGGACCTACGAATCATGAACCTTAGAAATGTTTGTAGAGCTGTAACTCTATGAGTGCTAATTAAGTTCAAATGCCGGCCTGAAATCCTGACTATAGCTCCCCCACAAAGAAGCTGCCCAGCCTCTGCTTTAATATTTCCAGGGACTGTGAATTCACGAGATAGCAAAGCAACTGATTCCACTTTGGGACCATTCTAATTGTTAGAAACTTCCTTTATCTACTGAATTTAAGTACTGGCACCCACAACTTCCCCCTTCAACTTTTAACCATCAGGCCTAGTTCTACCCTGTGCATCAACACAATAAACAATTTCTCTCACAATATTGCTTTAATGAATTGAAGGTATTTTGTTGTTGGTCCCCTCACCCACACCCCAACTCGCCCCTGAGGTTACTCAGGACAGAAAAAAGATAGCGGGAGGAAGGTGGAGAGGACAGACAGCTGAAATTAGTATTTAAATCACAGCATTCCACCTACTCTCTCATTACATCTTTTCTTCAAAACTGCTGACAAGAAACCAAACTAAAAGCTTTGAGCTTCACCACCTGTTTCTACATATCCTCTAACATGGCTTTAAAGGAGCGACAAGATGGCCAAGTAGCCAGAGGACCCCAGAGACCCAAATAATCCACCTCTGAATTACCTCTGAGAACTGGATCTATCTTTCCTCTCCTTTCCCTCTTCAGACAAAGAAAGAAACTCATTTCAGTAAAAAATTTACAAGTGTTAGATGTCAGAGGCTTTGAGCAACACAGATACAGCTACATATGATCTAGCATGTCTGCTGCACCCATTTACCAAATAAGAGAATTACTTTGTGACTACAGTCTAATCGGAGTCAAGGACTCAGGACACATCACATGGAGGTTTTTCAGCTACTCCCCCAACCCCACCAAAGGAGACAACGACTCAAGTTAAATGCCTATTATTACTGCTACTAAACGTAAGTCTACAAGCTTTCATGAGGAAGATATAACATATAATCATAGCCCTCAGAGAGTTTACAATCTAATTAGGCTTAAGGGGCTGATGTCCAGGGATGAGAAGTAAATTTGTGTCCATAAACTACTGCTGTCATTCATAGATGAGGATGTCAGCATCACAAAACTGCCCTGTGCAAATGAAGCAACAAAACCAGCTGAGGGACAGCACTTTTCACTAAAATTTAACTGTATCTTGAGGAACAGTACACCCCCCTGACTGCTCCTCTCCCATGCTGACTGTTCCTTTCTTTTTTTTTTCTAAATTTTATTCATTTTAAACTTAAATACAAAATGAGAAAAGGGAGGAAAAAATTGCCACGTACACTGCAGAACACAAGACAGAATTCAACATAAAATAATAAAATTCCATTTCAAGAAAACCTATCTAATAAACAGTTCCTTTCTTTCATAACCCTGATGTCACAAGTTGAAACTCCTTGTTGCCTAGTAACCCTGTCAAAATTGTATTCTTGTCATCTTTACTCAAAAGCCTATTTGAAACAATAACAATAACAACAATGACAATAACAAAACCTCAAACAGTTCATGCTTTCTGATAATACAACCCTCTCCCAAACTTCATTGTAGCCACATACCAACCCTCCAGGACACTCTACCATTTTCCTTAGTTACTTCAGTGATAAACCTGAATGAAGCCGCCTTCTTTTTATCAGGATGGTGGCAAGACCTGCCTTTCTGGAAAAGACTCAAGAGTCAGGAGACTTGGGTTCACACTGTCCCAGCTCTGCCATTTCTTAGCTGTGACACCCTGGACAACCTCTTGAAGGAGACTACAGCTAATCTTGGCAAGAAGAGGCACTTCCACCCCTCAGGAGAAAGGTGTGAAGATTCAGAAAGATTTTGAGCTGTAAGACAAGGAAGATGAAGCAGCTGATAACAAATGAGCTTGATCTTCTCTAATACAAAAGAGTGAAGACAAGGGCAGAAAGAGTAGGGGTAGATTTTAAGGGCTTGTAGAGAAAAAGGGAACAGGCTGCCATCAGCAGTGTTATTGGGAGTCTACCTCTTTTACTTAAAAATCTCATTTTTATTGATATTTTGTTGTTGCTTCATCACATTGGTTTCTCAAATATGCCTCTCCCTCCTCTCCTATTATCTATTGTAACAGTAATTTTAAAACAAAGAGTGGAAAAAATTAAGCAGAACTAACAGATTGACCAAGTCTCATAGTATATCCAGTATTTCACATCAGGAATAAAACAACAGCAGTTCCCAAACTGCTGTGTTAGCAGAGTTCTTAAATCTATTTATCTACACATTCATTCACATACATTTAATTAAATGTCTTCGATGCATAAGCCATTATGCTTGGCATTTTCCTGGCATCATTATTATGGAATATGTTGTACCAGTCTTTTGCAATATGACAGATTAAAATTCTGATAGCCAAAGATATGGTTTATTTAAGTCCAGAAACAGCCCATTCTTGAGGGTAGCTGTATATTTTTAGGAGTATGTTTCAAAGCAACTCATTAGGAATTCAATGAAGATTTGAAAATATCAAAGAACCTTATAACTCATTAGGTAACAGAATATGGAAGACAGATATGAAGCCTAACAGAGGAGGCTAGGCTTTTAACCAGAGTCTGAGAAGCTGACTTTTTATACAGAGCTCGTGAGCTACATGGCCCACCACTTGATGGGATATAAATTCCCTGAAGCTGTCTTCCTTAATCCCTAGGCCTTGATTTTCTTTCCTGAGAGGAGCCTATCATTCAATACAGGCAAATCATTTGTGAAAATGGCTTAGGATATATACTCGGACATATGAAATGGAGAAGGTAGTCAGGAGTCAAATTCAGTACGTTAGCATATAATGTTTGAATTCTGCTAATTCCTCATCCTATACTCAAGAATTTCTGTTGTTCTAGGACAGATAATCCCAGTAACACCAACCTTTATTACTTCCCAGTCAGGTTACTAACAACCCATCTCACTCTCTTTCACCTCTGTAATTTCCTTTTCTACATGATGATTAAAGTCTTTTCTGGAAGAAGTCCATACAAAGAGTTTCCCTTTAAAAGTTATATGCCAAGAAGATAACAGAGAAAATTGCCGCTCATTTTTATCATCCAGAAAGACTCTTCTTATGAATCCTTGGGGAAGTTTGCTATAGGGTCAAAATCACTAGTTGTTTCTATTTTCATTTAGTTCCTTCCTAGACAAAGATACATATAGTTGAAACTACGTATAGTATTCTAAATCAAAAGACTAAATTGTGGCTTAGACCTTCCTTCTCCTTCTAATTCCCTGAACATTGATCCAATTCAGAAACTATCTTTGGGTCAACTCATGCTTATCTTTCCCTATTTTCTCATTCAGTATCCAAACAGCATTTTATCCTTTTAAAGGTGCTTTCATTTATGTTAACTTACTTAATTCTCACAATGGACTCTGGTGAAATAGGTAATATAGGTATTATACCAGCTTGGCAGGCAATAGACAGAAAAGTTTAGGCCATGGTTTTTCTACTTAACCATACTGTCTACCTACTATGCCCTACCAACATAAGGTAGGAGAGAAGAAAATAATTTTTTCCCAGAAATCAGCAGTTATTTGGGAAAAAAAACACCAACAATTTTAATTGGATAATGTCCAAACCTAGTTCTTTCATGTTTATCCTGGTCTCATACTTTTTGTAAAAAGTATCACCTAAATACTCTAGGCCTCAGTTTCCTCATTTGTAAAAATGAGGGAATTAAACTAGATGGCTTCTAAGGTCTCTTCTAGGGCTAAAAACATAATTATATGACCCTAAGTATGGTACGCATATTTGGATAGGTGGTAAGTATATTAGGCATCCAAAGTTTTATGAAAAAAGGTTGTCAGCAAGGCCTTTAGAAAGAAATGAGTGGGAAAACTGAGTTTTGATCAACAAAATGCTCATTGCTACTATACAATCATCCACCTCACAAAAACTAAGATGGTGGAATACATTAGCCCTTTCCCAAATTACAGGTTATGATTTAATATAATCAACACATGGCCCTTGCTCCATTCCTACAGATATCTATCAAGTTTACAAACTAAAATTCTCCTCTGATGGCTCACTGTGTGGCAGTGACCCTGAATTTTCAAAGGCAGTGCATAAGCTCTAGCAGGTCCTATATCAAGTAGGAAAGGTTGAGTATAGACTTGTCTAAAGACCTGTCTGGCTAAGTTCAGAAAGGCTCATCACTAAGTTGACTGCAGAGTGATTGTTTTAGCTACAATTCCTCTCAAAGATCATTTAAATTATGGAAGAGTTGGGCTCTGCATGGAAAAAAAAACATACTGAAGAAATCAAATTTGAGAAAAATTGAAAAAGCTATGAACTTCTTTCTAAAAGAAAGTAAAACTATCCACATCACTTTTTTTTTTGAATACAAAATAGTTCCAGCTAACTCTATTGGGTAAATAAAATATTCAGACATCAATAGTATATTACTTTACAAATAGATCAAAGATGAGGGGGAAGAGGAAGTCAGTCACCGATCCAGCTTTGTTATACACAAAGATCAGCAGGAATGAGCTATGAATGTTACTGATCTAGCAAACTACAACACCTACAAACAAATCTGCCCTTTCTTCCCATCCCAGTGCTGTCCCCCCACAGTAGGGGCAACTGTTTGTTGTAAAACAAATTTTAGCGGATGGGTATAATGAACACTGATTCCAAATACAACAAAAAAAGGCTTGGGTGTAAAAATGTCCCTTGGTCTAGAATGACGTTTTCATGACTAAATTTAACAGACAGGAGGGGATAGAAAGTTTACCAGGATAACGCCATTCCTAAATCTATGACGATAAGTATTATTTTCTTCCATAGGCTTCTTTGCTCTTGCTGAAATCTCAGTGGCATTCAGTATTTTCAATGAAGAGTATTAGGGCATCAAGGAACAAAGAATATTGCACAACTCCAAAGAGATTTAAAAACAAAGAAAGAAAAGGAAAAGGCCTCTATGCATAAAACTATTTATAGCAGCTTTTTTTGAAATATCAAAGAACCAGAAATTGAGGAGAAACCTCTCAGATGGGGAACGTCTGAACAAATTATAAATGAATGACTATTATTATGTCATAAGAAATTAGGAAAAGGGCAGTTTTGGGAAAGAATTTATGAATTGATGTAGAGTAAAGTGAGAAGAACTTACAGAATTGATACTATAACAACACCGTAAAGATAACTGAAAAAACATAACTCTGATCAATACTGTGACCAACAATAATCCTAAAGGATTGATGATTAGGTATGATACTCAGTTTCTGATAAAGAGATTTATTCAAGAAGCAGAATAAGACATATATTTTTGGACATGGCCAATACAGGAATTGGTTTTGCTTGGATATACATACTTGTTATAAGGGTTTTTCTCCCGTATTGGGAAGAGGGAAAGTAGGAGGAAAAGAAAATAAGTCT
Organism: Vombatus ursinus; assembly: GCF_900497805.2. NCBI lineage: Eukaryota > Metazoa > Chordata > Mammalia > Diprotodontia > Vombatidae > Vombatus > Vombatus ursinus. Next base: position 4,084,236 of record NW_020951860.1, read on the forward strand.
TTCTCTCTCTCTTCCTCTCCCCCCGCCACACACTCAAGGAGACTACACTAAGGGGGCACTTAGCCCACAGTGTTCCCTGAGTAAGAACTGTACTCATTCAGAACTATGCTTAAAAAACCCCCAAAAAACCACTAAACTGCATACCCCTTACCCCAGTGAAACATTACTACTAGGCCTATACTTCAAAGAGTTTAAGGAAAAAGGAAAAGGACCATTAGGTAGAAATATATATATAAGATATATATATATATATATATATATATATAAGATATATATATATATATATATATATCAGTTTTCTTTTGTTATTGTTGTTGTAGCAAAGAATTAGAAACTAAGGGATGAAGAGTTGCCTATCAAATGGGGAATCCTGAACAAATTATATGTGATGAAAATTATTGTGCTGTAAGAAATGACAAAATAGGGGCAGCTAGGTGGCACAGTGAATAGAGCTCTGGCCTTGGAGTCAGGAGGACCTGAGTTCAAAGACAGCTTCAGACACTTACTAGCTGTGTGACCCTGGGCAAGTCACTTAACCCCGATCGCCTCAGTGAAAAAAAAAAAAAAAAAAAGACAAAATAGGTAGTTTCAGAGAAGCCTGGGAAGACTTGCATAAACTGATGCACAGTCAAGTGAGCAGAATTAGAACTTATAGAATAATGACAATATTATAAAGAAAAACAACTCTGAAAGACTTAAGAATTCTGAATGACCAACCATGATTACAAATGAGCAACGAGGAAACCTTCCAGTCTGCTGACAGAGAGGTGATGGACTCAAGATGCAGAATAAGGCATGTTTTCAGAAACAGACAACATAGGAATTAGTTTTCCCTGACTATGTATATTTGTTACAAAGGATTTGTTTTTCTTTCTTCCTCTCTTGGCTCCCTCCTTTTGGGGTTAAGATGAAAGGAAGAAAAGGCCTAGGGAGCGGGTAGGAAAAGAAAAGAGGTTTAAAAAAAAAAAAGAAGGTAACTTCAGTATTGTGGGGTTTTGTTTTTAATGCACAGAATAAAAAAAAAAGAATCACAGATAAGCAGGACAACTTTAAAGTTACATGTTGAACATACTTTTTTAAAACTTGAGCTGCTATCTGTAGTCATATTACAAAATGGTCTAAATTACTATTGATTACAGAAATGCAAATCAGAACAACTCTGAGGTACCACATCATACCTATCAGATTGGGTAACAAGACAAAACAGGAAAATGATAAATGATGGAGAAGATGTGGGAAAATTGGAACACTAATGCATTGCTGGTGGAGTTGTGAACTAATCCAACCATTTTGGAGAGCAATTTGGAACTATGTGCAAAGTGGTATAAAAATGTGCATTCCCTTTGACCCAGCAATATCACTTCTAGGGCTGTATCCCAAAGAGATCATACAAACGGGAAAGGACCCACATGTACAAAAAAATTTATAGCAACTCTTTTTGTGGTGGCAAAGAATTGGAAATTGAGGGGTTGTCCATCAATTTGGGAATGGCTGAACAAGTTATGGTATAGAAATGTAATGGAATGTATTGTGCTATAAGAAATGATGAGCAAGCAGACTTCAGAAAAACCTGGAAAGACTTATATGGTCTGATGCTGAGTAAAGTGAGCAGAACCAGGAGAACATTGTACGCAATAACAGCCACGTTGTGTGATGACTAACTTTATTAGACTTAGCTCTTCTCAGCATTGCAAGGATCTAAGACAACTCCAAAAGTCTCATATTGGAAAATCCTATTCATACTCAGAGAAAGAACTATGGAGTTTGAATGCAGATCGAAGCAAACTATTTGCCCTTTTTTTTCCCCCTTTGTTTTGTTTCTTTTTTTTTTTGTGGTTCCTCCTATTGGTTCTAATTCTTCTTTACAACATGACTAATGGTGAAAGTATGTTTAATAGGAATGTATATGTAGAACATATATCAGATTGCATGCCATCTTGGGGGAGGAAGGTGGAGAAAATTTAAAACTCAAAAGCTTATGGAAGTGATTGTTAAAAACTAAAAATAGATTAATTAATTAAACAAAAATCAAGCTGCATATAATAGAGATCTACAGTTCTTCATATACATTCCTTTTTTTCCCTGTCCTACTGAATATGGAAAAACTAATTTTATTTGGCGTTAAGTTCGGAATTTAAGGGAAAAAAAATATCATGCTCCTATACTTTCCCAAAGGACCTATCAGATACTTCCCAAGCTGACTAGGTTGAAATGTTGGAAACTGGTGAGAAAGGTTTGGCTTAGAAACAAGAATGGCCCTGAAAGGATTGTCCCTTGTGGGCAACTTGTGACAGAGGATCACTATACATAGGAAGTGTTTCCTGGATCCTAAAATTAAAAAAAAAATAGAAAAAAGAAAATTCCAAACACTGCATACTACTGTGCCAAATGTAAATAAAGTAACCTCTTTCAGAAATGTCCTTGGAAACATCCATTAGAAGAAAAGTGCCACCAAAAGTATTAGACATACATGAGTACATCTTGATAATCTGAATTCTTTTGTAAGCATGCTAAGTCAGAGAAGCACCAAATTTGGTGTCTTACTGGTGTTATATGACTGAAGGGCCTGATATTCACTCAACAAAACCTGCCTTATTTGGTGTCAATCAAGCTCTCTTTCAGAAGAGTCACTAAAACAATTTCCTTAACTCAGAAAAAATAATGCTGACAGCAAAGTGTCAGGCAATGAAATTCTAAGGATTGCTATCCTCCAATCACAGAACGAGTGCCACATCAACCTCTGGCCTTTCTTATAACAACTGAGTTTAATTGTGAAGACAGAGCTTGCTTCTTGTGCCCTTTCCTAATTCTTCCAGCTGCTAAACCACCTGTCTCTCTGAAATTACATGGGTACATGTCTCCCCAGACAGAATGCAAGCCGCTTGAGGGTCAAGATTGTATCATTTTTGCTTTGTACCTCCACTGCCTAACACAGTGGCCAGCACATATTAGACACAATAAATTAATTAATAAATTAATTATTAATTCTATATTAATATATAAATTATAAGTTAATAACTTAGATACAATAAAAATACAATAAATGAATTACCATTCTTTTTAGACATAATCTACTTTGATGTCAAAAACTCCCAGAGCCCAAATGAAGAGAAAAATAATTTTAAGTATACTGAAACAAGATGAACAAATTTCCATGGGAGCTCAAAATTGCTTTCTTGAAAAGTATATAATAACCAACTCACTCCAGATCACTGGAAAAAATAAGCCACACACTTTCTATATTCTTTTCATCATAGATGAAAACCAGCAAATATGGCAAAGCAGGAGAAAGCAGTAAAGCCCAGCTCTCCCCCACAACTACTCAAACACAGACCTAAAAAAATATGTAATACTGAGGAGTGATAGGGAAATCCAAGGAGTGAGTCATTCTTCCAGGCCAGGTCAGCATAAGGAATCAGAGGGGGACAGTCTAGCCAGGAAGGTGCCAGTTCAGGCCTCGAAGGAGACCCACGGATGTGTACAAGAGCAAAAAGGGGTCAAAGATCCAGCCGAGATGGACTTAAAGTTGTTCTGGGAGCAGAAACAGGAACCAAAGAGCAACCCTGTTGATTCAGTCCCATCACTGGGTCAGTAAGGACTGAGGAAGGTATCTGCGTGCAGGGGTGGCATGGAAGGGTTGTATGCCTGAACTGGGCAAGGACAGGAGCAAGAGGCAGCTGTGTGGCTATGACCTTGGAGCAGGGACTCCGATTCAGCTCCCACCCTGGTCTGAGGCCCGCAGCTAAGTAACCACAGCAGACAGCAGGGACCAAAGGGAGCCAGCAGTTCAGTTCTTCTAAACCTACAGAGCTTTCCAAATAGCTGAAAAGAGAGGAAAAGTCTAGTGGAGCACAGCAGGAGCAAGCCTACAGTTCTGTTGTCCTGACACAAACCGGGGACAGGAGCTTGAAAAGCTCAGACCAAGAAGTAAAGGAGCAATGAGACTTCCTAGATTAGATCACTTTGGGAGCGCTGAATATTTGCAGGTCCCAGGCCTGAGCCACTCTTGAGATACCCTAAAGAACAAAGCATCCAATACCCAGAGAAAGTGGCAGCAGGAATTGCTGCTTAGACATTCTCTCCGGAAGTTCACAGAGCCTGGCCCTAACACAGTAAGGCTGGAAGGATGAGTAAACAAACAAACAAACAAACAAAGACTGGACAAAAGGACACCCATCACACAAATCCATAAAAAGAGAATGACTACAAATTATCCACAAGAAAAGCCTCAAATTAAAATATTGGCCACAAGGTCAACTAAAATTCCTGGAGGAAATAAAGCAAGAGCTAAAAAAGAAAAGTTAAATGATTTTACAAATGAAATGAAGGTGCTAGAGGAAAGAATTGGAAAAGAAACGAGATTTGGAGGAAAGACTTGGAAGGAGAATTAATAGCTTAGCACAAAAGGTAAAAAACCTTACCCAAGGAACACTTTTAAATATTTGAATGGATTAATTAGAAGTTAATGACTCTATGAGACAACAGGAAATATTAAAACAAAATCAAGAGATGAGACAAGCCAAGAAGAGAAAATAGTATCTCATTTTAAAAAGAAAGGATTCGGTTCCTGTTAAAAACAGAGATGTTGATCAGTGGAATGAATTGGGTAAACCATAGTGAGGCAACTGAACCTAGTAATCTATAGGTGAAGTCTAAGCAATGACTATTTTCCTCCTTACTGCCTGTGGATAGACTCACATTCAGCAAGTTATCTCCACAAGGGTAAAAAAGCTACATATTCACCATCTCCACTTAAAATGACAGCAGTTCTGATGCAAAGGCGCAAAGGCAGATAAGCTAGTAGACAATGAAGAGAACAGGTGGGTAGAAAAACATGGCCTGACAGGCTCCCCTATACTGTGATTTTTTTCTGTTATTGGAGAAGTTAGGCTTAGAAGTGGAGCCAACCACCCATGACGTCAACATCTGATCCCCGACCAGTCAACTTAGCTCTACAAGTAGCAAGTAGATGGAGTTCTCCTATCAAGCTATGGACAGAAAAGAGAAGATAGTTGTAGGTAGGACTTCACAACCTGCCTGAACAACAGTTGCTCAGTTGAAAAAATGTGAAAACCTTCTATTAATGGAACATATACTTTTATTATAGGAGAAAATTCCCACATCCTGCTTATGTGAACTAAACTGTCTAGAGTTTTAAGTTAAAAGAGGAGGAAGTGATTAAATGAAAGTGGAAAGGGGTGGAAAACAGGGAAATGGCATCAAGAGGAAAGAAATATAGGAGGAAAAGAAATTATATTTCAACTCGATTCTAGAATAAACTGTCCAATCAAAAGCACAGGCTTTGGGGAGAAAGTAAAGGTGGCATACAAAGGCAGCACAGATACACCTGGATATTTACCGTATCAAATTCCAATACTTCCATACTACTCCTTTCTCATGTACATGCCAACCATCTGATCTATGAACCTATTCAGACTCTTTCTTTGAGTTGCCCCACCAAAAAAAAAAAAAAAATCAGGAAAATTGTCCCAACAAAAAGAGCTGAGTAGTGTTCCAGAGACGTGACAAAGTGGTGTGCCTAATCTCAAAGCCAGTGTATGTTTTGTACGGGAAAATGTAGACCAGCTGTAACGTTCTGTCTCCTTCTAGGGTGAAGTTACACCACAACCCATCTAAAGATAGTTCAGTGATTGTACGTTTTCAGGGAAGCACAGAATTAAGCCCTGCCTAAGCAAGCTAAATAGGGCCATGGGGTGTGAGTGACTGAGGCTGTGGGGATGGCTTCAGAGTTTCCTTTCACATGACAAATCGAAGCCCTGGCTGCTCAAGACAGATAAATATAGCCCAGTTTCACCACAACAATTCCATGGACTGGGAACAAAGGTATGACAAGCCTATGTTCCACCAACAATTCCTCCTGCAAAACATGCCACAGCTCAGATTACTGAACTGGTTTGATTTATTGGGTAGAAACTTTGAGATGTTTGATAAGGCCCATGCTAACAGACTTTTAAAGACAACTATATAAGGAATGGTAAATTGTAAGACTAGATTCTGAGTACCTTCCCTGAAGTAATCATTTTGCCCCTGCACCAAGACAACCTAATGAAATCAAAATATAAAAGCTAGTTCATGTATGTAGAGGCTCCAGGAATGATTACCATGGACTTCTCATGGAAGAGAGTGTCCAAGGGCACTATGTGAAAAGAACATCATCTGATGAACATTTGCCACAAGAAGCCCTAACCCACTTGGACTAAAAGTTCTTTAAGCAAATCCTTCCCAGGTTAACTTACTTGTTTTAGGAGGCTAGACACAGAGAACTTCCCCATTAACTACTGTCCTCAATGTCTTGCTTTGTGGATAAAGACCTTGAGAAAGATGTCTACTGAGAGGTACTCAAGTGTTCCTCACTCTCTTCTAAACTCTCTGCAGTCTGGTTTCAATTCAAACTGCTCTCCCCAAAGTTACCAATGATCTCTTAATTGCCAAGTCTAATGGATTTTTCTTAGTTCTCATTCTTCTCGACCTCTACGATCACTTTCTTCTCTTGGATACTCTCTCATCTCTAGGTTGTGACATTGATCTTTCCTGGTTGTCCCTACCTGTCTGACCACTCCTTATCAGCTTCCTTTGCTGGACCTTCCGCACCATCCCCACTAACTGTGATTGTCTTCCAAGGCTTTGACCTGGACTCTCTTCTATACTTTGTCATTACAGCAGTCTAGCAAAGCCTGCAGACTAATCTTTTAAAAAAATATTATTAATTTTTCCTCCTAAAGATTGAGTCTCCCTATCTCACTATGACTAGAAATGGAAGAGCTATTCTTGGGCATGATACTGCTACTGATTAACGCGAGCTTTGACTCGCTCCTTTTCCAACCTGGGCTAGTTTACTCCTTCTCAGGCAACCTGGTTGCCTTTCATTCTCAGGGGCTCAGTGCATTGATGCCAAACTTAGTAAGGACATTGGGTCAACCGGGCCCTCTGAAGGTCAGAATTCCTGAGCTCAACAGATCTGTCAGACTCAGCCTCCCTGGGGGCTGGAATTGTAGACGTGTACCACTATGCCCAGCATTAATACTTTTTAAAATGTATAATATAAAACACCTAAGATTACAAAGTAAACAAATTATACCAAAATACAACTATCAAAATAATTTTTAAAAACCAGGTTTACATACCCCAGGATAAGAACCCCTGCCTTTATACTGTCTTGATTGGTGATCACATCAGCTCTGATGAGTTCAATTACCATCTCCTAAGCTTCCCATTTTCTTCCTTGAATGAGTGAAAAAGCCTTTATTAAGAACTTTGCCAAGTGCTTTGCTAACAAACTCCCTAAAAGTTAGAATAGACCAAATTAAAGTTATGATTTGAGAAGACCACAAGAATTATTTAAAAACAAAGTTGAAAGACTGAGAAAATAGAGGAAAATGTAAAGTATCTCAAATCAAAAACAAATTACCTGGAAAACAAATGAAGGGACAAAAACTTAAGAACCATGGATTCCCTGAAATCTCTAACAACAAGAAGGACAAAAAAAGAATCTGGATATCATATTTCAAGAAATCAGTAAAGAAAACTGCCTAGACATACTGTTACATAAGGATAATATGAAAATAGAAAGACTCCATTGATTATTTCCTGAAAGGAACCCCTAGAATGAAAACTCTCAGGAATGTTATTGCCAAAATTAAGAACTTCTAGATAAAAGAAAAAATAACAAATACTGAGAAACCACAGTCAGGATCATACAAGATTTATTGGCCTCTACTAAAAAGAGGGGATATCATGGAGTGAGATATTCCAAAACGCAAAAGATAAAAGTCTACAACCAAGAGTAACTTGCCAAAAGAAACTAAGTATAATCTTACACGGAAAAAAAATTGGATCGTCAATGAAATTGAGAACTTTCAAATGTTCTTGATATAAAAAAAAAAAGCTGGAAAGGAACTGTGAAATATAAATGCAGGAGTTGAGAAAAATAAAATAAATACAAGTAATAATTGGAAAGGACTCTATAGGGATGAACTGTTTACATTCTAAAGGGAGGAAGGGAACTAAAAAGTATCCCTTTAGAATCCTAACATCATAAGGGGTCACAGAGGTATTCAAATGAGATAGAATACCAAAAGTATTCAATCTCCAAGATCAAAACTCAGAAAGCCCTGTATTATGTCATAACCTCCTAGCATTCCATCTCTCCCTATGCCTTATCCCTTCTAAACCTATTCTTTGTCTGCCTTGGGATGTCCAATCCCTTCATCCTTTAGTATCTCTCAATACACCACCCTCTCCTTCCTTTCCATTCTCAAAGTTAACTAGTTTAAATCTACATTGTCAAACCCCAACCATCTCTCTCCTTGCCTCCTACTCATGTGCTAGTGATTAGAGCTGGAGGAAATCTCTCAAGGAAGCCAACTAGGTCCACTGCAAAATTATTCTCTAATCTCATTTGCACCTTTGCAACAGGAAGAAAATCCTTTTATCCTCAATGATTCTCTATCCCACACTCTACCAAGTCTTTTTCAAATCTTTGCTCTTCTTATACCTCTCACACCATTTCCTTCAGTCCTTTGAGGCTAGAAGGCTACTACTCAAACTCCAGTGGCTTCTTATTGCCTCTAAGACAAAATGCAAACTCTTCTGTTTAGTTTTTAATGCCATTTACAGCTTAGTTCTGGGGGCAGCGAGGTGGCACAGGCAGTAGGCCTGGAGTTAGGAAGACTCATCTTTTCCAGTTCAAAGCTGGCCTCAAATACGCAGTAGCTGTGTGACCCTGGACAAATCACTTAACTCTGTTTGCCTCAGTTTCCTCATCTGCAAAATGAACTGGAGGAGGAAATGGCAAACCATTCCAGTATCTCTGCCAAGAAATCCCCAAAAGAGGTCATGGAGTTGGACATGACTGAAAAACAACAACAAACAGTTTGGTCCCAATATATCTCTGCAGCCTCATTACACATTATTCCCCTTCCCAAAGTCCATGTTCTAGTCAAATTGCCTATCTTCTTGTTCCTCGCCCTTGACGCTCTGTGCTTCTTTCAAATGGCTGCTCCCCATGCCTAGAATGTTCCATACTGTCCTCATCTCCACCTCCTAGGGTAACTTCCTTCAAGATTCAGATTGTGGCTCAGGTGAAAGGTAGTGTGTACCACTTTCTATCCAATCCCTTTCCCGAGGTGTTTCATCCCCAACTGCTAGTATCCTTTCACTAAGGCTTTTATTTAACTACCTTGTATTTATGTTTTCCCCCATAAAATGTATGCTTCTTGAGGACAAAAACTATTTCAGTTTGTCTTTGTCTAGAACAAGCAGCTAGCAAAGAATAGGTACTTAATGTTTGTTGATTGATCTCTGAGAGGACCTTGCCCTTTACTTAGAAAAAGGAGACTATATCCTGTGAACTCCATTTCTTCTCATTCTGGAAGTCTCAAAACCACTTGATCAAAGGACCAGATCTCAAACTACACTGCAAAAACCAGTAATCTTCAAAATGACTTGGTACTGAGGGCAGCTAGGTAGCAAAGTAGATAGAACTCCGGCCTTGGAGTCAGTAGGACCCGAGTTCAAATCTGGCCTCAGACACTTGACACTTACTAGCTGTGTAACCCTGGGCAAGTCACTCAACCCCAACTGCCTCATCAAAAAGCAAAAAATAATTTAAAAAAAAAAGGCTTGGTACTGATAAGAAATAGAGAGACTGATCAATGGGAGAGGTTAATAATAATAACAATAAAAGTTGACATTTTTATAGCACCTATTACATTCTGGGTACTGGGCTAAGACCGTTCCAAATATGAGGCACACAATATATAAAATTTTTTTTAAAAAAGCATAGTAGCCTAGTGTTTGATAAACCTAAAGATTCCAACTATTAGGATAAGAACTCATTAATTCAACCAAAAATGTTGGGAAAATTGGAAAGCAATCTGGTAGAAATGAGGCTTAGACCAACAACTCACACCATATGACAAGATAAGCTATAAACAGGTAAATGACTTAAGACATAAAGAATGATATCATAAACAAATTAGAAGAGCCAGGAAGAAATAACCTGTGGATAGGAAAAAAAAAATTCATGACCAAACAAGCTCACAGAAGGTAAAATGGACAATTTTGATTACATAAAATTTAAGTTTCTGTACAAACAAGACCAATCAAGTGAAAATTAGAAAAGAAGCAGGTAAATTTAGGGGGGGAACCCCAAAACTTTGCAGCAAATTTCTCTGACAAAGATCTCATTTCTAAGATCTATAAAGAACTGATTCAAATTTATAAGAATAAGAACTTCCCATTGATAAAAGGTCAAAGAATATAAATAGGTACTTAAAAAAATCCTACCTATCAATAGCCATATAAAAATGCTCTAAAACACTATTAGAGAAATACAAAATTAAAACAACTCTGGGGTTCCGCCTCATACCCATCACATTGGCAAAGTTAACAAAAAAGAAAAATGACCAATGATGGAGGGGCTGTAGGGAAAGAAGCACCTTACCATACTGTTGGTGGAACTGAGAACTGGTCCAACCATTACAGAGAGCAATTTGGAACCATGCCGCTAAAGTTATTAAACTGTATGTACCCTTTGAATCACTGATAACACCACCAAGCCTATATCTTAAAGAGATCAAAGAAGAAAAGAACACACATGTACAAAAATATTTATAGCATCTTCTGGGATGACAAAGCCATTAATTGGGTACTAGCTGAACAAATTATGGTATATGAATGTAATAGAATACTACTTTCCTCAACCATGAAGAAATGATGAAGGGAACAGTTTCAGAAAAACCTGGGTAAACTTGTATGAACTTATCCTTACATTGAGCTTAAATTTACTTTTTTTTGCAACTTTAACCCATTGTTTCTTTTTTTCTTTGTTTGTTTTTTGCCTTTTTGGTGAGGCAATCTGGATTAAGTGACTTGCCCAGGGTCACACAGCTAGGAAGTGTCAAGTGTCTGAGGCTGGATTTGAACTCATGTCCTCCTCCTAACTCCAAGGCCAGAGCTCTATCCACTTCGACACCTAGCTGCCCTAAACCATTGTTTCTAGTTTAGCTTGGCCCCAGAGGGTAAAACAGATAGGTTTAATCTGTCATCCAAGTGATAGCCCATTTTCCACTGCAGTATGGAGTTCCCATGGATTACAGGATTCAATGTAAGGCAGTTTACCTTAATTATGGCTGAACTCCCTACCCCACTGTGAAAATGGAGCACTCTAAAGTTATCAACTTGTTAACAAAAAATCTAGATAAGCCAGAATTTTAAAAACGTATCAGAAAAGGAAGATGAAACCAACATTAGAAACCTCAATAACTACTTCCCAAATAAACAAATTCCTGGTCTCCTCTTACACAGATCAGTCCAAATACGGGCCTCTTTTATCCAGGTTTTTGTCTTCAAACTAGGGAAACAGCAAAAGTTTTAATTCTGTTTCTTCCCAGGCCAGCAGCTTCTTTTGTAGTCTGCTCTGTTCTAATTCTAATTGGTTCCAAGAATCAGGCCCTCCCGATCTTCCTCCACCCTGCTTTTCTTCCATCCTCTATCTCTTCAATTTGACAATACCTCATTCCAGAGAGAATAGCTTCCACAAAAGTTGAAATGCTCCACCTCCTGTAATGACATCCAACTCTTGGGGGTCTGAGGTCTTACAGAAAACACAGTTCCTGACGTAACTAGTCAGTATTGTGTGTGATGCACAGTGCAATGCAAATTCCCCTTCTTTTGACTTCTAACAAACTCGAACATAGCTTTTATGTCACTTTCCCTAATTTTTTTTTCCCCTCTCCAGTTCTTTCAACTAATCCTTTCATGGCATGACCTCAAAGTCCTTTACAATTCTGGTTATCCTCCCTTCTAATACTTTCCAGCTTACCAATTTCCTTCCTAAAATGTAGCATCCAGAGCATACAATAACAGACTATATATTATCTAATCAGGACTCAATCAAGAAGCACTTATTATAGACTGAGCCTTGTGCTGGGTACCATGGACACAAATACAAAACTGGGACAGCAAACTGATTAAAAGCAGGGACATTCTATTATAACTTCCTCTCATTCATGATGCTACTTCTCTTAAGGCAATCTAAGAGTATATTAATGTTTTGGTTTTTTTTTGACTGACGAAGAATAAGTGTACACACTCATGCTAAAGTTGTAGTCCACTAGGACCGGCCTAGATCAGTTTTAGATAAACTGCTATCTAGCCCCAGTTCCCTCATTTTATATGTCCAATGTTAACCATGTTACTCATTTGATATCATTTGTGAATTTGATAAGCATGCCAATTTATTATGCCTTTTTTCCAAGTTGCTGATAAGAAATGTAAATAGCAAGGCATTATGCACAAGTCCCTGACTTATTTTACTAAAGAACACTTTTATGCCACTAAAATGTGAATGCGTTGAGGGCAGGGACCATGTTTTTTGTCTTTCTTGGTATAACTCAGCCCTTAGCATTAAGCCAGATACACAGTAAGGATAATGCTTGTTGAAGGATTTCAAGTTGACTTCAAATCATTAATGACTATTCTTTGAGTGCAACCATTCAATTAAGCCCTAAATCATCTAACTGTAATATTGTCTAGCCTGTAGCTCTGTACACAGAACAGACTAAGCCTTCCTCAAAAGCTTTGTGAATAACAAGGTAAACCATATCTAAAGCACTCCACCAGTCTCCTATTTTAAAAAAAAAAAAAGGGAAAATTAAGTCTGGCATGACCAAATCTTAAAGAATCTATATTGACTTTCTGTGATCACCACATTCTTTTTTAGATGTTTGTTAATCATCCCTTTAATAATACATTCTAGATTCTGCCACAAATACAAGTTCAGCTCACTGGCCTACACTTTATTATAGATGCCAATCTGTTCTCCTTTCAGAAAAAGTGAGGGCCATCTCCTGTACTGATATATATCTTGCCACTGAATCCAGATGGCTTCGAGGAAAAAGTGAGGCTGGTGACTTTGCACAGCTCTCCCTCACTTAAATCCAATTTACTTGCATGTCATGGCATCACCTCCCTGATGTCATGGTCCTCTTTGAGAATGAAGGATAAACAATAACCTATGAGCAGTTATAGAAGCTGCCCCACTGGGACCCTACTGGAAATGGCCAGCTGGGGAACACAGCTCCTTTTTTTTCCTCTTCCTTTCTTTCCCTTCCCTCTGTTCACACAGGGTATCAAGGGGGTGCTCTGCCCAAAGGAACATCAATTTTGATTGCTGAAACCTTGAACAATATGTTGAGACTAGATTTTTTTCTTAAGGACCATGCCTTAAACCCAAATCACTCTGACTCTCATTGATTGGCCAACAATAGGTCCCAGGTCAAGCCCCACTTGGTCACTGTTCCGGCCCTGATTGGCTCAGAGTGAACTATAAATAGCAATTGTTTCTGTTTTGGCCAGAAACTAGAGCTTTTCTCCTCCCAGACTGATTTTTTTTAATTAGATAAAAGAGGCCATTCTTTGCCTCAATTTTTGCCTAGACTTAATCACTGAATGGGTGTTGCCTTAGTCAAACTGAGACCTGTTAAAAACCTTAACTTAAAAAGGCCATGGCATCCAGGGCCATCTCCAGTTGTCCTGATCTATATCTTGCCACTGGACCAAGAAGACTCTGGAGAAGAAAGTGAGGCTGGTGACTTTGCATAGCCCTCCCTCACTTAAATCCAATTCACTTGCAAGTTATGGCACCTCCTCCCTGACATCATGGTCCTCTTTGAGAATGAACAACAAAGTGAGGGATCATTTGCTTTCTCCAATACTATGGCAACTGTCCTATTTTCCAAAATCTTTCAGAGATCACTGACTATAGCTTAGCAATCACATTTGCCTCCTAGGATATATTTCATCTGGAACTGCTAGATTGAATCTATCAAGGGCAACATGGACAGAGATCTCTTACTATCTTGATAATTTGACTTCCAGCTCCTCACTGGCCATTTCTATTCTTTCCTTTCCAGTCTAGATCTCCTTGGCAGAGAAAACAGAATTAAAATAAACACTGAACAGTTCTACTATTCATCATATTTCAATTACTCCATGGCTAGATCTTCTCTCTTAACTGATCCTCTTTGATACTACCATATATATAAAAAACATAATTTATTTGTTGTAATATATATTTATATAACACATATAAATATAATATATATTTGTTGTTTTATATATACAAAACATAATATACTTGTTGTAATATATATTTATATAACATACAAATATATATTTGTTGTTTTATATATATATAAAACATATTTGTTGTAATACATATTTATATAATATACATAAATATAATATATATTTGTTGTTTTGTATATATATCTGTTGTTGTTGTCCTTAGTTTTCCTTCTAAGTAGCTCTTCTGGGTCTGGTGACTTGAATTCATTGAATTAATTCTCCTACTATCTCCCTACTTATTATCTTGATTAACTTTAATAGCTTGCTTGGTACCAACATCGCTGTATTTGACCTGAGTTTTGTTGCCTTTAATACTGTCTTTATTTACACTGTTGCGGTCATCATTTATATTGTTCTTCTGGCTCTGCTTTCTTCATTCTAAATCTCTTCATACAAGTGTTCCCACACTTCTCTGAATTCTTCATTTTTATGATGAAATAGTATTCTGTTACATTCACAAAGCACAGTTTGTTCAGATATGCCCCAATCACTGGACGCATATTTTGCTCTTGGTTTTTTGTTATTACAAATAAAGTGGCTTGTAAACTAGAAAGATATACTAACAGGCAGAAGTCCAAGAACTATAGCAGACATAGCAATTAATCGGCAGGCATTTATTTAACACTTATGCACTAGGTGCTGTTTTAAGTACTGAAATTACAAAAGTACCTGCCTTCTAAGAGCTGACATTCTATTGGCAGAGAAATATGGCAGAGGACACTTGGGTAAAGATCAGAGATAGAAACAGAAGTGATGCTACACCAGATACTACAATCTGAAGGGAAAGAAAAGGGATGAGTTCAAGAAATAGATCACGAGTCTAGCATGGAAGCAGGATAAAATAGCAATGGGGGACTCCAAGTTTCTAGATAGATACTGGAACCTTTTCTCTCTGACATACATTGTCAGATTTTTTTTGGATGTGCAGGGAAAAGAACTGGGAGGTACACAGGGAAATTTCAAGTGATACAGAAAACAGAATCTATAAAATCAGCACACTAGAATATTGGACTAATTCTAACAAGATGAAATTTAATGAGGATAAAGTGATTTCACTGGGTATAGGAAACTCCTGTGAGAAAACTCCCTTTATCAATGCAGGTGAATACCTTTTTAATTAATGAATTAATTCTTAGTTTTCAACATTCACTTTCACAGGATTTTGAGTTCTAAATTTTCTTCCCATCTCTCCCATCCCCCCCCCCCCAGATGATGTGCCTTATGATTTCCCCCTCCCCCCATCTGTCCTCTCCCCTTCTATCATCCCCCCCTCCATCCCCTTCCCTTCTATTTTCCTCTAGGGTAAGTTAAATTTCTATATCCCATTGCCTGTTATATGCAGGTGAATATCTTGAAGAGCTGTTTAGAACACTGAGTTTATATGACTTACCCAAGGTCACACTGCCAATATGTGGATACCAACTACATTTGGAATACTATGCTATAAGGAAGGGAACTGACACAATGAATAATATATCCAAACAAAAGTGATCATGATGGTGAAGGGCTTTAAGAGTATTTAAGAGTATTTCATATAAGGAACTGGGATGGCAAAGTTAAAGAAGACTTTGGAGTTATCTGATTGCTATTTTCAAGCATCTGAAGGACTATGATGTGAATTAGACTCATTCCACTTGGTCCTTCAGGGAAAAACTGGGATCAATAGATAGAAATAGCATATTTAGAATAGCATATTTAGGTTAGGTGTCACAAAAATCTTGCAGCTATCTTAAACTAGATTGGACTGTGTTGATAATTACTAGATTTCTCATTTTTAAAGTTCTTCAGGTGAAGGCTAGATGACCATGCCTTTGCATATATTGTAGTGACAATTCCATTTCACGTATGGATTAGACTAGACGGCTTCTGGGGTCCTTTCTAACTCTGAGAATCTATATTCTTTTTATCAACAGTCTGCCTTTGATTTCAAATAATGTTATTATCAAATCTATAAAAAAGGACCAAGTAGCAACTCAACAATAAAGTTTTGTGAAGGGTTATTATAATGGGTGCTCTGTCCCTAGTAAAACTAGTATACAGGAAGACACTAACTTCTATTGAAGCAGAGGGGATTTAAGTTAAATGGAATTTTCTTGGTGGTAGGAGACCCCTGTGAACTGTATTCCTCATAAGATAATGAAAGAGATCTCTTGGGCCACAATAAGCCATTCAGCTGGCTCTGGAGAGGGAAGAGGGAAAGGAGAAGGAGCAAGGGGGAAGAAAGAAGAAGGAAGGAGGAAGGGGGAAATGCCTTCTCAAGGTCCCTATACATCCCAACAGACGATTCTAAATCATCACATGGTGCTACTTGTCTATATCAATAATTTGTTGTAGCTTCCTACATGGAGAGATATATCATGCTCAGGAGGGATTTACCACCAACAAATTAAATAATAGTTTACATGAAAGAGTTTTACGTGCATCATCTTGTTTCAGTTTTACAAGTGTTATTATGTCTATTTTATATATAATGAGCTGAGCCTACTTTGCCAGCAGCCAAATAGTAAGTGACAGTCAGAATTCAAAGGGAGGTCTGATTTTAAGACTTTAAGAAGTTCCTTCTACTACACCAAACTGCCGTTCCATAAGCCTCCAAAAGCTTTCAAGGTACTACGGCAATGTGGAGTAGCCAGAAAACTTTCAAGTATAGTCCTAATCAGATTAAAATGTAACTGGGAAATGTTTAACAAAATTAAAAAAAAAACCATAAACAATGTTAATTTGTGGTTTTCTAAATCAATATGCAACTTGCAGGGATCCATTTCTATTTGACTTTGACATTCCTAACATTGACATTATACAACTCATCCTCACATTTTATATATACCCACAGCTTTTCCCTTCCAGTTAAAATTTATTTTAAAATCTACCTTAGTTTGTCAAATCAATATGTTCAGGATAGCTTACTCTAGGTACTCAGATAAAAAGACCCTTGCAAACACTAAATATGAGTGTCAATATTTACCTTATTATCCATTAACCCCATGACTCAAGCCTTACTATTTTTTTCCACTATCTTCCAATTCATTTTGTGGTATACTTCAGGTCCAATCAATGCTATTTTTGATCAGCTTTTTTTTTTGGGTGAGGCAATGGGGGTAAGTGATTTACCCAGGGTCACACAGCTAGGAAGTATCAAGTGTTTGAGGCCTGATTTGACTCCAGGGTCAGTGCTCTATCCACTGAACCACTTACCTGCCCCGATTGGCCAAAAAAAAGCCAAAGATTGAGTCCAAACTCAATATACACAATGATAGTAAAAGGATATGCTAACATTACTTCATTACAGAAAAAGAATCATTGTTTACCTTTCAAATAGCCTTAGATTTGAGTAGGTTTCATTTCCCAGCAGCCCAGCAAGGTATCTTTAAAGCTGAGGTAGAATAAGAAAAAGGGAGGGTGGGGGAGACTGAAGGCAAAGAGAAGGGGTAGAAGAGAGAGAATTCGGAGAAACTTAGGAGGGTCTAT
This sequence comes from Vombatus ursinus, assembly GCF_900497805.2. Lineage (NCBI taxonomy): Eukaryota > Metazoa > Chordata > Mammalia > Diprotodontia > Vombatidae > Vombatus > Vombatus ursinus. Next base: position 4,101,855 of record NW_020951860.1, read on the forward strand.
AGGAGCCAATGTAGACTGAAATGAGTAGAAACAAGAGAACAACTTAAAATAAAGCATAAAGGAAAATGCTGAAGAATCAAACCGTAACCTATTTTATTGAATTAAAAGTGAGGTTATCCTTCCCTCTTTCAGTGGAGGGGTGACACATTATTGATGAGAAGCCAGTCAGTAAGCATTTATTAATCATCTAATGTATCCCAGTTACTATTCTAAGTATTGGGATTTCAAAGACAGAAAGTGAAATAAAGAGTTCACGTGTTCAGAGATAAATATATGCAAAATAAATAAGAAATAAGGCATACATTTCCAGACATGATTAATTTGTTTTGCTTAACTTTATTGTAAAGGAAGGTTTGGGAGTTGGGTAGGGAAGAGAAACTGGGAAATAAGAAAAACATGAAAAAAAATCAATTAAAACATAATTTAAGGCTGGTGACATTCTCTACCTGGAGCCATATAAAGATAACCCACCAAAACTCAGAGAAATTCTTGGGAGCATCCGTTTCTGAGACATGGATTAGGCCCATACAATAGTCACACTGTAGGTACTAGGACTGACTGCTAGGTAAAAAGTATCACAAAATGCTGTCACATTGATCTGGAGAATTTCCTATCTGAATCAGGGAACTGAGTATAGTCTGCCCTGGCAGTGATTTACAGAGTGCACAGTGAACCACCAATGAAAAAGTAAAAAGGCTGCTTCTTCTAGTGCAGACTTGGGTAGGTTACCTCACCTCCTAGCAAGGAAGTTGTATGAAACTTGGAAAATCTGGAAAGGTATCTGAAAAAGAAACAAACATTATAGCCAACTGAATGGATGGAAAACAACCACCAGGAAAAAAGAGCTGGGATTATTTAGTATGAAGAAAAAAATCATGGCAATTTAATTGTCTCCAAGGACATTAAATAGCATGAATGGTAGACAGAACAATGCTGGTATAATACCACTAAATAGCAGCTGCTGAAAGATACAGAAACTCTTCTGTCTCTTCATGACAGAGAGAAAATGGCTCATATTACAGCAGGGGAGATTAAGAGTAAATTTTTCATCCGGTGTCATGGAATGTATTTTTTTTTTAATCAAACAAGGTGGCGAAAATTTCCTCTGAAACTCTAGAAAGACTTCCTCTAAACGCTGTACTTCCACATACCTTTTTTAGCAAAACCTAAAGTTCACACCACACCAAAGAATGATCAAGAAATCCAATGCAAAATGATAGCAAATGATTTCTTCCACCCCAGAAGTGCACAAGAGGTCAGCCTATATCCCTTGGGATATAGGAAAAGGGACCCCCTGTCCCAAACCAATACAACTAGAGACTTCCAGGAATACATACAGCGTGGAAGACTGTCCCAATTCAGCAAGAGTGACGGGCTCCTCAGAGAAAAACACAGGATGGTCAAAAAGCCCCGAGGTGGAGACCTCCCATGGAAGCACTAGGGAACCGCAGAGAGCAGTCAGTATCAACGACCAGCAAGCAACACCACAGCACTGAACTGGAAGACGCTAATCCTACTGACAGAGCTTCAGGACCCTCTCTGGCGTTTCAGGATAGGGTGTGGGGGACCTCAGAGTCCCTTAGGCCTGAGGTATCTTGATTTGAGGAGTAGATTGGTTCTGTTCTGAGGGTTTGAAGGGCAAAGAGAAGGGAAGGGAAGAGAGACAAGGCATGCTAGGGCACAAAGAAGGAATAAAGGGGTGGGACTTGCTATTTCTCAAAGAGTGTGGAAGAAAACAGCATGGAGGGAACGGTGGGGAGAGTAGACTTCAGCTGAATTTCACTCTTACCAGTATCAGACAAAGGAGGGTTGAACACACCCACACCCATAGACTTTGGTGTAGAAAGGCATCAAACTCAACAGGGAAAAAAAGCAGGGGAAGTTGGACTAAAGAGAAAAGTTAATACCAAGGAGGGGAAGAGAGGCAAAAAAAAAAAAAAATTCCTGAACTGAAGGGAGGAAAAGAGAAAAAGAAAAGAACTAGAATTTTAAGGGTATGTGTATCTTACATTGACTCTCAGACAACTGGGGAACAGTTGGAAAAATTGTGGTATATGATAAAATGGATATTACTGTGCCATAAAAAGTACAAAAGAGACATTTTAAAAGAATTCTAGGTAATAAAAAAGATTAAAGTGAGCAGAAGCAAGTAAATAAGCTTTGAAAGACTTTGAAAGACTTAAGATTTCTGATACAATGCAATGACTGACCAACCATCATGTCTCAAGAAGATCTATAGTGAAACACTGTTACCAAACTCCTAAGGGAGAGGAGGTGCAGAAAGAAACACATTTTTGGACATGTACATTCATTTTATTTCGCATGTACATTCATTTTATTTCAGTATGGATATTTGTTACAAGGGGTTTTTTTTTTCCCTTTCTTTTTCTCAGTTAATTGGGAAAGGGTGATAGAGAAGAATGGAGAAGCAATAATGATGTCAAGAAAAAAAGACCACTGAAACACTTTTTGTTTTAATGTACAGAAGTGAATGGAAAAAAGGTCAAATGGAAACACAGGACAGTTTTGAAAACTGTAATTTTCAAATTGCAGTATAATTTATTACATATTATATACATTATTATAGAGAATCTTCTTTTTGTGTTCTCCCATGTGTAGAGAAATGTCCTCTTTTTTGATGTTTTAAGTTAGAATTTTTTTAGTGTTGTATAAGCTAAAAAGGTTAAAAATTTATGTTGACCAGTACAAGTACAATGCTAGCTAGAAGCCTTAGTGGCGGACATTTGTTACAATAAGATTCCAAAAGGCAGTTGCAAAACAAAAACAGCAACAAAAATACTGTTCAGGACACAGCTTCTCTTTGTGGAATAACTAATCTTTCTGGAAGACTGGTTATGATACAATTTCCAGCTTTTGCTAACTAGACTGGGCTGCAGTATTAAGGGGTAGGTTTTTTCCAGAGCTAGTTTCTCATTCTTTATTTCATTCTGTACACCCTAGATCCCAGGATCCTTTAAACAGGCAGCGGCAGATTCTCACACTCTACAAAATCTATTCCTAGAGAACTTTATCAGTCCTGTAACAAATCCAGTACTCAATGGACCTCCAGATAAAAGTCAAACTTCCATTTTCAGTATACTCATCAATGTCAGGAGGTTCTCATAGAGACTACTCTGAGTTACTTAAAAAACAAGCCACAGAGTTCCCCAACAAAGGAAATGGGGAGATTAAGAAAAGCAAAGTAACAACCAAATAAAATAATTCTCCAGAATCATACAACTGATTGGAAAATTCATAGAGGGGATGGGACTCAAAAGATGTAGGTCTGAGACAGACCAAAAAGGAAAGCATTTAAAGAATGGTAAATAAATAGCATCTTTTTGGAGGATAAGAAGCCTAGCCTAAAGAGGATAGATAAGTTCTGTTAGGGATAGCTGAAGTGGCAGGAATGTAAGTGAAGTTAACAGACAAGGAGGAAGAAAATAAGAGGATGTGATGAAAAAAATCAATATGACATATATAATCCGGTACTGATTTAACTACCAGTATCTTGTTCAGGAGGTCAAGCTAGAGAATACTGCTGCAAGCTAATTAAATGGCTTGACTTCACTTCTGTTCAAGGAATGTTCACAGATGCCAAGTACAAACTCCCATATTATAACAAGAAATGGCAAACATAAACTCATTCTACTGTGATAATCGCAACACAACACAACACTATCTTGTACATCTATGGTTTTGTTTAAAATTTAGGTGTCACAAGCATTAGGGATATATTGGTCTATAGATTTCTTTCTCTGTTCTGGCTCTCTAAGGTTTAGGTATCAAGATCATATTTGTGTCATAAGGGTAGGGTAAGGGTTTTCTTTTTATATCAGAGTAGGATATATCCATAGATGCAGAAAAAAAACTTTTGGCAAAATACAATACTCATTTCTGTGAAAAAAAAAACACTAGAAAACATAGGACTAAATGGACCTTTCCTTCATATGGTAAAGTACTAAATAAAACCAAGAGTCATCATTATATGTTATGAGGATAAACTAGAGGCTTCTCCAAATAAGATGAGGAGTAAAGCAAGAATAAGCATTATCATTACTATTTGATATGTGTTAGAATTCTATCTATAGCAACAAGACAAGAAAAAGACATGGAATAAGCATAGGCAAAGAAGAAACAGAAGCTGTCATATTTTGTAGATAATGTTTGAAAGAACCTTAGAGCAGGATTTTTAACCATTTTTGTGTCATGAACTCCTTTTGGTGGCTTGTTGAATCCTACAGATCTCTTCTCAGGATGTTTTAATTGCAAAAAAAAAAATACATAAGAGTACATAGGAAATCAATTCTATTGAAATATAGTTAGCAAATTTTAAAAAACACAAAACAAGTTTATGGATTTCAGGTTAAGAACAACAACTTCACTAAAGTAGTAGGATACAAAATAAATACACATAAATTCATCAGTATTTCTGTATATTACCAACAAAAAACAGCAGGAAAAGACAAAAAAGATAAAAAAAAAAACCAATTCAAAGTAACTACTTGGGAGTCTACCTACCAAAACGTACATAGAAACTACATGGATACAATTACAAAACACTCTTTAAATAAAGATAGGCTGAAATAATCGGAAAAATATTAATCACTCTTAGGTAGGTCAAACGATATAATAAAAATGACAATACTACTTAAATTAATTTATTTATTAAGTACAATATCAAACTATCAAAGGATTTCCTTATAGAGATAGAAAAAATAATGAAATTCATCTAGAAGAACAAAAGTTCAAGAATCTCAAGGAAATAATGGAAAAAAGTAGGAAATAACTATCAGATCTCAAACAATACTACACATTGTAATCATTTAAATGATTTGGCACTGGTTAAAAAATAGAGAGGTAAATTAGTAGAACAGATTAAGTACACAATATGTTGAAAAGAAAAAAAAAAGACAATAGTAGCACAGCATTCAATAAACTCTAAAATCCTGGCTACTAGGCTCACTACATTGGGATTAGAACAACACCTCACACTACATACCAAGATAAATTACAAATGGCTACATGACTTAGAGATATAGAGTCTTATCATTAAAAAAAAAATTGAAGGATTAAGGAAGTAAATATCTATTGAATAAGGGAAGAATTTATGACCAATCAGGGAACAGAGAGAAATCACATTAGATAAATTAGCAATTTTGATCAGATAAAATTGAAAAATAAAATGGACAAAATTAATGCAATTAAAATGAGAAAAGAAACAGTTAACTAGGCAAAATTTCTGCAGTAAATTTCTCTGATAAAAGTCTTATTTCCTAGACATATAAAGAACTGATTCAAATATATAAGAGCTGTTTTTCACTAGATAAATGGTCAAAGGATATAAATAAGCAATCCTCAAAGGAAGAAATCCAAACTATCAATAGACATAGAAGAAAATGCTCCAAGTTACTTAATAATTAGACAAAATTAAATAAAAGCAATTCTGAGGTTCTACCTCATACTCAAATTGGAAAAAATGACAACTGGTTGAGAAATTAAAGAAAAACAGGCACATTGATACACAATTCTATCCTGGTTCTCCTACTAGTAAGTCAATAAGCATTTATATTAAGCTGCTCCACTGTGCTAAATCCTGGGGACATAAAGAAAGGCAAAAAGACAGTCCTTGCTCTCATAGAGCTCATGGAGCTGGGGTAGAGAGCATGCAAACAACTACATACCAAAAAAATGTCCACAGGATAAACTGGACATAATACAGGGGAAGAACTCACATTCAAAAGACTCAGGAAAAGCTTCTCATAGAGGATGGGATTTTAGGTGGGACTTGAAGAAGTTGGGGAAGCCAAGAGGTGGAGATGAGGAGGGAGAGCATTCTGGACATGGCGAACAGCCAGTGAAAATGCTCACAGTCTGGAGATAGGAGTCTCTTATGACAGGAGCTATAAGGAGGCTAATATCCGTGAATTGCAGGGTATTTGGGGATAATGAAGGTGTAAGAAGACTGGAAAGGTAGGAAGGGGCCAGGTTATGAAAGGTTTCAAATGACGGAATATTTTATATTTGAACTTGGAGGTGACAAGGGAACCATTGAAGCTTATTGAATAGGATGGTGACATGCTCAGACCTGTGCTTTAGGAAGATCACTTTGACAGGTGAGAGGAGGATACACTATAGTGAGGAACAACTTGGGGCACACTGTCTTGTCTGTCTTTGTTACCTCAGTGCTTAGTACAGTTCCTGGTATTTAGTAAGCATTTAATAAATGGTTCTGGACTAACATTTTTGGTGAAGTTGTGACTTGGCCCAGTCATTCTGGAAAGAACTTTGGAATCATACCCAAAAAGTCACTTAACTGTGCATACTCTCAATCCAGCAATCCAACCATTATGACAATACAACAAAAATGAATCAAAGAAAGAGGAAAAGGGCCTCTATGTATGCAAATATTTTTAGTAGCTCCTTTTGTGGTAGCAAAGAACTGGAAACTAAGGCGTCACTTACAGAATGGCTGAATAAAAATAACATAAGTATGTGATGGAATATTATTGTGCTCTAAGGAACACTGAAAGGGAATTTCAAGGAAACTTGGGAAGATCTGTATGAACTCATGAAGAGTGAAGTGAGCAGAAACAGAAATATAATTAATAAAATAACAACACTGTAAAAATGCACAATTTTGAAAGACTTAGGAACGCCAATTGGCCAAATGTCCAGTCAATAAATTATGATGAATTCTATCCATCACCTGAATGATAAACTCAGTATATAGGGACAAACATTTTTGGATTCCACACGGCCAACGTGGAACTTGTTTTGACTATGCATATTTGTTACAAAGATTTCACTTTCATTTTTTTCCTTTTTCATTGGGGTGGCAGTAAGGGGAAGAAAATAAATGCTTGTTCATTGAAAAAAGTTTTAAAAGTATATATTTGATATTCAGGGAGTGAAAAGGAATTAAGGAAACAATCTAAAGAAGGTGGGAAACAAAAGGGAAAACATCTGAAAATCCGCAGATACCTGCGAAATATAACAAATAAAATATAATATTCTGGATACTAAAATTGGCAGAGATTTCTATTAGCAACCTACCTGGAGCCATCTCAACAATAGCACAACCAAATGAGTAACAACCAAGTATAAGATATTATATTTGGTAATAAAGACACATTGAGAAAATGTGGTCCTATCTTTTCCCAACCTACAAAATGTGACTGAAGTAGGAGTACATCAGAGGTTACATATATATAGTAAGTAAAACTTCCTTTAAGACTGAGGATTTTTGTTGTTGTCTAAGTTTTTATGTTAATGGAAAGAAACAAAACAAAAAAGGAACTAGAGCTGGTGAAGTATTATTGCTATTAGAAATTATAATTGTGCCAAAAAAATTTCTTCTAAAAAAGAAAACTGGGGCTTGCAAGAATGGACAAAAGAACCTGTTAATATGTAAACAATCTGGGGCAGCTAGGTGGCGCAATGGACAGAGCATCAGCCCTGAAGTCAGGAGGACCTGAGTTCAAATCCAGCCTCAGACCAAACACTTGACACTTACTAGCTGTGTGACCCTGGGCAAGTCACTTAACCCCAATTGCCTACAAATAAAAAATAAAATAAAATAAATATTTAAACAATCTGCTTTTCCTTAGCTCATGGAAAAATAGAAACCCTAAAGAAAAAATGGAACGCAAGCCAAGTTGTACCTACCATTCCGTCACTCTGTTCTCCATCCCTCTCTAATCATCCCAGTGCTTCTAACACACCTTTCTTAAATCTGCTGTTATCTTGCAAGCTGGAGGCCAAATACAGGAAGCCTAACTTTTCAGCTTCTTACAAAGTAGCAACTATGGAAGGACACAATGTATTTATTATAAGATCCTGTTGTCATCACCTGTACAGGAGGCTACCTCAAGTCTTCATTTCTGTTTCACCATCTACCATAAGGCAAGAGGACCAGAGGCGGGCTCGGCCAATGAACATTTGTCCCATACTGTACAACATGTTATCCCAAAACAATGTCCCACAGGTATTACTAACCATAATCTCATGAAGGATCAGTGCCCAAATAGCTAATCCTTTTGACTTTTGATTATTAAGTTCCAACTCTACCACCACTGAAACATATCACCTGGTTCTAAAACTGCATCTCCTAAGGTCCCCAGCAAAGGAGGCAGGCAGTGAATTTGTTCCCACACTCAGTGAGTTTTCCCTTTAAAGACAAGCAACAGCTTATAGGCAGCTGGCTTCTGCTATGAACCAGTCATCAAAATGAAACTCACTTCATTTACAAAGGACAAAGTTCAGCGCTTTTGGATTAAAAAAGAAATTGCCACACAGATGAATTCAAGATTCAAGAATTGCTGCTTAATTTACTATAAATGGTAAGATTTAAAAGAAAAGCAATCACTCAAGGGGCACCAAGGCATGTGAAGTTTGTTGGGTTCCAGCAGTAGTGGGGGAAGTTTGTCCCAGTCAGCCAGGTAGCTCACTGTTCACTGTAACAAGAAAAAGTAGTTTGACAGAAGACAGAAAACATAGTAGGGATTGCAAGGAAATAGAATTATTTTCCTCTCTCATCACCCTCCCACCCCCACCAAAAGTGAGAGTCCTATATCCAAGAGAAAAACTCCAACCTTGAGACCTTCATTTGGATCAGATTTAGACAGAAAGAGAGAACACAAAACAAAATACAAAGCAAACAAAAACAAAAAACCTGGAGATATATCTTTAACACCTTTCTAAAGGACTCTGAAGCAGGGTAGCAAATCTGACGTTTTCAGAGAAGTGGCAGTTTATTTTTCTTCCATAATCAGAATTTATTCTTACATTATACACTCAATAAACTGGAAGTTTCCCAATTAATCAAATGGACTTGTACCCCTGTGCTGTCAGCACACTCATCTCACCTAGCACACTATCACACACATCAATCTCGTCTTATGTTCCAGGCAAAGTTCTTTTTAACCGTACCACGAACGTAACTATCTTCCCTTCCTGCCTTCAGAGTCTCAGCACAAACTATTACAAATGCAGAGGGGTTCATTAAATTACATCATTAAAATTGCCTCAGTTTCCATTTCCTCCTAGTTAATTCTGTCTTCCAAACAGTCAATGTGATCCCTGATTTAGTCTCCTTCCCCATCATCATCTTTATTGTATCAATTTGTACATAATTATGTAAAACACAGATTTATGTTTGGTTTTCTCATTACAATAGACTGTCCTCTGAGGACAACACCATGTCTGTTCTTCCCAGTGTATCCCGTGTACCATTTGTAGTGCTATATACTTGTAAATAATCAACAAGTAACTCTTCAGTAATGAAACTATGTTTCTGAGGAAGGGGAAAATATCAGGGCTGGAATTTCAGGGTAAGACTGCAAGGTTGCTCTGATACAAACCTGCATCGCGGGGAGTGGAAAAGGCAAAAAATTCTGGAAGAAAAGCAAATCATATCAATAAACTCTTGTACACAGCTCACAAATAGTAGCAATCACCATAACAGAGCAGTGTGGTTCTGGGACTCACACCTAGCCAGAATACTTTGTAAGAGTGGGAGAGGAGGTTTTCCCCAAGACCAGAAGGTAAAGAAAGAACAGCAAAGGAAATATATTCAGGTAGAAAATCATGAAACAAAAACTATCATGGGAAATACTGAAGCTATCCATAATGCTCAGCACTGTAAAACTAATTTCCTTGAAGTGCTATCTCACTCTACTGGTCCTTCTATTGTATGCTATGGATCTCTCGATCTATTTCTAACAAACTGCCCTTCATTCTAGCACCTTTTTTCACCCTAGGATTGCCTTCCACCTCCTTAAAATCACAGAAGCCTGGACCTTCCTTTAAAGACACTGAATCCCACCCTCCTTCAGTACTTGCTGGGTTTTTTTTTTTTAAACCTTCTCTTTTTTAAAGCCTTTCCTAGTCCTCAACACAGTAGTTCGAACTCATCAATTTATAAAGATCTCAGAAGCCAACCAACCAGTCTTAAGCCTTTCATTTTACAGAGAAGGATGCCAAGGCCCAGAAAAGTTAAGCAATCTACCCAAGGTCACACGGGTAGAAAGTGGAGAGGGGTTCTCTGAGTCCACACCCGGTACTCCTTCCAATGTACAGTGAGGGAGAAGTCAGCAGTCCTTATAGGATCCCCCTTCATTCAAGGACCCCTTCTTTACTAGGGCAGAATGTAGATTGCTTGAGGATGGGAACTGTTCCACTTTTACATTTGTTATCCCCACTGCCTAGCACAATACCTGCCACACATAGGTGTTTAATAAAAGCTTGTTTTTGATTAATCACCCCCCCCCACTCTTCTAATTTCTTGTTGGAGACTTCTTTGGGTTAAGTCCCAACTTTAGCTGTGTCCTTATGGGAAGTTACTTAACCTCTGAACCTCAATTTCTTTGCATTTCTTTTCCTTAAATGGGGAAGATACTTGTATGACCTATTTCAAGGAATTGTTGTAAAGAAAGTGCTTTGTAAACTCTAAAGTGGCGTATAAATGTGAAATCACTAACTAATAAATGAAGGGAACACTATATATTGTTAAGATACACTAATGAGAAAACTGAAGAACCTGACAGAAGGCTGAAGCATAGTGAAGAGTATTTGGATGAAGATCAATGGAAGAGAAATATTGGAGGCAGAGCCAAGATGGTGGAGGGAAAGCAGTGACTTGCTGGAACTCTCTCCCCAAACCACTCCAAATACCTATAAAAAATGGCTGTAAACAATTCTAAAGCAGCAGAACCCACAAAAAGACAGAGTGAAACAAATTTCCAGCCAAAGACAGACTGGATGGCTATTCAGAAAGGTATATGGTGCCGGGCTGGGAGAAGAGCGCAGTGCGGCATGGGCGCACAGGCAGCAGTGACCCTGGAGCAGGCCTCAGAGGACTGAATCACAGGCAGCTGTGTAAGTTTCCAGACTTCTCAACCCACAAACACCAAAGACAACTTGGAAGGTCAGTGGAAAAAGTCTGTGACTGCAGTGAGAAAAGGAGCTAGGTCTCAGCCGCCCCTGAGGGCCACGGCTGTTCCCTGAGCTTCCAGCCCACAGACTGAGGGGGAATCAAGTGGCTGATCAGAGGGGGACTGCAGGGATCTCTTTGCCAGTGCTGAGGCAGGAATCTCTTGCTTTACCAGTGCTTGGGTCTGGGTCACAGTTCTGAGGGGCGGTCCTGGGGCGAGGAGGAATGCTGGAGTGGTGAAGCTTCTTGTAGCACTAGAGAGAAAACACCTCGCCCCTCGCACCTTGGAAGAACTGAAAATTTTCAGGTCCCTAGAAGTATCTCTGAAAACAGCTGTACAAACCCCTGAAACTTGGGACAGTACATTCTCCACATTGGAAGCAGACTTTTACCTTAACAAAGAGTTTAAAACTCAAGTAATTGGCCGGGATCATAAGTAAGCAGCACAAAAAGAGTCAGATTATATTATCTTACTTTGGTGACAAAGAAGATCAAAATATACAACCAGAAGAAGACAACAAAGCCAAAGCTCCTACATCCAAAGCCTCCAAGAAGAATATAAATCAGTCCCAGGACTCAGAAGAGCTCAAAAGGAATTTTGAGAAGTAAGAGAAGTAGAGGAAAAACTTGAGAGTTTTGCAAGAAAATCATGAAAAACAAGTCAACAGCTTGCTAAAGCAGACCCAAAAAAATACTGATGAAAATAACACCTTAAAAAATAGCCTAACCCAAATTGCAAAAGAGGTCCAAAAAGCCAATGAGGAGAAGAATGCTCTAAAAAACAAAATTGGCCAAATGGAAAAGGAAGTCCAAAAGATTACTGAAGAAAATACTTCCTTTAAAATTAGAATAGAGCAATTGGAAGCTAGTGACTTTATGAGAAATCAAGACACTGTAAAACAAATTCAAAAGAGAAATATTATCATAATTGTCCTGGCAATACATTGCAAATCCCCCTGGACTGTAGAAGGAAACAGACAAGGAGTTCAATTCAAACCTGGCATGGTAGTATGATCCAGTAAGTGACAGGGGATTCTAATGATCAGGACATCTCCTATATTTCTCTCCACCAAAATCAAATACGTAATTTGGGATTTACATTAATGAAAATTTTATCCTATGAAAAATGTGGAAAAGTAACAAGAAATGCTGTTCTGATGAATAAGGAAAAACTGACTAATGAAATAAAAGTGATGGGAAACCTCAATGGAAGTGACATTTCATCTTAAAATGTGATAGAAAAGAAAACGGAACATAGTTGGACATGTATCCTCTATTTTAGGAGAGCTGGAAAGAAGTAATTATCAAGGTCTGTTTTCCATTTTCTTTTTATCTCCAGGGTCCAGTGCTTTGCACACATAAAGCATTTAATAAATGCTCAAGGAATTGCTCTTCCTCTTCCAGGAAAGTCTGTGCAGTGCCTTCAGTATGCCTGAGGCACCGAATTTTGCTCTCTGGGTTAATTGTCCTAGAGAGATCTAGTAAATTCTAATTAACAGGATAGGAAAATCAAAAAAGTTATTTAGTCTAACCCATATCCCAACAGCAATGGACACTAGAATAGAAACAAAGTCTCTCCTTTTGTAACTATCTCCCCATTCCCTATTCTCCAACCATGCATTCTGGGGCCTTTTCATCCTCAGGAGAAGTAGATAGTAATTCCACCAAAAGTTCTTTCTCCCTCTTTAAAGATTACAAAGAAAAAGTTAAACGAAACTGACAAGACATAAGCAACAAGTGTAATAGTGTCTATCTTCCCACTGCTTTTTCAACACTATTTCTCCCTTTTTATCTTTTTTAAGAAAAAATCTCAGAGGGGCAGTTAGGTGGCGCAGTGGATAGAATACTGGCCCTGCAGTGAGGAGGCCCCGAGTTCAAATCCAGCCTCTGAAACATAACATTCACTAGCTATTTGACTCTGGACAAGTCACTTAACTCCAACTGCCTCACCAAAAACAAACAAACAAACAAACAAAAAAAAACACCAAAAAAAAAACCCAAACCTAAATCTCAGAGATGATTTGGAACTTTTTTTTTTTCAGATGGTTCTCAATAGTGTGCATTTATTCTTTTGACCATTTATCTATGGGCTATGGTATAATCTAATATGGAGAGAATCAGGAGAAATCTACCTTAGATGACAGACTTTTACGGCATTGGCAACTAAAGGCTATTTTAAATGCTTCTCATATTTTTATATATCATGTGCTGCTTCTCACAATCCACTAGCATTCTGGACCTGTAAAAAGTTTATCACTATCCTTTCCTCTCCCTCTGCCCTGCCCCCACCCTTGTTATTGCCTCTGTATGAGTGGTTTTTTTCCCCACTTCTAAGGCCCTAGTTTATACACTCATGAATACCTAGTATTTATTAACTAAATATTATCATTTTCAGTATTGCTGAAATGGATACTATTCTATCTGCAACAGTATCCTTGTTTGTCATGCCAAGTAGAGCACTTAGAAAGTCAACAGTCGGGGAGGTAAGGGTCAGAGCAGTCTGGACCCTGAAAAGGTTAGATGTCTGGTTGTTTAACCTTTCACTGAAGAATGGATTAAGAGACAGAATTAGAATTTACTGCACACTCCTAACTTTTGTTTAATAAAATGAGCCAAGGGCCTACTGAGCAGGCCAAACAAGCAAACCCCCTCCTCCTTACCATGCTAGGAAGAGGTGATGAGGAAGCCCAGCCTGCCTAGAGGCAGAGGTATATATGAGATGACATTTACAGGTACCAAATGACTGTATGACATCGTGCTCTTAAGGAAGGCTGCTGTTTTCTCATTTCTAAAGGCAGATGCTCAGAGAGCTTGTTTATTTACAGATTATGCAAAGTTGGGGGGTGGGGGAAGGAACATAGCCAGTGGAGAGGTTGGGGATGGTTCAGTTACATTTCTCATGTTAGTACTGGCAGCCTCAGCATCAACAAAAGACAAACTCTGCACAGAATCAGACCAGAGGAAATTCTGATTAATAATTATACCTGAAATATTTTTGAGAGCTTCCTTTTCCTTGCTAAACTAAAAGTACTTTCACAGATAATCCTTTACTGAACCTATCTTAACGTTTTCATTTGAAAGATTCTACATGCGTGTCATATACTGTACCCCTGTTTACTAGGAAAGATCAAATATCATCTTCATTTTGGAGATAAGAAAATAAGAGACCAATGAGTGGCCCAGGGTTATCTAGTAAATCAATACAAGAAACGAAACTCAAGTTGAGTATGTCTAGAATGCCAGCCCATTATTTTGTCTAGGACTACTGTTTCTCAAAATGCCATTCCAGGAGGTTCAGAAACGAAGGGATGAGTAGTCCATGAAGGTCTTAAAAGTGATCATGATGACAATGACAACCAACATTCATGTGGTACTTTACGTTTTTTTTTTCTTTAAGGCAATTGGGGTTAAGTGACTTACCCAAAGTCACACAGCTAGTAAGTGTCAAGTGTTTGGTCTGAGGCCGGATTTGAACTCAGGTCCTCCTGACTTCAGGGCCGGTGCTCTATCCACTGCACCAACCTAGCTGTCCCCATGTGGTACTTTAAAGTTTACAAAGTGATTTTTATTATAATTCTGAGGTAGTTGGTACAGGTATTATCCCCATTTTAAAGATGAATAAAACTGGGTGACTTGTTCACGATCACAAAGCTATTAAGTGGTAGAGCTAGGATTTAAACCCAGTTCTCACTCCAAGTTTAGTGCTCTTTTGAGTATAACACGTAACCTTAGTGTTCCAAGCATCTTGTAGCCAGAAAACTGACCACTATGTTCATTCTGCATGTGGCACAAGAAATGCCTACTTCACAACCCAATCAAAGGAATACTAATCTCCTTGCTCTAAGATATATGCTCAGAAATCTGCTCACACTTATCAGCTCTACTAATGCAACTGCAAGCAACTCAGACTAGGAGAAATCTCTAATTGCTTCACAGTAAATATAACTTGCCTCTTAAAAATAATCGTAGCATAGTGGATAGAGCACCGGCCCTGGTTTCAAGAGGACCTGAGTTCAAATCTGGCTTCAGACACATAACATTTACTAGCTGTGTGACCCTGTGCGAGTCACTTAACCACATTGCCTAGCGAAAAAGAAAAAGCAATAATAATAATAATAAAAATAATCATATAAAGTCAGGCTACATTTTCTCTACCTTCTATATCCCTTGCATGTAGTCAACATTTGATTTTTTAAAAAGATTTTAAATTTTTTAAAAAACCATAGACTGACCAATTCATCAAATTAATAAACATTTGTTAAATGCTTATTATATGCCAGGGATATAGTCCTACAAGAGGATACAAAAACAAGTAAAAAATGTGGACTTTTGCTTAAGGGATCTACTAACTATTTGGGGAACTTAAAAGTGAAAAGTTAGACAAGAATAAGATTTAAATAACTTCAAAAAATAGATGTCCTAGGGAGTAAATTATTAATTACCAAATGAATTACGCAGCCAATGGCTGAAGAAGTTTAAAGGAGGGGAGTGTCCCTTCAGGCTACTTTAATGAGGAAGGCCTAAACAGAAGGAAGGAGGATTGGATATTCCCAACAGCTGGAACAGAAAGAGCAACAGTAACAGATTGAGTTTAGGCGGTAGTGAGCCAACGAGGGCACTATTAATTTCCATTTCAAGAAAATGGGACCATCTTCCCTCATCATAGATTTAGATCTGGAAAGGAACCTCTGAGGTCATTTACTTTTCCCCTCATAAGGAAATGAGGACCAAAGTTACAGTGACCTATTCAAGGTCACAGCCAGAATTCAAACCCAGGTCCTCTAAATCCAGGACTCTCCACTGTGCCACCGGCCAAGTGTAGGCATTCTTTCCTCCCCCTCTTCCCTTTGATTAAAGGACAACAAAAATCCCCCCACCCTGGGATCCAGGGTAGTGGGAGCCAGAGCAGTCAGTCCATTCAAGAGGCAGCAGCAGCTCACACTGCCTTCTATCAGGCAAGTGAAAGCAAATGAAAGCCATCTGCTTTATGACAAAGAAAGAAAGAAAGAAAAGCAATGGATCTCATTTATAGAGATAAAAATTAAATACCAAAAAGGGAAGAGGGAAAAAAAGTCTCAGTTGTTAGTGTTGAGTAACTGAAATTCCACACAAACGCCAAGAAATTCAAAGGTCACAGTTCCCACAGCAACCGTAACCTGACCCGTCAGTGTATGTAGTAGTTGGCATTGCCAAACTCAGAGCAATGGGACCCACATGCCTGCTGCCATACACCTACTCTTCAGACAAGGCATTTTGTGAGCAGAGCACGAATCCGCCCCTGCTTCGAACTACAGGTTCCTTGCCAAAACCTCAATCCTATACCTACAGGAAAAAAGGAGGCACCCAAAGGAAAGCTATGGCAGACAAGCCAGTCTGACGTCTCTTTCTGTGGTGCTCACGGATGCTTGCCATCCATAGGGAAGGTGAGTGGTCAAAAGCAGAGGTGGGAAGCCGCCCTTTCTCTTCAAGCCATCAGGGAACTCTAACTGCAAAGGTCCAAGGCTTTACCCGATCACTCAGGGATAAGAGATACAGCAACAAACATTGCCAGTCACGCCACCCTCCTTACCCTCCTGAGAGGCACCAGGGCAGAAGCTAGCAACTCATAATAGAAAGGCTAACCTGAAAGATCAACTGGCTCCTGCAGGGAAAAGTAACCAGAAAATCTGCATTTGAATCGAGGCTCTCACTATCTACCTTCTCCATTCCTCACAAAACATTAAGTGACTACAGTGTGCAATAATAAATGTTTATTGAATTTAATTACAAGCCACAGTGCTAGACAGTGATGCAATACCACAGAATTCATGCCTTCAAGATGCTTAGAATTTATTAGAAATGTCTCACACTGATAGAACATTTTACAAGGCACTTTCCTTATAACAACCCACTGTAAGTAAAAAACTACAAGTACTAATTTTATCCTATTTTATGTACAAGAAACAAGTGCTAGAGCAAGAAAAGGAAGTGTGAGGTTCTGCTCTCTCAGCCTGAGCATAAGGGTGACAAAACCAAGTCTGGATTCAGGGAAGCAGAGAGAAGGGGGATGACTTGGAACCTCAGCCATTTGTGCAGACTTGGTCCCTAATCTCAGAGTCTGCAGCCTTTTGGTAGAGAGATCTGTACAGAGAAAATTATAATGCAGGGCAAAATACTGAGAGCAGAATAAAAGAAGTAAAAAGTGAGTGATTGCTGCCAACCAGAGAAACTGGGGCTGGGGAGAATCACATGCAAACCTTTCAGGCCTGAGAGGGAATAAGAATTATCATTTTATACTTGGCTGGGCTCAGGGCGCTGAACTTCCTGAACGCTCAGCATCAGTTCATATTTACTGAATACCTCTCCTCTAAGTCCTATGCAGAGACCGCAGGCAAGAGAAATCCAGTGCTTGCTCACTTGTCCTTAGAGGATACAACTTCAGATTTGGAGAATGGACTTGGAATTCTAACGCAGTGCAAATTCAAATCTCTCACACGACACTGCCCCCAAATATAAGACGGGTGGAACCTATCCTTTCTTTTCAGCATATTAACTACCTGAGAACAGCAAAGGGATAGAACAGAACAGAAGTGGTAAAGACTGGATTCAGGAGGACCCGAGATCAAATCTGGCCTCACACATGTAACACTGAATAGCTGTGTGACTCTGTGCAAGTCGCTTAACCCAAATTGCCTTACCAAAAACAAAAACAAAACAGAAGTGGTAAAGAAAGCAATGAAGGGGCAGCTAGGTGGCTCAATGGATAGAGCACCGGCCCTGTTGTCAGGAGAACCCGAGTTCAAATCTGGCCTCACACACGTAACACTGAATAGCTGTGTGACTCTGGGAAAGTCACTTAACCCAAATTGCCTTACCAAAAACAAAAACAAAACAGAAGTGGTAAAGAAAGCAAAGAAGGGGCAGCTAGGTGGCTCAATGGATAGAGCACCGGCCCTGGAGTCAGGAGGACCTGAGTTCAAATCTGGTCTGACCAAACAGTTGACACTTACTAGCTGTGTGACCCTGGGCAAGTCACTTAACCCCAATTGCCTAAAAATTAAAAATAGATAAATAAATAAAAGAAAGCAATGAGCGGAGAGTCAGGAAACCTGTGTTGAAATCCCACCCTAGTACCTTTGTGACCTTGGCAAGTCACTTAACCTCAGCTACCTCACATAAAATAAGGAGTTTGAATAGACCTTCAAGGTTTTTTCCAGCTCTAGATCAATGGTCCTATGATAATTTCTTTTTAAGTTTACTAATCAAATTAGCAGATGGGGAAGGAGGGAAGAAGTTAAAAGTATTCAGAAAACAAATTTCAAAAACTCCTTTCCATAAAACCAAAATGTTAAAACATAAAGGATTCTTATCCATTCAGAATAGTTCAAGATCTTAATCATTAGTTTTAGATGTAGCTTAAAATAGCAAAATCACATTTCTTTCTAAAGTAATCAAATTGGCCTTCCCCACCAATTAGCATAAATCAATGAGAAGATCTGCCTTTGGATATCTTAATTGTTTCCTACTTCTCTTTCTTTCATAGGCCAGTAAGATTTTGTGCAGAACTGATGGGGAATGTCCTTGTGAATAGTTTCTCAGAGTTAGGAAGACTTAGGTCTGGTCTCTGCTACATAAAGGTCGTGTCACTCTGGGCAATGATTTAACTTCTCAGTGCCCCAATAGCTCTCTAAGTTGCAAAGCAAGGAAGCAAGTGCCAGCCTGTATTGGTAAAGAGTTTCCTCACAAGGAATTGCCTATACACCAATGAAATCACAGTCTGGATAAAAAGAAAAAAAAAGTTACATGCATATCATAAGAGCTTAATATATGATGGGTCTGGAGTCAGGAAGACCCGAGTTAAAATATGAACTCAGACATTTACTAGCTATATGACCACAGGCAAGTCACTGCACCTGTTTGTCTCAGTTTCCTCATCTGTAAAATGGGGATAATAATAATAATAGTAACCAGTGTTGCTGTGAGGATCAAGCAAGATAATAAGCACAAGCATTCAGCACAGTGCCTGACACATAGTAACACTGTATAAATGTTAGCTGTCATTACTATTACTATCTATTTTTATTGGTCTAGTTCCTATGGGGGAAAGTTGCCCCATAAACCCAAGCATCCTCTTGATGACCTCAATGGGATATATAACCAATCAACCCGAGGATGGGGATGAGGGTTCCATACCACCCTCCCTTTGATAGCCAACCCAACTCACCACACCCTTAACCTATTACTGCTTCAAACTCTCCCACTCCACCCTTTCCTACTATTGGACAACCTCCTAACCTTTATCCTTCAGTGTTCCTCAGCAGTAGCCAGCAAATAAAGGGTTATCTCCCTCATTTCCCCTTTTCCTTTCTAGTGGGATAGAATGAGTTACACAGGATAAGTGCTCATAGGTTGCTATCTGTATCACAGATCTTATTAGCTTCCTTCCCAAACACACTCCTCTTCCAAAGTTCCTTATTTCTGTCGAGGGTACCCTTCCATTTCACCCAGGTTCAAAACTTCCTTTCCTTTTCACTCTCATTTATCGCAAATATCCAATCAGTTGCTAAATCTTGTAATTTTCTTCCCCACAACAACTCTTACATACTACACATACACAGCTACCACCTCAGTACAAGCCACCAAATGTCACTTAGACTATTGCAATAGCCTTCTAATTGGTTTCTCTGTTTCCCATCTTTCCCTTCTCCATTCTCTACACAGCAGCCAAACTGATTTTCCTTAAGTACGTATCTGCCAGTTCCCACTCAAATTGTTATAGCTTTCCCATTGCTTCCAGAATCAAACATAAACTTTTATCTGGTATTTAAAATCCTTTATAACCTGTCCCCATGTTACATTAAAAACAGCATGAGCAAGGGCAGCTAGGTGGTGCAGTGTATTGAGCATTATTGGCCCCAGAGTCAGGAGGACCTGAGTTCAAATGTGACCTCAGACACTTACTAGCTATGTGATCCTGGGCAAGTCACTTAATCCTAATTGCCTCCAAAAAAAATTATTTAGTTCAAATCCAGCTTCAGACACTTGACACTTACTAGCTGTGTGACTCTGAGCAAGTCACTTAACCCCACTGCCAAACAAAAACAAAAAATAGCATGAGTAACTCCATTTTCCCTTTATCCACCATTTTGTGAAGTTAAGTTCCAACTTAAGTCATCTGATCATGGGAAAGTCGCAAGACTATCCCCCCCCCCCAACTAAGGTTTCCCAATCCTCTCTACTAATAAGGAACAAGGTGATTTAATGCCTACATCCTGTTTTTCACTCCCCTAAATGTATATTAACTGTGTAGAAACAAAGGTTCTGGGTCCTTGCGCAGACTTGGACCCAATTTGTTTCTGCAACTGCATGCATTATTAATTAAATTGTTGTCTGAATGTAACTACTGAGTGTCTTTATTCCACCATAACAGTTATGGCCACCCAAATGGGACTGAATCTTTGAGTCTCATTTGACAATGGACCTTTGACAAAGGAACACCCTAGGGCATGCTGGTAAGATTTCTACCAATGGACTTCCTTGGTGAAGGACCACCTGTCCCTGGACCTCCATGTCCTCTTGAACCACAACCAGATGGCTAACTTCTTTTTTTTTTTTTGTGAGCAGAACCAAGAAAACATTTTATACAGTAACAGCAATATTGTCCAAAGAACAACTGTGAACAGCTAAGTTATTCTGAATATTATAAATATTGAAATACAAAGGACCTATGAAGGAAAATACTAGCCACCTCCAGAGAAGGAACTGATAAATAAAAGTGTTCATAGTATGGTCTTACACATGTGGCCTATACACATATGTGTACTTATATATGTGTATGTATACTTACAGATAGAGATAGGTAGATAGATAGATAGATCAGACGGCTAACTTCTTGTCACTGACAAGGGAACCAGGGTACTGGCTCTAGTAAGCAAGATGGATATTGCTTAGGTAAATTCTTATTGGCCCCTTACTGGATCAGGGGAAGCCTCCCACTTAGAAGAGGATGACTAATTATGCAAAGACTGGTCTAAGACAAGGCTTCTTAAACTTCTTCCTTTCAGCACTTCTTAAACTGCGGGTCAGGACCCACATGGGTCCTGACCCACAGTTTAAGAAGCACTGGTAAGAGTCTTGATGGGTCCCAAAACTGGTCTGAAGTGGACTTTCAATTACTGCAAATTAAAGGCTTTGAGACTGCTTTTAGAAAATTGCATGCACTGACTTTTTTGATTAAACTTTCACTGGAAATTAAGAAGGAAAAACTTTGCCAGCAAGTGCTTCTATGTGTCTCTCTTGTCATATTGTCAGTCTTGGCAAACCAAACTAACTTCTTCTAGTGGTCAGATCAGCCAAAGGAAAGAGTGGAAAGAGTGAAAACTTTTGAGGAACTTTCAGAATCTTCAGAAAGATAATCTCCTTCTCTCTGCATTTCTAACTCTAGCCAGATTGAAGATTGCAGAGATAACAACAGATAAGAGGGAAAGCAATCTTTTCTCCTAGTCTAGAAAAATTCATGGTATTGTAAACCAGAGACTAACTTTGTGACTGAAATGTAATTTCTCTACTGTGAATTTCCAAATTGTGGTTTGAATGTTGTTGGGGTTTTTTTTTTAATTTGCAGCATGAAATTATTTGAGTGGCATACTGGCACTCTATCCTTGGAGGACCATTTGAAGGGTGTGTCCCCAATCCTTAGAACTTCATGAACTCAAAGCAGGGAGATGGTGAGGCTAAGGGTTTCCCAGGGTTAAAACTGCAGAGAATAGTAAATACCTCCAGGAAAAGTGAGGCATGTACTTTATATATGCTCTTAAAGTATGTGGAAGGGGTAGTTAGAACATAAAGGAATAGATTTGGTTTCCTGAGTGATTTTTAAAAGAACAAGCACTATGTAAATGTTAGTCAATGTAAGAAATTCTACATTGGTCTATAAATGGAATCACTGCAGAATTTCAAAAGTGATCAAATGAATGATTTCCTGATAATTTGGAAATGCACTGACTGCATTGATGTCACTTGATTGTTATAAGTTTTTTTCCATGTTTTGAATATGACATCTTACATGTTATTATTGTATTTCAAAAATTTTTCTTATATTGTGAAATTTGGGAAACCACTGTATCAGAAGTGCTGGCACAAAAGTTCTCTTTTAATCCAGATACTGTTAGATTATGAATTGAACTATTAAAGTAATGTGGTAAAAAAATGTTTGAAAACTGTTAAACATTTCATGCAATATATTTTGTTCTAAAATGAATAATAATAATAACATTGTTGGGAGAAAAAAAATTCCTCATCTATTGAGGTTCCTTGGGATTTTCTACTTGGGCAAGGTTATAAGATCTTATCAGGCCAATTGACAGCATGTGATAAAATTCTAAAGTACTGAAGTTTAAGAAACTAGGACTATGTCCAGTGAAAGTAGGGGATTTATAAGTTTGCTTATAGTAATGAATGAGTTTTATCTGATAGATTATTTGGTTATCATTTATGAAAACTATGAAATTGTACTTATTAATAACTAACCTATACTGAAGTTACACCTATGAGCCTATTTAATAACAACAGACCCTAAATTCAAAGATTTCATTTTGCCTTAGGAGTTAATAGGCAATATGGACATATTAGTCTGGAGACTTAAAGAGACCAAAGTTTTTCTGGAGTTTGGAGTCAATTATCATGTATTCACTGCATGGGTGAAACTCCAGAATGCAATTATTCCAAAATTATAAATGAAGGGTAAATAAGATGTCCTTAAATGTGCTCACTGTCAACTGTTATTACAGCAAGAGAAAAACAATAATAACATAACTCTAAGCTGTGATTAGTGAAATTTTGCTGTTGAGGTAAAATCTTGTGGGACTATAATGTTATTCTATTATTATTATTATTATTATTATTATTATCATTCTACCATTCAAGGGGAATGCAATGTGCTGCTCAAAGGCAGCGCATCTGAAAAACATACAGGTGGATATCTGTATTTGGAAAAAGTTGAGGGGATGACCTTGAATAGGCAACAGTAGGATCCTCTTGACTCAGTTTCCCATTGTGCTATTACTTTTCTGAACAGGAAATTTTCCCACCTGGTTAATTCTGATCATGCCTATGATACCCTGTGAATAATGTGGAATTTTGCTGTGTGTTGGCTGTAAACTACAACTCTTGCCTGGAATCAAACAGAGCTAAAGGAGTTTTCCTTTGTCATGGCTTCTGTCAGGTTAGTCTGTGTCCTTGGGCAGTCATGGTTTGCCAATCATGGTTTGCCTATACTGTTTACACAGAAGACTATCATGTGGTCTCTACCTTTCTTGTCAATACTTTAACTTTTCAGGGATGAAAACTGTGACAAAAGCAGGGCACCTGTGTGTCTATCAACAGATCAGCGGACATCCAAACTTCTCTAAACACTCTCCAGAAAGAAACCGAGGAATCCTGCATTAGCAACTGAGGTGCTTCCTGGTGGGATCCCACATCCTAGTTATCTCATTTACATTTAGGAGGTAGTGAGTAGAGCATTTTACCAAACTTTGCTTTTCTTGCTTGGACTTTTTGTAACTCTTTGTATGTGCATAAATTGAAATTGCTGCCTATCCCTAGTGACCAGATGTTCTTTTCACCCCACCCCTTTAATGTCCCTTGAGGTAAACTATCATTTATCAAGAAATCCATAATAGATACAGTGTTTAAATAAGTGATCCCAGGGGCTGAGAACTCCAGGATCAAAGGGGGAAATGGTAATAAATAAATAAATAAATAAATAAATAAATAAAATTGCATGAGTAACTCCATTTTGCCTTTATCTGCCATTTTGTGAAGTTCAGTTCTAATTTCTTATAAGTCACCTGATCATGGAAAAGTCACAAGACTACTCCTCCCCCTCGCCTCAGTCTCTCCCAACCTTCTCTACCAATAAGGAACAAGATGGTTCAATCCCTACATCCTGTTTTTCACTCCTTCAACTACATATTAACTGTGTAGAGGGTAGCTAAGTGTCAAAGTGGAAAGAGTGGTAGGCCTGGAGTCAGGAAGACCCAAGTTCAGATCTGGCCTCAAAACACTTACCAGTTGTGTGACCCTGAGCAATTCACTTAACCCTGTTTTGCCTTAATTTCTGTAAAATGAGCTGGAGAAGGAAATGGCAAACTACTCCAGTATCTTTGCCAAGAAAACCCCAAATGGGGTAATGAAGAGTTAGACATGTCTGAAACAAAACTATAGCAACAAAGGTTCTGGGTCCTCGCACTAACCAAGAGCACTGAACCTGATTTGTTTATGCAGTTGCATGCATTGCTAAATAAATTGTTGTCTGGATGCAACTACTGGGTGCCTTTATTCTACCCTAATACTTAACTTTCTTTCTTATGTTACTTAATTTCTATGCTCTCCAGTCTAGCCAAACTAATTTTCTTGCTGTTTCTCACACAAAACAATCTAACAACTGGCTTTGTACCTTTGAATTAGCTGTTCCCCAAATCTGAAATGTATTTTCTCCTCATCTCTGCCTCTTAAGAATCCCTTGTTTCCTTTAAGCCTCAGTTCAAGCACCACCTTCTTCATTCTCTATTCACTGTCTCCTGATGCCCAGCTCCTACTGCCCTCCTTCCCCAAACAAGCTTGCATTCATTTTTATATAGTATGCACATGCTTATTTATGTACATATTGTCTACTCTGACAGAAAGAACCTTCATTTTTGTCTTTGTATCCCCAGCTCCTAGCATATAATATGTGCTTACTAAAAAACTGAGTGGGGAAAGACCTTCCAAAATGATGAACGCATAGATTTGTCTGCATTATCTAAGAGGTTCACCTGCTTGGCTTCAACATCTACCAACCTAACTGGATCCCCAAAGTCATGAAACAAGAAAAGAACAAGATCTATTTTCAAAAAGTGGTATAAGAAAAGATACACAATACAATAGACATAGTTATAGAGTATTAGATTCAAGTTCTAGGGGAAAAACATAAACATTTCACCATGAAGTATTTATCAAACATTACCAAAACAAGCAAAATAGCTCTGAAAAATTATATATGCCATAATTTTCTCCACTCAATTTCTCTAGTTCTCTTGAGAAAGTATTTAAAAGAGTCATGAAAACAAATGTTTTAGATTTTTCTTTTATATAAGGACAAGTATCCTGAATTTCCTCAAACTTTTTCTAGTAAGTGGCTATCAGTAGTATGCTACATAACAAATATTTTTTTTTAAAAAAATCAATACAATCTGTTCCTTCAAGGTAAAGGTGACAAATTTTTATTGATATTTTGTTTATCGCATTCATTTCCCTACATACCTCCCTTCCCTCTCACTCACCCAACATCATGCCTTATTACAAAGGAAGTAAAAAAGGGAAAGGAATAATGTGGTTCAGCAAAACTAAAGAACACATCAGTCAAGCTGACAATATGTACCCACAATCATAGTTATCCACCTTTGCAATGAAGGTAAGGACTTGCTTTCTCTTATCTTTTCATCAGGACCAAGCTTGGTCATTACAATTACATAGCAATCAGTTTCCATTTTGTTTGTATAATCGTAATACATATAATTTTCCTGGTTCTGCTCACTTCACTTTGCATTGGTTTATATCAGTCTTCTAATGCTTCTCTCTGGTCTTCATAATTAATTTTTTATAGCATAATAACATTTAATCAAATTAATGTGCTATAAATTACAGTTGTTCAAATAAGAAATGGTTGTCTACTACATTTCCAATCCTTTGCTGCTGAAAAAGTTAAGCTATAAACATTTTGGTTTATTTTGGACCTTTATCTTTGATTTCCTTGAGGTAATGCCAATCTCTGGATCAAAATGTATGGATGTTCTTTTTTTTTTTTAGCATAATTCTAAATTATTTTCCAGAATTGCTAGACAAATTACCAGCTCTACCAGTAATGTATTAATATGCCTCAATTTCCATAACCCCTACAACACATTTCCGTCTTTTGCCATCTTTGCTCTTTTCTGGATATCAGATGAAACTTCAGAGTTATTTTAATTTGTGTTTTCTTATCATTAGTGAATGGAAGTGGTCTTTCATATGGTTGCTAAGTTTGAAATTCTTCAGAGAACTGTTTGTTCATATCCTTTGACCTTCAAAGGTCAGGTCAAGTGCTGCCTCCAAGAGGTAACCTGATCTCCCTAGCTGCTAGTGGCCATCCCCCCAGAAATGACTTCATATTTTGTATTTCAATATTTATGTATATATTGTTTTCCCCAACAGAATGTAAGCTCCTTGAGGGACAAGACTGCTTTTGTTTTTGTATCTCCAATGGCCAGCATAGTTCCTGACACATAGTAGGTTACAATCAATAAACACCTGGGTAAATTGATGAATTAAAACTAGCTCTTAGAGAGTTGGCTGAGGACCTTGCCTCTGGTCTCACACAGCCACTGTATGGCAGAGATGAGTGGGACATGAACCCAGGTTTTCTGAGTTCTTGGGGTTGAGTTGCATTGGATCATGGGACTAGAGTTGGAAGGGACTTTGGAAGCCATCTAATCCAACCCTCCCTTTTTAAAGATGAGGATTTATTTACCTAAGGTCACATAGGGAATAAACATCTGAAGTAGGATTTGAATACAGATCCCAACTCTCAAGCCAGTGGTCCCCCTTTACTGTACCATATCAACCATGCCATGCAACCCTTTAGAGATGCTTACTGAATACAGTCTTGGTTCATAAACTCTATTTCCAAGTTACTCTTATTTAATTAGTATTTTATTATTCTATCTTATAATAATTTTAAATGTTTTTGCATTTAATTTAATATTTTGTTTACTCTCATTCACTCTCCACGGAAATTATTACTATTTTCACACCACCTCCTCTTGTTAAAGCCACAGGAAGACAGAAATGAGGAAAAAGGTTTTTTAAATGTGATTTTAGTATCTACCTATTATAAATTAGCATTTAGAAATGCTTCTTACCCAGAAACTTTTTTCCCTAGCTACCCATTAACCAGTTAGCCTTCCTAGCAAACCTCATCAGAGAAATGAGTTAACATTTACCCCTCTTTGGGAACACAGTCCTGAGTGAGTGATTAGACAATAGATAAAGTGAATACTATAATTCAGAGGTTCCCAGAAAAATACATTCATACCTTGCCATTTCAACTTGAAAATTCCCCACTCCTGACATTCTTGCTCAGTCCCCAGCACAGCAACATTTGCATTCTAGTTACTAGTTTCCAACCAGGTACAGAGAGCATTCTATCAAACAGCAGTCTAGTGCAGGTATAGGCAGGCATGGGTGCCAAAGATGTCACTGAAGTATTGAGGGCCTTAAACTGCACAAGTGGAAGGAGTAGTCATATGGATGAAATTGGGAGGTATCAAAGTATGACTATAAAAAAAGATCCTATTTCTTTTCTTTTTTTTTTTTTTAGGCAATTGGGGTTAAGTGACTTGCCTAAGGTCACACAGCTAGTAAATGTCAAGGGTTTGGTCTGAGGCTGGATTTGAACTCATGTCTTCCTGACTTCAGGGCCGGGGCTCTATCCACTGCAAAAGATGCTATTTTCTAAAAAGAAACATAGCAGGTCTTATACATCCAAACAAGTGATGTCTTTCAAAACAGTCACCTTGGGATATTATACACATATATCCGACATAACAATGCTCAGTGCTATTTCCTGATAATTTCATTAATACATTATAACCAAACCCCATGTAACCTTATTTGTCTTATCTCCCATTCCTAAAATTGTTCCTACAAGACTGCCTCATAATATTACATGAAATAATGTCATGCTTACGGAATCTAATTCCACTTCCTTGGCCCCCCAAAAAGCCATCTCTCACTCAGCAAATTTTCCTGTAACACTTTTTTGGCTCTTCTCCCTCCCCCCCATACTATATCTTGTATTTCTTTATTGACCCCTTGTGTCTTTATGTCACAATCATTTCAATGCCACCCTCTCCACTACCACCCCCCCCCACACAACATGAACCCTCCTCTTATAACAAAGAAAATTTTAAGCAAAAAACATCTGATCCAGTGACTACATCCTCCTGCCTCAAAGCATGCTCCATAATCTAGTCTCCGAAACCTTTTTTGTTTTTTCAGTTACTCAGAGTTTAGCTTCCATCCATCATCTTGCCATCACTTCATCATACACTGTAAACATGGATTGTATCCTTGGTTTTGTCTCGTTCATGCTGCCCCAGTTCCTATAAATCTTGACACGTCATGTTCCTCAAACTATCTTTTTAAAAAACTGTGTAATAAGATTCCTTTTCATTCAAAAACCACAGATTTTATGGCCACTCCCCAACTGATGGGTACAGGTTTTGTTTTGAGTTACTTGCCACAAAAAAGAGTATGGCTATAAATACTGTGAACACATTATTCTTCTGCATAGGTGTCATAACACCAAAGTAGGAAAAAAATAGCTAATAATTATATTAAGCATTTAAGATTTACAAAGGCTTTGCTTTTCCCATAACATCCCCATAAAGCAGGACATGTAAGGATTAAACCCATTAAGAAAAAAAAAACAGGCTTGGTGAGAAGTTAAATGATTTTTCTAGAGTCAAATAGCTTTTGTCCAAGCTGAGACAGTAAGTCAGGTTCTCTGACTCCTAGTCCAGTGCTCCTTCCACTAGATTACGCTGATTCACCCAGACCCTGATGTCAATCATTTTTAATCACTGCTATGGCATTTAGAGAGGATAAGTATTGATAACATGTTTGGAGGCAGGCCAAGGAGGGGAGTTTAGGTAGGCTTTTCATGCTTATGTTACAGAGCTTTATTGGTAGTTCACTAATACTATTAGTATATCACAGAGTTCAAAGATTCAGTGTAACATAACTAGAACTAAAAAAATAAAAAATTTTAAAAATCACAAAGTTATTTAATTAAATTCAACAAACATTTGTTAAATACCTACTATGTACAAGATGCTGAGGATTCGAGATACAGATAGAGACAGAAACAGAGATAGAGGGACAAAGACAGACCCTGTCCTCAGGGACCTTACATTCAACTGGAAGACAATACAACAGGTCCAAAGGTAAGAGTAATACAAATTGATCAACTAGGAGGAACAGGAAGGCTTCACTGAGAAGGAGGCACCTAAGCTGACCCTAATGGATCACAGGAATCTGAAAAGCAGAGATGAGGAGGGAATACATTCCAGACTTGAAAGATGGCTGACATGAATATGCAGAAGCAGAAAACAATTCTCCAGGGAAGCTTCTAGCAAGAAAAATAAAAAAGTGACATTCTCACTTCCATCAAGAATAAAGAACAGAAGAATTTCAAGGCAAACTGTATAGAGTTCACAATACTTGTCTGTTTTGGCCATGGGACTTAACAATGCTCGAGGTCCAGACTTTTCTCCTCCTAGAAAAGAAGGTAAAGGGGTTTGAGGAAAACCTGTTTACTTTCCAGGTTAGCAGGGAGAATGAAGTGCTCCTTAAAAGCAAAAGAGATTCAAATCCAGACCTTTGTCAGGAAATTGGAAGACTGAAACAGAGGAGGAAGGGAAGGATCACTAAATATTTAGGGCAAAGTGACAGATACAGAGCATTTTTCCAAAGAAGAAACTGTGACTGAGGAGTAAACAGCTATTTAGCTACCAACAAAACATGACACAGATCCATAAGTGTCTTTAAGGGTCCGAGAAGAAATACAAAGTAATAGTGATCTATCTCTGTTAAAAGACTTGATAACAATACAGGGATCTGTTATCTTCCTGGACCATCAAGGACACTGCAGATAATCTCCCAAGACTTACTAAACTGGATGGCTTCTGAGGCAGCGAGGTGGTACAACAGGTAGAGTGCTAGACCAGGAGCCAAGAAGTCCCAAGTTCAAATCCTACCTTCGACACTTTCTAGTTGAGTGACTCTGAGCTAGTAATTCCTCATCTGTAAAATGGATTGTTTTGTAAATAAAACGGATCTACCTCCTAGGGTTGTTACGAGGTTCAACGACAATATTTGTAAAGCACTATGTTAGCTATTATTATAATAGTACTAAACCGCTAATCTGTTATTTGTGAGCTATGGAAAATAGTAGAGAATGAATGCTACAGGACTCTTATTTAATTTTTTTTTTTTAAGAGCAGGGGGAGGAGTAGAGTCTGCAAACACCAGACTAGTGAGTTTGACTTCAATTCCTGGCAAAATTCTATTTCAAATTATTAAAGTGATTGTTTTTGAACACCTTGAAAAGGAAGCAGAAATCACAAGGGGCCAGCATAGTATCATTAAGAACAGGTCATGCAGGGGCTGCTAGGTGGTGCAGTGGATAGAACACCGGTCTTGGAGTCAGGAGGACCTGAGTTCACATCCGGCCTCAGACACGTAACACTCACTAGCTGTATGACCCTGGGCAAGTCACTTAACCCTAATTCCCTCACCAAAAAAAAAAAAAAAGGAACAGGCCATGCTAAAAGATGAGAATAGTCAAAGTTGGAGGGATTATGGGAAGATAGACACACCGTTAGTGGATATAACCATTCTGGAAAGCAATTTGGAATTATTCAAAGAAGACAATTAAAACGTCCATACCCTTGGGACCAGAGATTCCATTACTAAGCAATATCCTAAGGATGCCATTGTTAAGATGAAAGACTCCATATACAGCAAAATATAATGGCACTTTTTGTGATAGCAAAGAATTGGAATAAAGTAGATGCCCATTAATTGGGGAATAGCTAACTAAGCAAATTGTCATACATGAATATAATGGAATATAAATATAAAGAAATATAAAAAATATATAAATCTATAAAAAAGAAATATATAAAAATATAAAGAAATGGCAAGTTTAATGAATACAGAGAAGCATGAAAAGATCTACACAAACTGATGAAAAGTGAAGTAAGCAGAGGAAAGAAAACAAACATGATAATTACAACAAGTTAGGAGGCTAGCATACACACAAATGAAAAGTGAATACTGAAAAACTACGAAGAACAAGTATGACTTGAAAAAAAGACATTTGGGAAGATACTCCCAATGATACTTCCTTATGGGGGGGTTGGGGGAGTTCCACAAGTGTTGAACATATTTTCAGACTTTTTCAATGTACTGATCAATTATGCTGATTTTTTTTCTCCTTTTTTCTTTAAAAAAATACTGTTTGTTATGTGGGATGCTTCTCGGGGATGTGGAGGGATATAATGGGAAGAACTATGTTCATGTAAAAAAAAAATGAATAAAAACTTAAAAAAAAACAACAACAACAACAACAAATCATACCCTATTACCCACCTCCTGATAGAGAAGTGATAGACCCAGAATGCAGAAAAAAGACATACATTTTCAGACATGGCCAATGTGTGGCTTTGTTTTGCCTGATTATGCTTATGTATTGCAAAGATTTTTTTCTATTCTGTTTTAATAGATTTAGTAAATGTGATACAAAACAAAAAAGGAAGGTCACTAAAACATTTTAAAAATACAGAGAAGTTCAAAAGAAAAAACAAACAAGCAAGACAGTTTTGAAACTAATATATTTAGTTTTTTACTTTTTTTTTAAAGCAAGCAGTATGAAATGAAGATTCACGGTTTCACATGTAATCCTATTTTTCTCTTTTGCTGTGTGTGTATATGCTCTTGGGGGGGTATTTTAAGTTATGAGCAAAAAATTAAAAACAAAAACATGTTATGCCCTTGCTTATCCCTGAAAGAGGAGGTGACTGTACATGTATAATCTATATCAAATTGCTTGCTTTCTCAATGAGGTGGGGGAGGGAAGAAATTTGGAACTCAAATTTAAAAAAAAATGAATGTTAAAAATTGTTTCTGCATGTAATTGGGGAAATTTTAAATAAAAAATGAGGAAAATGTCTTTGCAGAAATAGGGAACCATACTGTGGATGGATCGGTGTGTATACTGTCAGACTCAGTTTACTGTGTTAATTTTTACCCTCTCCCTTTTCCCTTTTATACTTTGTTTAAAAGTATGTCTTTCTGGTCAGGGCAAGGGGGAAGGCATATATTGGGACATTAAGGTGATGATAGAAAAACAAAAGATAGCAATAAAAAATGTAAAATGGAACTAGTCCCAACAGAAAACTGGTAGATTAGGGGACTGCTATAGATAACATTTTATCAAAGGAATCTACAAAGTTTCTTATATTAGTCTTTATAAGATGGAGTGACGTGAGCAAGTATAGGTAGGTGCATTGGGAATGGGTGAATGGCCAGACCCCAGAACTAATCATATTAATGGTTTTGATATCATTTGGCTCTCAAAGGAATACTTCAAGAACCTGCACCTACACACATCCCATGAATTAGAGTCTTCCAAGAGTAGAATGGGCTACCATAGGAAACACTGAATTCATCATTCTTCAGGCCAGATGGCCAGTTCTCAGGGATGATGTACTCAGACATAAGGTTATCAGGCAGTTTCTAAACCTCCTTCTAACTTCATGTCTAAGATTCTTGTTCATCCTGCTTTCCTTTCCCCATTTCTATAGCACTGTATTCTCCTCATTTGGATCTACTTTGATGAACTCTTTTCTTCTATGTATCACAACACAGGGCTCAATTCTTCATCTGCTGCCCTTCTCCACCCTCCCTCATCCATACTCATTCCAATTCATACCTCTCCATGTAGACAAGTCCAAAGCTATTACTATCAACCTTTGCCTCTCAAAAAGGATAGTATTTGTGAAAAGTTTAGCATAGTAGGCACTACATCAATGTCTATGTCCTTTCCTTCCTTCCTTTACCACATCTAAAGGCAAGAACCTAGAACTTATTTCATCTTAACACCAAAAAAAAAAAAAAAAAAAAAGCAAATATTTTTCAGGATACCTTCTCAAGAATAGGTGTTGGCTCCTTAACTGATCAAGTATAAACTCATTATAGAATTCAAAGTTCTCTATTTTATCTGTTCTTCCAATACCTAATTAGTCTTATCTTGGTATTCAATCATCACAGCCTGACCTTTACTATCACTAAGGCACACCTAGTTTGCTTCTCCAAGCCTTGGTTCCTAGAGTATCCTCCCAACCAATTTCCATTATTTTTTTCCAAGGTCTCACTCTGGCTTCTCCTCCAAGAAGTGTTCCCAAACTAATCTCAACTCACAATAATGGTTTTGCTTTGTGCTCCATAGAATTTAATAACAGAAATTCTCTATTTTCCATCACTTATTTCCTCTACTTGTTTCTTTTATCTTGAATCCCCAAGAAACTAAGGCTGTTGTCATTACTTTGGGCAAAATTAAGGCGCAGAAAGGATGACTTACCCAATATTATACAGCAACATGAAGAACTAGAACCAAGGTTTTCCCTAAATAGACTATAAGCTCCATGAGCACAAGGACTGGTCTGATCAACCTGAAAAGTCCCCAAAGTAACCCCTTACATATAAGTGCTTAATAAATCTTTGTCTGATTCCTGGTTCCTGGTTCAGGGGCCTGCCTATCCAATAAGCCTCACTGTCTCATAGGAGCTAGGTCTTAACTAGGAAAGCTGATTGCAGTTACCACCACAATAAAAATAGCCCTAACCACAGCTATAAAGAAGCTTCAGGCAAAGACACTTTTTGATTCTATTCCCACGTGAGAGAACTTAACTAAATGCACTG
The DNA here is from genome assembly GCF_900497805.2 of Vombatus ursinus. Lineage (NCBI taxonomy): Eukaryota > Metazoa > Chordata > Mammalia > Diprotodontia > Vombatidae > Vombatus > Vombatus ursinus. The sequence continues at coordinate 4,135,330 of NW_020951860.1, forward strand.
ATAGCCATTGATGGTCATCCATAAAAAGCTCTCCCATCTCACCCTTCTCCATACTTCTTGTTCTTCCCCATGGAGCAGTAAAAGAGACAACTTCAAAAATAGATCCTTGAAGGACTGGGCATTCAGAAATCTTTTCCTTCTCCTTGTTTTAACTCTCTGGCCTAAGTTTTTTTTTCTTTTTTAACATATAAAAAATCCATTACTTGGAGAGGAGTGAAGGGGAGAAGCCCTAAATCAGAAATAGCCAATGAGCCTTAATTTTAAATTTCTTTTTTAAAAAAATCCATATTTGAACTACAACGAAGCCTGGAAGAAATCCAACCTGAAGGATAGTTTTCCAAATACAAAGAAGTCCTGGCAGGGCAAGAGAGGGCAGGAAAGAGTCTTGCTTATTATAACCCTCACTGGTGTCAGCTCCTACGTATGCAGTCCCACTTACTTAATTAGGCCTGAATGAGGAAGGAAAGGGAGAAGGTTCCAGGCCAATAAATATTTTAATAAAAATTATAGCTATGGCCCTTCAATCCCAGTGCTCTTCTTTTAGGCAAACGATTGTCTTGACTATCACTGTCTGGAAAATGAGAAAGGAGCAGGGGGAAACCTTGAAAAGGTAATGAAACATTCTTGCTGGTTGTCAGGCTTTGTTGTTTCTTTTTTAAAACCATTGCCAGGTTCAAAAAACAATAAAATCTTATAGGTTGCCCCAATTATGACAACAGCTCTAGTCCCTGAGCCAAAGTAGTAATGAGACCAGAAAAGTGTTCCAAGGGAAAGTCAGTAACAGTGCCTTAACAAAGAAAAATGTGAGGAACACTTAGTTATCCATTATCTCTGGGATTGTGGGAGTAGGAGAGGGGGGGAAAGACAGGCCACTGCCCCTCCCCCCTCCACTTAGAAACCAGTGTTGGGATGACATTAGCTTTACCAGGAAAATAGTGGGAAATCCCTCATACATGAAACCTCAATAACCTCCATTTTTTGAAATTCCTCCTCCTCTTCTCTAATCAGAGAGATATGTAGGCTAGGAAACAACATCTAAGTGACTACTACATGCCTGTCACACTGCTAGGTGCTGGAGACATAAATACAAAAATGAAACTGTCCCTGGCTTCAGGAACTCATAGTCTTTCAGAGAAGATAGTAAGTACATGCAAAATAAATATGTAATTGGAGGGGCAAAAAAAAACAGAAAAGGCTTCATGAAGAAAGCAGTGCTTGAACTGAGGTTGGAAGGAAACAAGGAACTAACTCTAAAAAGCAGAGGCAAGGAGGGAGTGTGTTCTAGGCTGGGGGGCGGGGAGCAAGTGCAAAGGGATAAAGACAAGAGGTCAGGATGGCCAGACTGCAGAGTGCAAGAAACGGAGGAATATATCACAAAGTTGTAAAGATAGGTTGGGACAAGGTTGCAAGGGGCTTTAAAAACCAAACAGAAGAGTTTATACTTGATCCTAAAGTCAATAGGGAGATCCCAGAGTATACCAAATTGGGAAATAACATGGTCAGACATCCACGTGTAGAAGATAGGGCAGAAAAAGACTTGAAGCAGGGAAACCAATTAGAAGGCTACTTCCATACTCCAAGCAAGAGGTAATGAGAGCTGGAACTAGGGTGGGATCATGCGAGTAGAGAAGGGCATGAAAGATGTTGTGGAAACAGAAACAATAAGCTCTGACAACTGACACAATGGGGTCAAAGAATGAGGAGTCAAGTCCCAAGTTCATGGCTGGAACCTGGGAAACGAAAAGGATGGTGGTGCCCCTGACAGAAATAGGCAGGTTCAGAAGAAAAGTTCAGCATGAGGAGAAAGGTGTTCTGTTTTGGTATGTGGAGTTTGAGATGTCTATAGAACATCTAGTTCAAAAATTCCAATAGGCAGTTGGAGATAGAGATGATGGAGATGGGAGTTACCAAAGACAGACACAGGAAAAGTAGAGATAGGATCCAATGAACAATATTCTAAAATTGTACAGGGGAAATCAGCCCAAAAAGAGAACCACTGCTCTCCAGAGTAAAATTCTTAGAACACAAGATCAAACAATTCTGATGGGAAGGCTAAAATGAAAGAACTACACAAAAATGCTGAGACTGGTATACAACATCAATGGAGACTGTGCAGAGACATATAGAAGACAAATATAGGATCAGGCAATGGAGGGTAGATACGGAAGTGTGGCACAATCCTTTAAGAATACTGTTGAAAGCACTATAGCTAAGAATAAGCTGACATTAGCAAGAAAAATTTAAATCCAGAAAAGGGCTATATTTTTAAGCTATAATAGGGAAAAGGAGATCAGAGAAGGGATAGGACAATAATGGGATGGCAAATGTAACATGAGCAAGGGAAAACTGATACCCACACAACATGAAGAGAACAAGAAGAAGGGTCCCAGAATGCTGGATATACCCTCCCCTTGGCTGGGGGGAAACACAAATAGTAAAGGGAGATATGGACAAGAATAACACAAGATGAGAAGAGATGGATGTTTTGTTTTGCTTTTTTTCTAAACACCTATGAATGGAATATCTTCACCAATGAGATCACATCTGAAGTATAAGTTTCTCTATCAAGAAGAATAATCTCTGAATCAAAAAGGACAAAATAATAACAAAGAACAGAATAAAAATGGCTAGTAGAGAGTTGAAACCCAAGATACATAAACAGATGAGAGCACAAACCTGCACTTCACAAAATCAAGGCACCAGAACAAGACAAGTCATATCACAGGATAAACAACTACTAGCACCATTGACTATCTATTAAGTGCCAGGTGCTAGATTTGTAAGCACAGTAGATAGAGTGCCAGGCCTGGAGTCAGGAAGACTCATCTTCCTGAGTTCAAATCTGGCTTCAGACACTGTGTGACTCTGGGCAAGTCACTTCACTCTGTTTGCCTCAGTTTCCTCATCTGTAAACTGAGCTGCAGAAGGAAATGGCAAACCACTCCAATATCTTTCCCAAGAAAACCCAAACGGGATCCCAAAGAGTCAGAAACAGCTTAAAAACTACTGAACCAAACATATAAAATTGGAACTATACAAAGAAGATTAGTTTGGACCACGAGCGTAGATGATATGAAAATTTGTGAAGTGTTCCATATTTTTTCTAGTAAGGTCTGGATCCAAACCCATTTATTTTTTGCCATTAAACTAATTTTTCCAAGAATTTATGATCCCATCATCCAGTGTTTTTAAAACATGTTTCCCCTTTACTTTTAAGTTTTTGTTGAAAATCTGGACAAGTATCAGAATTCTGATTGTGTGAAAATCACTTTTCTCTCTGAGCCTCAATTTTCTCCTCTATAAAGTGGTGAAGTTGAAATAAGATAATATATGTAAACCGTTTTGAAAATATACACACACACATGCATATATATATATATATAGATGTGCCAGGCCTTGCACATACAAAAACAAAAAAGAATGCTCTCAAGGAACTTACATTCTGTAGAAGGTAAATACAAATAAGCAAATATTCTCTTATGCTAAAGATGACCAAGTGAACAGGAGTAGAACAGCCCAGCTCTTATACAAGTACCTCAGCAAAGAGCAAAAGAGAGCATCAGACAAATACGATCAAGAAATCCGAACACAAACTAAAGCTTCACCCAACCCAGATCCACACAGGGGGCAGCCCGAAGTCTGCATGTATAAAGGAAGGAGTCCAGCCAGGAAAGCTGAGGAGAGCAGAGTGTTCAGAAGTCTTCCAGCCCAAACATAGAACACTTCAAGGATGCCCAGATCCTGAAGCACTATGTAGCAGAGAGAAAGAGGGCCAGCAGAGCTCCAAAGTTTCCCCAGGGCAGTTACAATGTTCTGACCCACAAGAAGTTGACTGGAAGTGAAAGCCAACAGCAACAGCTAACAGAGATCAGGACCAAATAGGGTCCCCCAACATCCTATCCAAGAGGGCTGGACATGTCACTAACACAAAATCCTAATTCGGGCTTGAAATATTAGTAAACAGAAGACAATAAATTATTATGGATCAGACCATAATAATTGGTGTTTGTCAAGAACAAAAAATAAAAATAAATTTTAAAAAGAAAAAATAATTAAATTTTAGATAATTTCTTAAGGGGGAATAGGAAAATCAGGAAAGGCCTGAAAGTCACTAGGTAGTCTGACAGGTGAAAGTGAGGAGGAAATACATTTCAGATGACCTGTGCAAAGATAGAGGGGCAGAAGATGGATTCTCTGGAACTGAGAACAAGTACACTAGTTTGGCTGGACAGTAAAATAGGTTGAGGGAAGCATTGGGTAATAAGCCTGGAACGAGATTGCGAAGGGCTGTAAGTGTCAAGCAGAATAGTTAGGATTGATACTAGAAGCAGCAGAGAGTCCCTAAAGGTCTTGAATAGCAAGGGTTATACAGCTCAGTGACTACTCTTGCGCTTTTGGAATATCACTTTGGCAGCTGCAAAGAAGATGGAATGGAGAGGGGAGAAGGAAGACCAATTAAGAGACCCTTGCAATTATCCGGGTGAGGCGATGAGGGCATGAATTATGAATGGAGATAGAGAACGGATACTAGAGATGTGATAGAGGCCAAGGATTAACAACACTTGGGAACTGAATGTGAATGGGGGCAAGGGGAGTGGACAGGAGAGTGAAAGGTCAAGAGGAACTCAATAACAAGTTCAGTTTTGGACATGCTGAGTTTGAGACAGTTATGGAACATTCAGTTCAAAATATGCAATATGCTGTGAGTGGTATAGGATGGAATTCGGGAGAAAGACCCTTAGGGTTAGATATCTAGATCTGGGCATATCTGCATAGAGATGATAATTGTCTCTGGCTCCCTTGGTTTCAATGATATGATAAAGGAAGAGAAGTGGGACTAGGACACAGCCTTGGTCCCGCTGGTGGGGAGGGAGAAGAAGAAGGAGGGAAGCAAGGAGGGGAAACTGATGATGGATGATCAAGCAATTCAGACTGAGGAATAGACATGAGTAGAACCAAGAAAGTAGTGTCATGAAAACCCAGAGAGGAGAAAGTAATCAGTAATAATGGGTGGTCAACAGTGTCAAATGCTGCAGAGAAGTCAAGAAGGATGAGGACTGGCCTCTAGAAAAGGCCACTAGATCTGACAATTAAGAGGCCACCGCAACTTTGGAAAGATCAGTTTCAACCGAGCAATGAAATCAAAAGTCATATTGTTAGGTGTGAAGAAATGAATGCAAGCTGAGAAGGTAAAGGCAAGTGCCATCATAGTTGAAGCAGGACAGCTTCAACTATGAAAGGAAGAAGAAAGAAAACTGTAGTTCGGGGGGAGAGTGGAGCCAAGTAAAGGTTTTTTTCAGGATGATGAGGCATGTTTGTAGGTAGCCTGGAAGAAGCCAGTAGATGAGAAAGAATTCTGGGAGTAGTCTTCTGGAGGAGACAGGGATGGTATCGAAGGTATAACTAGAAGAGCAGACACCCTGATGATAAGGGTGACTTTTCAAAAACTGAAATAAAAAAGGAGAGAATGAAGATTAATATCAAAGGATTTGGAGATAAGGTATGAGAGAAGAGCCAACCCCATACTGAATCAGTTGCCAAGTCTAATCAATCTCACCTCCTTAACATCTTCAATATCCATACCCTAACTCTATACTCACACCACTGAGGCTCCCATCACTTTTCACCTGGACTATAGTTAACAGCCCCATAATTGATATTCTGCCTTCAGTCTCTTCTTCTCCAATCCATCTTCCACAGAGCAGTCAAGATCTTATTCCTAAATAGAGGTCTAACCACTGCCTTCACCTGCTCCTCAAGAAGGTCCAATGGCTCCCTGCTATGTGTAGGATCAACTATAATGCCTGGCATCATACTCCTCATAGTCTAGCTCCAGGATTATATGTTGCTCTATCTCACACACCATATGTCCTAAGCAAAATGACCTCTTTTTTGTTCCCTAGACCCAAGAGTAGATTTCCATTTTTCACTGTGCCTAGGTATACATAGGCTGCTCCCAAGGCCTAGAATGCAGGCCTTCCATCCCTCCAGCCAAAGTTACCACCAGCCAAGGGTCAGCTTAAGGGTCATCTCCTTCAAAAGGTTTTTTGTGATTCCCAAGTTGTGGGCCAAGCCCCCTCCCCTTATATACACAAACACACCCATCCTTATTTACTTACTAGTGATCTCCACAGAAGGACAATAAGCTCCCTGAGGGCAGGAATAACTTAACTTCTGTATTTGTATTTCTAGGGCCAAGTGACATATAGTAGGTCTATAGATCAATCAATACACATTTATGAAGCATATCAAGTGGCAAGCTGGGAGATAAGAGAAGAGGAGAAGAGAGGAGAAGAGAGGAGAAGACAGAAGAGAACATTCCAGTCATGGGGGACAGTCAGAGAAAATGCATGGAGCTGAGAGATGGATTATCTTCCGGGAATAGCCAGGAGGCCAATAGCACTAGATTGAAGAGTATATATCAGAAAGCAAAGTGTAAGAACACTGGAAAGGTATGAAGGGCTTTGAGTAACAAACAGCATTCTGCTCCAGGAGGTACAGAAAAAGCCGCTGCTGTTTAATGAGTAGGGAGGTGGGGGTGGGGGGTGACTTGGTCAGATCTGTGCTTTAGGAAAATCACTTGAATGAGTTGAGGATGGGCTGCAGAGGGGAGAGACTTGAGGCAGGCATACTCACCAACAGGCTGTTGCAATAGTCCTGGTGTGAGACAGTCTGCACTAGTGGTGAAGTGTCAGAGTAGGTGCTTACTGAGGGGGAAAAAAAGACCAAAGTATGAAAGGAGATCCTATGAGGGTGGAGGGTCCATTATGCCTTTCTTAATGCATTGTAATTGCTCAACGATCACAGCATAAACTCAGTGATCTTTGAAAAATCTTGGAAAGAGATGCTGCAGTACTTGAGAAGGGCAAAGGTACTGATTTTCACAAAAAGAGTGTAGAGTCTGCAACCAATGCTCTGGTGTGCTTGACTGGTAAAATTTTAGAGTATTAGTAAACACTTCTTTTTTTGACGTTCCCTAAACTGGTAGATCAGAGAACTATTTTAATTATGGCTTACCTGGATTTCTGCAAAATCTCTTGTGCTGGCCCTGGACAATACAGGTTGGACAACAGCACAGTTGGGTAGATTTGGAATCAACTAAATGGCCAGGTGTAAAAGAATAACCATTGGTCTGATTTCAACTGAGAGCACATCTGAGGAACACCTCCTCAGTCCTGTGTGGTTTAATATTAATCACATGGACAAAGGCATAGATGTCATAATTTTCAAACCCGCTAATGTGTTAGATGACTAGTCATAAACCAAAACGATCAACAAATTATAAGGCTGGGCCGAATCTAACAGGTTGAGATTTATTAGGGATAAATGCTAAGTGCAGACTAAAGCCACATCTATCATATCCATTCCCTTCTCTCCAGATAAGCCTTTTAACTTTTTTTGGCTGTTGTAGATAAGAGTTTACCTAGATTTTTAACAAGTATCTCACACTACTTTTACAAAAAGGGTAAAGATGAGGATGAGATGATAGTAAAATTAGATAGGTTTGGAAATGATAGAATGGCCAGACTGAAAATAGTTCCATGTTAATTTGGAAAGAGGTAGCTAATGGAATGCCCCCAAGGATCTGTGCTGCTATCCCTGCTGAATATTTTTTATCAAAGAATTAGAAAAAGGCAAAAATGGCAAGCTTCTGAAATGTGCAGATGACAAAAAGCTATGTAGGAAAGCTAACACATTAGATAAGAGGATCCCAAAAGGTCTCAACAAAGTACTGAATCTAATAAGAAAAAAATTCATAGGGAGAAATCTCCAAAAATCTGTCTTCACAAGGACAAGGTAGGGTAGCATGGTTAGACAGTGATTTGTCTGAAAAATATCTAGAGGTTTTAGTTAGCTGTAAGTTCAATGTGAGTCACCAGTGTGATATTACTGCCAAAAAAAGTAAATGCCATCTTGGGCTGCATGAAGAGGCATCGCTTCCACAAATAAGGAGGTGACAGTCCCACTGTACTCTATTCTGGTCAAGCCACATCTAGAGAACTGTGTTCAGTTCTGGGCATATTTCTAAGAAAGGTACTGATAAGCTTGAGCTGCTTGGTGCACCCGGGTTACACAATGGATAGGGCATTGGGCCTGAAGTCAGAAAGACTCATCTTCCTAAATTCAAATTTGGCCTCAGACACTTGCTAGCTGTGTGGCCCTGGGCAAGTCACTTAACTGTGTTTGCCTCAGTTTCCTCATCTGTAAACTGAGCTGGAGAAGCAAATGGCAAACCACTCCAATATCTCTGCCAAGAAAACCCCAAATGGGGCCATGAAGAGTCAGGCCTGACTGAAACAACTAACAACAACGACAAAGTTTGAGAAAACTCAGAAGGGTAGCAAGATCAGCTGAAGGATCTGGAGACTTTAATTTGAAGAAGGGAAGACACAGGGAAAGCATGATAGCTGTTTTCAAGTACTTGAAAGACTGACATGTGGAAAAGAGATTAGACTTATTCTGTTAAACACCAACATTAAAATGATATAAATATAGTTTGCACTCCAGGCAAAACCTACCCAGAATTCATACTTAATGAAAGCATCAACCGAGGTTTGGAACTGAACCTCATGAGGGCCTTCCTTTGAAAAAGGCTTTCTTTCAAACAAACAATTTTGAAAGGGCTGGAAGACTTATTCAGCATCTGAAGGGCAAGTTAAGTTAAGGGCAAAGAGGAAATTTAGGACTGATGTCTGGAAAAACTTCCTAACAATCAGAGTGGAATGGACTGACCCAGAAGTAGTAGATTCCCCCCTCCTGGAGGGATAGAAGCAAAACGTGGTTATATGGTAACTGGGATATCTTTGGGTGGAATATGTGTTGGACTAGACTAGATTGCTTCTGAGTTCCCCTCAACTCTGAAATTCGGATTTTATTAAACATTTAATTGATAGACATGGCATAGGTCTATGGGAGGACTTGAGAAGAGTGAAGACCACTCCTTGCCTGTGCCCCTGACCAAAAGGATTTTGCTCATGTACTCCTACTCTGCTTCTCAAATGGCAAAAATACACATTTGAGGAATTAAGAGAGGCTTATATAGCCCTATTACAATACATGAATTTAACACCAAAAACACCACTCTTCATCAAGTTAACCCAAAAGCAAGTTAAACCCCAAAATGTATTCTTCATCTTGCTGATTGCACTACCTTGTAAGGCATCACTTCATCATTCTACTTTGTGTTAAATGCAACACATAAGCTGGACTGTCCTGTTTGACTTCCTTAGTCCTGTGTGAAGTGAATGTGCTTCATTCTCAACCTACCATTAGAAAAAAGAAGGAAAGGTATAATTTCTTAAAAGTTGGTTAGAGACAGGGAGCATCATTTGTTTATTGACCCAAGAATAGGATGTCAGACTCCACACAACCAACCACTCTGAAAAATCTTGTTTAGAATACTATTTTCAGATACATTAAAATATACTTTTAATACCCCAAAGGAGGAGGAAACAGGTCCAGGTTAGACAAGAATACATTCAACAGGAATATTTTGTCATGTTTCTCCTATAGTCCGGGAACAAAGAGCTGAAACCTGCCCACTCTTGCCATTTAAGACAATCAAAAAAGCTAAAAGGTTTTTACAACTCAGAATGAAAGAAAATTGCATTCTAGGGCTAAGACAACTTAGGCCAAGTTTCTGACCCAAGGACATGTGATCATCGTATCAGGGATTTATAAGGTCCTCTTAAAGGCCCCATTACAGACATGCTCATAGGAAAAAGCAGTCAGCCCAAAACAATAAATCGGCATCATCTTTATAATGCCAGGTAATGAGAGGTTGAAGCATGCCTGCTGGATAAAAGCATTTCATTCCTTAAATTAGATGTTTCTCTCATTACCGAGCCTGGCCCATTCCAGGTCCTGGTTTATAGCCACCTGAGAATCTTAGATTCAGAATCCAGAGCTAAAAGGAAGCTCAGGGGTCACTTAGTCCAACCAGTCTCATTTTACAGGTAAGAAAACTGAGGCCTAGGTGACTTATTCAGGAGCACACAGGTGGGACTCCCAGGTCCTCTGACCCCAGAGCCCACGATTTTCCTGCTGTATGATGCTGCCCACAGAAAACCCCAATGACCAAACAAGCACTGATATCCTCATGCTTAAATACCACCTCACCCACACCCAGCATTCCTCAAAATAAAAATAAAACAAGTGTGTAGAAACAGAGACTGTCCCCACAAGCCACCTCCCACCTCCCTATAGCATTATGTAAACCATAATTAAAGTGTTAAAGCACCAACATTAAATGATATAAATGTAGTATGCACTCCAGGCAAAACCTACCCAGAATTCAAACCTAATTGAAGCATCAACCTAGAGATAGGTTTGGGACTGAACCGAGGGCCTTTCTTTGAAAAAGGCTTTTTTTCAAACAAACAATTTTTGATAGGGCTGGAAGATTATTATTTTACAACAGTCAGGCTCCAGCCAAGAATCAAAGCATGTATCATTTCCGTAACTGGGCAAATGCCACCATACTTGTATAAAGCACCTCACGGTGATGTGAAAATTGTCTATAGGCTCCATAATAGTCTCTCTTTAAAATGGGGGATGAAGGGTATTCAGGGAGGATAGTAGATAGGTTAGGGATGCAGCTTCCTTTCATTCATTCAACCCCAATCCGTCTCCCCACCCCGGCTCCCACAGAAACCACCTCCACACAATTGCCTTCATCTCTTCCTAGCTACCGGTATCCTGCCCAGCCCCTCACATTCATAGCCTTCCCCAGGCTCCAGGCAGCCTCCAAGCCTCCTACTTGTGGGAGTAGCTTTCCTACCCCCACACTCAAATGGTCCAGCTGAGGGGCCACCCTGAGCGTGACAGGGCGCTGCTAGCGGGGCGCAAAAGAGCAGCACTAGGATACAGAAGCCCCAATCCATCTATCTGCTTCCCAATGCAACTGAGCTTGAGTGTTCCTGAGCCCTAAACCTTCACCCCCACCTCGTGTCTCTTCCAGCGCCTTCCCTTACCCCACCCCCCCAAAAAACAAAAAAACACCAACCCCAGCAATCCACCACTGAGCCTTCCCTCCTACCAGGAAATGTTCCTAGGGAGAGCTATCTCCGCCTGCCCAGGGGCAATCCTGCCCGAGGACTCCAAGGAATGAGCCCCCTCCCCCCCGGCGCGATCGCGATCGCCGGGCAGAGCAGTCCCGGGGAGCGCAGGGGAGTGCACTCGGGAGCCGGGGCGCACCAGCCGCTCTCCCGCCGCGAGTGCTTCGCCGTCAGGGCTGGCGGCGCCCGCGCGCCCTTGCAGCCGTGGGCTCGCATCCCCGGGCCCGACCCCGTTCCTCACCCAAAACCGCCGGGGCCTGCCGTCGAGAAAGGGGTCGGCACCCAGCGAGGGGGCTGCTCCGCGCCCCGGGGACGGCTAGAAGGAACCTGCCCTGGGGCTGCCCCACGCTCACCTCTGCCTCATGCTGGTGTGTGCCCTCCGGCCCCGCTGGCCGGGGCCGCTCCAGCCTCGCAGCCGACCCGAAGCGCCCAGGGTCCAGCCAAGCCGCCGGGCTGCAGCGCGGGCGGCAGCAACAGGAGCAGGAGCAGCAGCGGCAGCGGCAGCGGCAGCCGCCTAGGGCTGGCCTGGCACATGGGGAGGGGGACGGAGGCCCCCGGGCTCGCTCACTGTTCCTCCCAAGGTGGGGGACAAACCTCGCTCAGGGATCCGATGCCCATTTCTCGCCTTGTATCTTACCAAAGTTCCGGTTCCCAACATGCAAAAGGCAACTGAACTAAGCAACGCCACGCCCTTCCTCTACTCCAACCCGCGGGGATCCTTTGGTATGCTCCTAATATTACTCTACGAGCGGGAGGGGGAGGAGGTGAGTGGTTGGGAGGCTGAGAATAGGGCGGGGAGCTACATGAAGTGGCCAATGGATAGGCAGAGAGAGCATTATCAAAGCGTGCCAGGTGGGGAGAGGGAAGGATGAGTTTAAAGAGACCTTGTGCTAGGCGCGCAGATTTTCCCCCCCTTCCTGAGTCTGTGGGATGGTCCTATCACCTTATGCCTAGACTATTACAGTAGTTTCCTAATCGTTCTGCCTACTTCAAATCACTCTGACTTCCAATTTACTCTCCACATAGCCCCATAGATCTGGCCTTAGCTTCAGTGGCTCTCTATTGCCTCGAGAATAAAATGTAAACTCCTATGATTGGCATTTAAAATCCTTCATACAGCTGCCTCGAACTTCTTTTACACCCCTTCCCAATCTCTAGGATCTGGACAAACTGGCCTTCTTGCTGTTCCTCATGGACATCTTTTCATCTACAGTCAGCGTATCCTTGCATGAACTGTCTTCCACGCTTGTAATGCATTCCTTCCTCATCTCTAATTTCCATCAACTCTCAGCTCAAGCCCCATATTCTATCTAAAACGTTTCCTGATCCACCATCATCACCCACACCAGGCTCTTAGTGCCTATTTATTTTATATGTTGTCCGTATATACTAATATCAGGAATACCAGACTTCAAATTCATCCTCAGACTTTTGCTAGTTGTGTGACCCTGGGCAAGTTGCAGCCTCTGTCTGCTTCAATTTCTTCAACTGTAAAAATGAGGATAATAGCACCTATCTCCCAGGTTTGTTGTAAAGATCAAATTAGATAATATTTTTAAAGATTTAGCACAATGCCTGGCACATAGTAGGTGCTTAATAAACGCTTGTCCCTTTCCTCTTATGTAACAATGGTGGTTGGATCTGCTCAGCTTGGGTACCTACCATGGAACTGGGCATGTACTCTAGCTAGTCCATTTCTATAGGATGTGTGCTCTGGTCCTTTACCAAAGGACTTGCTGAAAGGTAATTCCTGATTGGTGGGAGGGTGGTAGAGTTGTATTACCAAGAATACGACTGGCCAAAGTGTCAAGAGGAGCCACCCATTTTTCAGGCGCTCTCTTCAGGCTCTTCTAGTGTTTTTTCATTTTCTCACAAGGACTTCTAGAAAGACAGGATTTCTCTCCCCTCCCCAACCTCCCAAAACAACGTTTGAGCACATGGTAAGAGCAATCAGGCCCTAAGGGGAGCCTTGAGTCCCTGGATGTTTCTGCTTTTCTGTTTCATTCCCTGAGCTCAGGTCAGCCAACTGCAATCCTGAGAAATGCGTGCTTCTAGCAATTATGGCTACCTCAAAGAATCAATCAATGAGTATTTATGAAGTGCCTGCCATGTACCAGGCACTGCACTAGTTTGAGAGGTCCTGAATCCAGTGCCAGCTGTCCAGAAGTAGAAGATTCCCACAATAGCATCACTTCTCAAAAGAGAATCATCACCACCAGGAGGGTGCTGCATCTGAAAGAACTAAGAAAACCCAAGAGCAAGGAGATCATATTGTGGAGAGGTTGGAGAACCTGGAAACATTACTACTTATTGCATTCTGCTAGGTCCTTTGGTGGTTTAACATCATCCACTCCAAGATCTTTAATCTCTGCTTCAAAGCTTTCCACCAATGTCCCAGTCTACATCCTTAACTCCTATGCCTCAAGCCACTCCTTCCCTCCTATTTGTATCAGGTTCATTTTTTCATGGCCCCTTTCACCTGCTTATGCCATGAATATCTCTTTAATATCCCTCTTCCCACTCTCCTTCTCAAACCCAGACCCCACAGTGTTGGGGGAGTATGGAGAGAGGTTTTTAACAAATAACAAACAAAAAAATGCACCTCATTGCCTCAATCCAAAGTTCATGATATAATTTTTGTAAAACGCACATTTTTTTTTTTGGCTAGGCAATGGGGTTAAGTGACTTGCCCATGGTCACACAGCTAGTAAGTGTCATGTGACTGAGGCCGAATTTGAACTCAGGTCCTCCTGACTCCAGGGGCGGTGCTCTATCCACTGTGCCACCTAGCTGCCCCAAAATGCACATCTTTTAATCATCAAGCAATTATTAAACACTTCCTGTATGCCAGGCACTGTTCTAGGTGCTAGAGATACAAGTACACCAAATGTTCACATGGACTTTTTTGTGCTGGATCTGTGGTAGGGCATTCTGAGCTCTTATTCTTCTGATCAACCACAGTTGAATACACTGTAACTTGACTCTAACATAGTGATGTCATTTTGGTCCTCTTCAAGAATGAAGGGCAACCAAACCCCTACTCACAAAGATCTTAAAATAATGCTAGAAAATCTTATTTCCATGATGTTATGTATTTTGTGATAGGCTGCATACATTAGCGGGAGAACTTCACAGCTTTCAGTGGACAGTAATTCACAGAAGAAATGACTTTTCAAACTTTGCCTGAGGCACAGAAATATATTTTCTTCTTGCTTAATTCTACCTTGCATGGGCCAAGCCATCTTCTTGGCATAGTTCAAAGAGCACTAGACTCCTTTGGGGTCAGAAGACTTGAGAGTTTTGGCTCTACTGAACATTAGCTATAACAGACCTTGGACAAGTTTGTTGTTGCTGTTGTTGTTTTTTTTAACACACTTCAAAAAGCATTTATTAAGCACCTGCTGAGTATGCCAAGCTTTGTGATAAGTGCTGGGAACAACAGAGTCTCTTCCTATAAGAAGTTTACATTCTTTTTAAAGTTATTTGACTTTTCCAAGCTTCATAAAATAGATATGGTAATGACTCAAATTAATATGTGTGTTTTATCCTAACATAGAGCTTTCCCCACAATGACTCAGAGATAAGTAGTTTAAATATTCTCACCCCTATTTTACAATGAGAAAACTGAGGCTTACAGAGTTAAAATGATTTTCTTATGGTCCCATAGCTAATAAATATTGGAACTGAAATCCAAATCTATACCTCAAGAACATCTGATCTCCTTCAACTACTTTATACTGCCTCTACCAACTTCTCTGGGCTTGCATTTTCTCATCTTTAAAATGGATGTTATAAAATTCACATTACCTATCTGATAAGAGTTGCTGTTCATGATCCGCTAAATTTTGTCCGTAAAAATGCTTTGTCATTATAAAGGGCTATATACTTGCAAACTACAGTTATCCATAAAACAATTCCTCAATTTTCGAAATTGGATTAAGCAGCTAGCATGAACAAAATACTGTGCTGAGGGCTGAAATTCCGGAAATTCCATTTCCCCATGAAGTCTTCCTAAATAGTTCAAAAGAAAGTTGATGGCATCTTTTGACCCTGCTTGTTCTGGATATGGACATCTCATAGTTATTTTCCCCATCCTACATTCCAAATTTGCCTTTTGCTTTATGTCCCTAAAATGCCTTTCTTCCTGAACTATATTCATGATTCACTTATTTATTTATTATATTAACAGCTGATGAATGTTTATTGTGTTCCTAACATTGGAAGAGGGGGTGAGGGGAAGGGAAGCAGAATACCCAGTCCCAGCTCTCAAGAAAACAAAGCATATGTACTAGAAATAACTTAAAATTGTTACAAGCAACATATGAACAAAAATACAAGATAATATTGCAAAAGTATACTGGGAAGATATGGGAGTGCAAGTACAAGGAGTGATCGGAATTGTGTGGGAGGAGCCAATAAATTAAAGTTTCTGTAGAGGACGCCAGTTTTTGGTGTCATTATATATTATTTGTTTGATGCTTCTGTTCTGTTGTTGTTTGTATATCTTTGACATGTCTGGCATCTTCTATAGCAAAAAACAACGAAAATTCTTGTGTGGAGTCTGACTTCCAGAGAGTGAGTGCTCCTTCTAACAAGGTCAGGGACTTTCCTAGATGTTGTAGAGTAAGACATTCAACTTAACAAGGGAGAGTTAGCCCAGCCTTGGGAAGAGTTACTCAGCCTGTTACCCAGGGTGAGTAAGTAGTTTATGCAGAATGGATAGAAAGAATTGCTAATTTCATTCATTTAACAATTGGCATGATTCCTGTGGGAGGTCTCCTGCTGGTAAAATGTTGGAGGAATGTGAGTTGTGGCCGTATTGACCTGTAATCTCAGCTAGTTGTGATCTCTTGAATTTCAGAGTTCTGAGTTTTAAGAGTATATCCACAGGGTGTCCACACTAAATTCAGCATCAGTTTGATGGGGAAGTGAGGAAAGTTAAGGAGAACAAGATTTCCTGAGGAGGGGAAACCAGTCCAGGAGCAAGTCAGAGCTGGTCAACATAAGAAATGACTGGTGAATTGTCCCTGCACTTCCAGCCTTGGTGAGTTGGGGAGAACCAGTCTTGGGAAAAAAAAAAAAAAAGGAAAAAAATTTGAAAAATGAAAAACATAAGAAAATAAAATATATGAGATATAGTACTTTCTACGTTGATTAATACCAGTACCCTACTCCAGGTATCTATCTATCATCTATTCCTCTTGCTACATGACTTAGTCGCTTTTTTTGATCATTTATTTCTTTGATGATATCTCTTGCAAGCAAGTAGGGATTCCCATGCTGAATGAGAAATGCAGTACAAGCCCCCAAAGGCAGCCTCAGAGACCCCAGCACCTCCATGACTCCAGCATTGTCTTCAGGAGGGGCAGGGGAAGGCAAATCAGATGACTACTGGTGGCAGTGACTCTGAGGAAAAGAGGATGACAGTCGGAAAATTAGCTCAAATCTCTTGGTACCTCCTCAGCTAGCCCTTTGGTGGAATTTGGCTAGTCACTGGTTTAGGCACAGAAGGCCTGAGCAGGACAACCAATCTGGGCCCTGGGTAATTCTTGTCAGTGTTCCTGGATTAGTGGTTGTCCAATTTCTCTTTAGAATTTGCAGCCATTGCCTGACTATCGTTTACCAAGTGTTTGAAATTAGGCTGAGGTCTTGAAGCTGACATTTAGAAAAGATAAATTCAATTGGTAGCATTCCATGCCTTTTTACTGACTGTCCCCCATTCCTGAAATGCTGTCCCTTCCTCACTTCCATCTCCTGGTTCCTCTGGCCTCCAGCAAGACTCAGCTCAAATCCCACCTTCTGAAAGCCTTTTCTTTTCCCCACACACTGTCCCCCAACTGCCAGATAGCAAACCTCTGAGATTACCTCCCATTTACACTGTATATATCATGTATGTACATAATTGATTGTATGTTGTCTCCTCCATTCAAAAGTAAACTCCTTGAGGGCATGAATCATGTTTTTGCCTTTCTTTTTATTCCCAATGTTTAGCACAGTGCCTGGCATATAGTAAACACTTAATAAATACTTGATAATATAAGTAGTTGCAACCTACTAACATCCATCATGCATTTCTTTATTGCCATTTGGGCCCTTTTACCTAATTTATGTCCATATAGCATAATTAGGAGAATACTGATGTGCTTCTGTGCGAAAGAATAGCTTAATGGTGTGTGTGAGATGTATAGATATATAATAACTTAATATTGTCTCAGGCATAGCTGAGGGATTTGGAGCTGGGTTCAGAATTGAAAAGCAGGGAAAGACAGACTAGACTGTAATTTGGAAAATGCTCAGTGATGTTAAAGATACTAAACTTCTCTCTAACAATAAATAAGGATAATAAGAATCAAATCCAACTAGATAGAAGAGTATAGCTAAAACAAGAGCTTCAGGGTGAGCCAATCAGGGCTTTGCTCCCAGGCATCAGATTGAGAGTTGCTACCTTTAGCATCTAGAACAGAGGTTCTTAACATTTTTTGTGTCATGGACCCCTTTGGCAGTCTAGCAAAAGCCACTGGACTTCTCAGAACAATGTTTTAAAATGCATAAATTAATAATAATAATAGCTAAGATTTACGTAGTGCCTACTATGTTCCAGGCACTGTTTTAAATGCTTTACAATTATTATCTCTTTTGCTCCTCAGAACAATCCTGAAAGGTAGATGCTATTAGTATATCCATTTTATAAATAAGGAAGTAGAAGCAAACAGAACCTAAGTGACTGGCCCATGGTCACACAGCTAATCTGAGGCTGGATTTGAACTCAGATCTTCCTGACTCCAGGCCTAAGCTCTATCCACTGCACTACCTGACTGCATCATAGGATTATAAAAGAAACCAATCATATTGAAATATAGCTATCAAAATAGTTTTAAATTTAAGGGATCCCAGGTTATAAATCCTTGATCTAGAACAATTTGAAACAACTGGAACTTAGCACCCAGTTAATAAGAAAGATACTAATTGATATTTACACTAGTTCCTCAAAGGGTTATTTTAAGAAAAGTGCTTTATACATCTTACATCCCCATATAAATATGAATTTTCAGTAACACATAGTTAACAAAAATAACTTCTTCCTCCCTACCTCCTTTCCCTAAGGTCACTTTCCCCTTACAGTGGTGTCCCCATGTGCCAAGGGTATCTTTCATGTTGCTTGAACCATGGTTGATTTGTGGTGCCAGGCACAAAAATTTCTCTCTCTGCTCCTAACCACATTTTCCACTCAGCACCTTAAAATACAAAATATTCAAGGATTTCTTTGGAATCTTACGCCAAAAACAAATAAAGATGCTCCTACATCCTAGAATGGGAATTTAACTCACAGAAATACAGGCTTGGTCTTGGGAAGGGGGAATACCAGCAATTGCTGGTAGCATGCAATCAAGAATATCTGGGCTCAACCTAAATTAGTCTGGAATAGTGGAACAAGAGTTCTGGATTTGGAGTCAGTATACCTGGCTTCAAAACCCAGCTCTACTGATTATATATGCCAAATGATAACTGACAACTTCTTTAAGCCTCATTTTTTCATCTGTACATTGCTTCTAAGATTCCTTGGGTTCAAATCTTCCTCTGATGCTAACTATCTATGTGCCCTTGGACATGTCATAACCTCGCTAGGCTTCAGTTTCCTCATCTGTAAAATGGAGGTTAGATTGGATGGCTTCTAAGATCCTTCACAGTGCTAAATCTTTGATTTTATAAACATAGGAGAAAGAAAAAACAATTTTTTTTAATGGCCAGCAGAATGACAGAAAATTCTTATCTATCACAGGGTGAATCCTTTTTTTTCTTTTTTCCAAATCTCCAAATAATGAAGGATTACTGGACTTTAATAAATCCAAAGATTAGATCTATACCAGGGGTGGGGAACCTGTGGCCTTAAGGCCACATGTGGCTCTCTAGGTCCTCAAGGACAGCCCTTTGACTGAATCCAAACTTGAAGTTTAGGGTTAGGGTTAGAGTTGGAGGTTTAGATTCAGTCAAAGGGCCACACTTGAGGACCTAGAGGGCCGCATGTGGCCTCAAAGCCACAGGTTCCCCGTCCCTGATCTATACCCTCCTGCCTCTCAATCAGTCGGTCCCTAGGCCTTCCCATTCTACTGCTCTGTACTAGATGATAAGATCGATTAGAACAGTATCATTACTGATAAGATACATTCTCACAACCCTGTGAAGTAGGTGCTCTTATTTTTCCCATTTTACAGTTGAGGAAACTGAGGCAAACAGAGAGAGGTTAAATGATTTGCCCAGTGACTTGTTATTGAGGAGATCTATGTTCAAACCCTGCTTCTGATATTCATTAACTTTGTGACCCACAACCTTTTTGAGATTCACACAACTTTCTAGAACTTATCTACCAAGATCCAAAAAAAGGTTGCATCATTGGTTATGTGAGTTCCCACACCCATAAAATCAGAAATCTGATGTCTTGTAATGCCCCATAAAAGAATTTCTTTTTCTGTGAAAAGAAAGCAGATCAACCATTTCCTTGTACTTAGCTACCTAATCTCTTTTGCTTCCCTTTTATGTGGAGAGTTCACATGCAGGCACAGGTAACACACACACACACACACACACACACACACACACATCTTGTAAAAGACATCAGCCACAATTGTACACAATATAAAATAATTACTATGAAAAGGAGACCAAAAGAGTCCTTGCTCTTTGCCAAGCAGTGAAACATAGTACCCATGGACAACACTGGTATAGAGTATGTTAATGTGAAAACATTACAAAGGAGGATAGGAGAAGACTATAAGCAGTATTGTTTCATACCTCAGTGATGAAGTTCTTCAGATGTTCTTACTTGTGGATGATATTGCACTGATTATATCAAGCTCCAGAATACTACAGGGACTGTTTAATGAAATTCTTGACCATTCAAAAAAGATTGGACTAACAAGATACACAGGAAAAATCAAATGGATGAAGAATGCCTATTATCTATATAATGTGATAAGCAGCCCACTGAGTTGGTCTATCAATACTCCTACCTTGGACAGGATGGATCAGATGGGTCCATAATTGAGTAGGAAGAAAAGAGTGGCCTGAATTTCATCTGAGAAATTGTATAGCATTTTTAATTATACCAAACTGCTTCTCTAAAAAATAAGGTGGTTTTTTTTTTATTGATACCTTCTGCTTCTAACATCATCATAGTTATCCATAGTATCCCACTTCCCCCTTCCATCCCATTTAACAGTTAGTATTTTTTAGAGAGGAAAGAAATCAGCACAACTGATCAATATATTAAAAAAAAGTCTGAAAATATATGTAATGTGTAATATTTATAGAACTTCCACCTCCAGAAAGGAATGGTTTGGGGCTGTCCTCTCATATCTCTTCATTTGAGTCCTTCTGGGTCTTTATAATTTTGTTAATTTACTTTTCATTTTCTGGTATGTAGTTGTTCTTTCCATTTATTTTGTTGTAGTTATCGTGTAAATTGTTTTCTTAGCTCTGCGTACTTCACTCTGCATCAGTTCATGTAGATCTTTCCAAGTTTCTCTGCATTCATCACACACAGCATTTCTTACAGCACAGTAGCATTATATTACATTTATGTACTATAATTTGTTTAATCATTTTCCAGTTGATGAGTTTCTACTGTTTCCAATTCTTAGTGATCACAAAAAGTGCTGCTATAAATACTTTGGAGTATATGGGGACTTTCTTCTTATTGATGGTTTCCTTAACATATAAGCTCAATAATGGAATCTTTGGTTCAAAGAGTATGGACATTTTAGTCACTTTATTTGCACAATTCTAAACTGCTTTCTAAAATAGTTGTACCATTTCACAGCTCTACCAAAAATGTATTGATATGCCTATCATTCTACAAGCCTTCCAGTATTAACTATTGCCATTTTTTGGTCATTTTTGCCAATTTGCAGGTTGTAAGGTGAAACCTCAGCGTTGTTTTGACTTGCACTGGTCTTATTATTAGTGAAATAGAGGATTCTTTTATATGGTTGTGAATACTTTGCAATTCTTCTTTTGAGAGCTATTTATTCATATCTTTTGACCATTTATCTGTTGGGAAATGGCTACTTGTCTTACATATATTATTAACTGTTTATTTATCTTGGATATCCTTGTCAGAGAAATTTGATACAAAGATTTTTTTCCCATTCAACCATTTCCCTTCTTATTCTTGCCTCTGCAGAAGCTTTTCAGTTTCAAGTAATCAATGTTACCTATTTTATCTTTTGTCTTTTGCCTCTGTCTCGTTTGGTTAAGAATAATCTCCCATCCATAACTGTGAGAGATTCTTCTAATTTTTTTATAGTTTAATCTTTAATATTAAGGTGGTATATTCTTTTAGAAGATATTATGGAATGTGATATAAGATAGTGGGCTATGTCTAATTTCTGTCAAACAGCTTTCCAGTTTTCCCAGCAATTTTTAATCAAATAAGAAGTTTTTTCCTAGGATATATTTTCCACTTTATTAAAAACTGAGTCTTTGTCTGGTTTGTTCCATTGTTCTATTTTGTTAACCAATATCAGATGGTTTTTATGGCTGCTGCTTTATGATATAGTTTGAGGTCCAGAAGTGCTTTGTATTAATATTAATGATACTAATTATTTATTAAAAATTATTATTAACAAAAAGTGCCTATAGTTTTCTTTCTCTGTTTTATATTTCCCTGGATTAGGGATTAGGACTATATTTATCTCATAAAAGGATTCTGGTAGGATGCTTTCTCAATTTTTCAGGATAATTTATGAAGTAAAGGTATTAACTATTCTTTAAAAGATCCACCTGTGAATCCATGAGGACAAAGCATATTTTTGCTTTGGTAGTTTCTTTATAGTTGGATTTTTTTTTTCTGAGATTGGGTTATTTAAGATCTTCTGATGGTTTAGGTATTTTATAATTTACATTTTATTTGTGTTCTTTTTGTTAGCATATAACTGTATATAACATAGTCTTTTCATTTCTGCTGGTTTTGCCATGATTTCACCTTGTTCATGATTTGATTTTTTGTTCTCTTCTTTTTAATCAGGTTAACTAAGAGTTTATCAATTTTATTAGTCTTTTCAAAGATCTAGCTTAATTTATTTCACCCCTCTAAATTTTAATATCTCCTCTTTTGTATTTATTTTTTTATTATTTGTTGGCTTTTTAATGTTTTTAAATGCATATTCAGTTCCTTAATTTTCTTTTTTCTACTTTTTAATATATGATTGTAAGGATATTATTTTTCCATCAATGATGGCTATAGCTATATTCCAGAAATTTTGGTATGTTGTTTCATCATTATCATTTTCTTTTATATAAGTATTGTTTCTGTAATTTGTTCTTTGATCTAGTCATTATTTAAGATTTCACTGTTAAGTCTCCATATGGGTATGTAGCTTTTATTTGTGATCCCTGAACCTATTATAATTTTTATTGCATTATGGTCTATAAGTGATTTGTTAATAATATCTACCTTCTTACATTTGTTTGCAATATCTCTGTGCCCTAGTACCTACTCAATTTTTGTAAAAGTTCCATGTGGTACTGAGAAATATTCATATTCTTTTGCTGTCCCATTTAGAAGATGGCATGTCTTTAACTCTAGTTTCTTCATCAATTTGTTCAGTTCCATATTTTCCCTTTTGTTCATCTTTCCGTTAGATTTATCAAAAACTGAGAGAGGGATATCGAAGACTCTTATCACTATTGTGCTACTGTCTATGTACTCTTGTAGCTCAGACAATTTATTCTTTATGAATTTGGATTCTGAGGCTTTTGGAGCATATAAGTTTATTACTGATATTGGTTTGTTTTCTATGGTTCCTTTTGGCATAATTTTCTTGTTTATTCTTTTTAATTTTTGAATGTTTTTGCTTTGATAGCATGATTACAACTCCTACTTTTTTGGATTTACTTGATGCAAAGTATATTTTTTTTCCATCTCCTTATTTTTATTTTGTGTGTGTGTTTGTTTTTAAAATGTTTCTTATAAGCAACAGATTATAGGGTTTTGTTTTCTTATCCAATCTGTTACTCTTTTCCTTTTGATTAGATTCTTTAGTCCATTCACATTAAAGTAATGAGAGTTAGATTTATATTTTCCTAGATCTGCCTCCAATTTTTTTCAAGTTATGATTTTTTCCCTCTTCTTCTGCTGTAAGCTTCATTCAGTTCTTTCTGTAAGTTCTTTCAGTTGCTTTTCCTTAATCTTTTCTAAGGTTTCTCTTCTCAATGGTTCTCTTCCCCTAGTCCCTGATTACCTCCTTTCATTTATTACTCCTTTTCTTTGGGGTTTTACTTTATTAGTTCCTTTTATTTTCCTGCTTTTACCTTATAACTGGTAATATAATTATTTCCCCATTTTTTCTTCTCTGTCAAGTAGATTCTCTTTTCCTCTCTTCCCCTTCAAATAGTCCTATTCATTAGTTGTTACTTTTAAAAATTTCATTTTTTGTAAACCTTTCCAAAAAAGATTTCTCTCATTTTCTTCATTATCCAGTCTTTCTTTGTCTTTTTTAGACCCTTGTTTTCTGATTTGTGACTCCTATAATTATCAAATCTCTCTCTTTTCTCTGCATTCCTCATGTAGTAAAAAAAACAAAAAAACAAAAAACAAAAACTTTGAAGGTATCCATTCTAGTCTCTTTCCTCTAGGCAATTTCTGCCACTGCCTTGTAGAGCTTGGCCCATGGATTCCCGTTTTCCATTGTGCCTCACTTCCAGAATAATGCCAATTATTTCAAGTGTCAAAGAGACCACGGCCCCATGTTAGGAGCACTCCTCTGCTACATCCCTGATTATGCAGCTACTACTGATCTATGATCTCCCCTGGTTACCTTTTCCCCCCATTTGCTTCAAAATCTACTTTCTAAGTCCATTCTCCCTCACTCCCCTAGGTGCCAATTGCCTTCATGAGTTCCAACGTCCCACTCCCCAGGTAGGACAAGTAGATTTTTCAAGCACCAAATCCCCCTAGGCCACATCAAGTGCAAGGTACCCCTCTCTTTTCACCTATAGAAACATTCATCAATGAAATACTCTCCCATCACCAAAGCAAGGCTTCTTCCTTCCCTCCCTTTTTAAAATCTCCCCTCCTCCTCACACACTCTCCTGTGGGTTCTTCTCTTTCTGAGATTACAGGAATCACCTTCTGCTCATTGCTAGCCCTGGGTTTGACCTCAGAATATCACATTTGTCCCTATTACCCTTCTTCTCTTTCCCTTGCCCTTTCATGTATTCTCTTATGTTATGATGTAGTCCCACAGAAAAAATTACCGATTCCCCTAGGCAGGGTATCTCTAGATTTTGTCCATAATGCCCCTTGTCTGCCTCTTTACTCATCACCCTTCATCAAACTCCCACCTTCACCCCATTTCTTTGTGTACATTTTGAAAGAAATTTCTTACTGGTCTCTCTGCTATCATGATGTTGCTGCTTTTCTTCACTCCTCCTCCATTTCTGTTGTTTGGGGTTGTTCAAGAAACAAATAATTTCTTTGGTTCTGGTTTTCTTCCTACAACTTTTTCAAATGTCTCTTTATTACTAAACATCCATCTTTTCATATATATTTGAGCTCAGACTTACTGGGTATGTCCCCTGGCAAATAGCTATATCCTGAACTCCATTGCTCTTTGGAACACATTATTCCAACCTCTTCCATATTTTCTAATGGGTACAGAATAGTCTTGCATTTTTTCAAATTTCCTTTCCTTTGTATTTGAAGGTCTTTCTCCTCATCACATGCAGTACTTGTTTCTGAAATGAATTGTTAAATTTAATCATGACATGCCTTGGAGTTTGCAGCCTTAATTTTTTTGTTTTTGTTTTTTCTCCTGGAGGTGATCTGTGAATTCTTTCAATTTGTATTTAATTTTCTATGTTTAGAAGTTCTAGGTAG
The DNA here is from genome assembly GCF_900497805.2 of Vombatus ursinus. Classification (NCBI taxonomy): domain Eukaryota; kingdom Metazoa; phylum Chordata; class Mammalia; order Diprotodontia; family Vombatidae; genus Vombatus; species Vombatus ursinus. The sequence continues at coordinate 4,160,263 of NW_020951860.1, forward strand.
ATTTCTATTATTTGCTGCATTACAGTGATAAAGCTTTTTATCTTGTCATGTTATTCTCGGAGACCTATGATCCTTAGGTTGTCTGTACACATACTGTGTCTTAGATCACTATGTTTTGCTTGCATGGTGAGCATATTTTCTTTTAGTGTTATTGTGATTTTTCTCTTCTTTTTCTTCTAGGTTGTCCTTTCTTCAGTATATTTATATTTCCAATCTATTGTTCTCTCTTTTGTTTCTTTGGTGAGATTTGCCATCCCATATTCCAGTTTTTCTGTTATACCCATTATTTTTGCTTTGAAGGCCATAAATTCTGCTCCCATAATTCTCATTTCTTTTTTGAACCATTCAGAAATTGTTTTGTAGTTCTATGTTCTCATGTTCCACAAGATATTTTGTCTTATCAAGTGTTGTGCCATTTTTCTTTGTTTTGCAGTGTTTATACATAGACACTTGAACTCATAGGTTTATATTTCCTTCTATTGGATTCTTGGGTCTGTTAATGCAGCCTTGCTACAGTAGCATGGGAGGTGGGAAGGGAGTGCTGAGTGGGCTCAGGCTCACTGAGTATTAGTTCATATTGTTTTTGTTTTAAATCTTCTTTTGGGTTCTGGATGTCCTAGGCCATGGAGACTGCTGAAGTTGCCTTACCTTTGGCACATAATTTCTGTTTTGGAGAGGTTTGAAAGGTCCTGGGGATCAGAGAAAATGTTTAGCTCAGATTGTAGCTTATGGGACCCAGAAGTCACCACCAAACTGCTCCTTGTCACAGAAACCCATCTTTTAAACACCAGTATTCTTCTGGAGATGCTGTATGACTATGAATCATAGGACATTACAATGTTAAAGAAATTTAGATTGAAGATGACTGAAAGGGTGTTGGAGAGATGCGTGATTAGAATAAATATGCTGCTGCATCTTACCAACAATGACTTATAAGTGTAGCCCGTATAATCTCTCAGGATCTTTATTCCAACTTTCAATCTGTCATATGAGACTTGGGTCCTGGAGCAAGGATCTGTTTCCCCCACACAGCATGAGAGGGAGATATATTTAGGGGCACTCCTTGAAAAGTCAAGGGTGATTTAAGCTTCCCCAATGTGCTTTCTCTCAAGGCTATAAATTGAGAATCATTTTAGTCAGTCAGACTTCAGTAGCTCTTAGAAAGGGTTATTTACTAAGGTGGTAGAATAGAAACAGTTATTACAGAACATTCCATCAAAGGTCTGTGATATGCTCTCCCACAAGTGCATCAGACTCTAGGGGAAAGTAAGCCCAAGTGTAAGGAACTCATACAGCAAAGGGTTAAATCCCAATTTCTAGTTGTTGGAAATCCCTTTTTCCTATTCATGGCATCCCCCACAAACTTGGTGAACCAGCAGTTTTTTTTTTTCTACAACAGAATTTTAAATCCTCTGGAAAGGGAAGAATGTTAATTGCCGGATTTGATTAATAACTGCCTTACAGACTTCCCAAGACAGTTTAGGACAAGGCACTGGGGAAGGCATCCAAAAAGGATGAAGCAGAATCTCCCCCAGTCACAAAGGAGCTATCTAGGACCTGGTCCTATGAACTTTGTCCAAACACCCTCTGGTAGTTTTGTTGGAGGTGGCAACTATGATCTTAGAAGGAAGTAGACTGGTGGGGGTTTGCCCTGACGGCATTAGAGAATCACCTCCAATTCCTCAAGAACACACCTAAAACCCTAAGGGAGAGATGTAATCTTGCTCTAGGAACAGAGTCTCATATGTGAAAGTGGGATTTGGGATAATGATCCTTAGAGCTTAGTTGACTACATTGAGGAGGGTCTCAATTGGCATATATATTATGCCCTTTGCATTTTGAGGAACCTATTAGAGAGCTTCTCTACCTAGGACTTTCATTATTGGATACCCTAGATCAACTAGGAAAAAATGACTTTTTCCCTCTTCTCTTGGTTTTCTCTCCGAAATTGTATATCAATCAGTTTTTCTAGTGTGTTTCCTTAGAACTTGGAAACAGTTCTTTTTCAGGTAATTTTTGCAGACATTTGCATTTGTTGATTTGTTGAATGTTTAAGTACCAATACTTGCCATATTACTGAATCGTGTAGAAGCATTGATATTGAAGCTTATATGAGAAGTATGACACCTAGCAGTTTGCCTGGAGCGTACTTTAATAACTCAGGGATGCTCAGATTTTTTTCAGTTTACTGAAAGTTGAAGTTTCAGTTTCAGCAGACCTAGAATGCTTGCCTTGTTATGAGATCCTTGAGGACTAGATGAAGTTGTCCTAATGGTCAAGTACTCTCAAGTAATCAGTCCTTTTCTTAGGACTGTCGGTGTTGTTTGGTGCTGATCTGATCTTTTCTTTCTTTTTCTTTACTTATCCTATTTTAGAGTGTTTGGAATTCCAGTAGGAGTGCAAAATGAAAGCTAATCCTCGTTCTTGACTAACTGTGGTCAAGTGAGGAAATAAGGGCTAAGCTCTGGAGGAAGAGAGAGGCCTAAGATTCTGAGTGACAGAGAAGGTGCTAATCTACATTGGTAGAGGGAGTTCCCTCACATAGGAGCTTCCTATAACAATGAAATCACAGATCCAGTCTTTATCTGTATCCTAATACAGATTCCCTTTCTCCCAAGATGTTTGGCTTACTTTTATATCCCTTTTAATAGCAGGAACAGTCCCCAAAGAAGTGTTCTCTATGATTTAAAAATTAAAGTCTCTTTATAACAGTTAAGAGAATGTAACAAAAGGAAACAATTACCTAATACTTCTCCAGAGATGAGTTCAGAATTTCCTAGAAAATGTTTAATAGGTAAGAAAACTACCACAAATGAGGTAGAAAGTAGCCCTGAACATACTAGAAATTTGTAAAATGAGACCTCAGTTTATAGCTAGGAAAAAAGAATTCTGACCTGGACCCATTTGGGTATGTTCAACAGAAAACCTAACAGACCATTTTAATGATGCTTTAGGCCATTAAGTTCCTAGTGTTTGGGTTCCTTAAGGCTTGGTGCTGCCATTGAATCACTTAATATAAGCACCAGTCTCCCTCATTTATAAAATGGGCATTGTTCTTATGCCACCTACCTTGCAGGTTTAGTCAATAAGCATTTATTAAGTGCCTACTGTGTGCCAGGCACTGTACTGACCTCTGGGGGTACAATGAAAAGCAAAAAACTCTCAAGGGATTCTCAATCTAATGGGGGAAACAACAAGTGAAAAGTAGGTACAACCAAGTTATTTGCAGTATAAATTGTAAATAATCAAAAGAAGGAAGGCACTGGATTTAAGAGAGTTTGGGAAAGGCTTTCTATAGATGGTAAGATTTTAGTTGGGATTTGGAGGAAGCCAAGAAAGCCAAGGTTGTATTGATGAGAAGTGCTCTGTAAATGGAAAAATAGCTATTAAATGGAGGCTATTATTTTTATTTATATTAATGATTATTATTAATAATAAAAATAACCATAAAACTAGTACAATTTCTAACACTCTCTCCAAACCTCTCCTCCCTTCACTACAACATCTCTTCCTTCTGACACCTTTTTCCTACTTATACAGCCACTGAGGTAGCACAGGCCCTCATTATTCCCTACCTCAACTATTACGATAGTCTCCTAACTGGTCTTCCTACTTCAAATCTCTTCCCTTTCCATTCTACCCTCCACCCAGCTGTCAGAATGATTTTCTTTAAGTCAAGGTCTGACCATGTCACTCCCTACTCAATGAACTGTAGTGGCTCCCTACCACCTTTAGAATAAAATATAAATGTCTCCCTTCTAAGTCTAGTCAATAAGCATTTATTGGGAACCTACTATGTGTCAGGCCCTATGGGAGTCCTGGAGATTTAAAGAAAGGCAAAAAATAATCTCAGCTTTCAAGGAACTCAAAATCTAATGGGGAAGAAAATATACAAACAGAATATATGCAGAATAAATGAGAGAGAGTCAACAGAGGTTCTAAGGTGAAGGAGAACCAGGAAAGGCATTTTGCAGAAGGCAGAATTAAATGAGACTTGAAGGAAGTCAGGAGACAGCCTGCAAAAATGCTTACATTTGGGAAATTGACTGTCTTATGGGAGAAACATCAAGGAAGCCAGTGCCAATGGATGGTGGAATAAATGAAGGGAAGTAAGGTTTAAGAAGATTGAAAAGGTAGGAAGGAACTAGGTTATGAAGGTCTTTAAAAGAGCAATGTATTTTCTGTTGGTTTTTAGAGGTGAGAAGGAGCCACTGGAATTTACTGATATGATTACCTCTGTGTTCTAGGAAGTTCAATCTGGCAGCCAAGTGAAGGATGAGCAGGTAGAGACTTGAAGTAAGAAGGCAACTGCAGTGGTCTACATGTGAGAAAATGGGAGCTTGGATGAATGTGTCCGAGGGGAAAAGGGAAGATTAACAAGAGATGTTCTGAAAGTAGAATTGACAGGCTTTGGCAACAGATTGGTATGAGGTGGGGTAGGGGCAGGGCAGGGAATGAGAGAGTGTGAGGAGTCAAAGGTGACACTTAGGTTGTGATAGGGAGGATGGTGGCATCCTTGATAATAACAGGGAAGTTAGGAAGAAGGGAAGGTTTGGGGAAAAGATGAGTTCAATTTTGGACATATTGAGTTTAAGATTTGCACAGGACATTCAGATTAAGATGCCCGAAAGACAGTTGGAAATGTGCACTTAATAAATGTTGATTGATTGATTGAAATGTGAAACTGAAGTTCAGCAGAAAGATTAGGAATGGATAAGTATAACTTTGAATCCAACATAGAGATGATAATTTAATCCATGGGAACTAAGGAGATCACCAAGTGAAAGAGTATAGAGGGATAAGGAAAGGCCTAGGACTGAGCCCTGGGGGGCCACCTAATGTTAGGGGGCATGACCTGGATGAAGGGAAAGGGAGACTGGAATAAGGATTTCTACACCATGTGCCAAACGCTGTGCAAAGTGCTTTACAAATATCTCATTTAATCTTTACAGCAATTCTGTGAGGTGGGTGCCATTATTATCCCCATTTTATAGTTGAGGAAACTGAGTCAGACAGATGTTAAGTGACTTGCCCAGTGTCACAAACTTAGTAAATATCTGAAACCAGATTTGAACTCACATCTTCCTGACTCCAGACTCACTATTCTGTCCACTGCACTACTTTGCTTCCTTGATAAGGATCGAGTAAAGGAGACTAAGGAGAGCAGTGTCATGAAAACCTAGGGAGAAGAATCTGTCAAGTAGGGGGAGATTGACAGTGTTAATGCCTGCAAAGCAGTCGAGAAGAATGAGGATTGAGAAAAGGCCATTAGATTTGGCAATTAAAAGATAATTGGTAACTTTGGGAAGAGAAGTTTCATTTGAATGATGAGTCAGAAGCCAGACTGCAGAGAGTTAAGAGACTGAGAGGAAAGGAAGTGAAAGAATCTATTTATTGTAGATGGTGTTCTCAAGGAGTTTAGCCACAAAAGGGAGGAGAAATATAGGACAACAGCTAGCAGGGATAGATGGATCAAGTGAAAAAATTTTTTTTTTGTTTTTTGTTTTTTGTTTTTTGTTTTTTTAGGACAGGGGAGACAAGGATATATTTATAGGCAGCAGGGAAGTAGCTGATAGGGAGAGATGTTTGGCGTTTGCAAACTACTTTTCTATTTTTATGATAAATTATTCCACTTCTTACACTTCTTGGTCCAGCCAAATAGGCCTTATTACTGTTCTTCACACATGTGACCCCATCTCCTGTCTCTGTTTTTGCTCTGGCTGTCCCCCTCCCCCGGCCTGAAATTCACTCTCTCCTCACCCCAGCTCCTTAGAATCCTTTTTTTTTCCTTTTGAGACTCAGTTCAAGTATCACTCTCTACATGAAACCTTTCCTGATCCCTCCTCTTCTTAGTGCCTCCTTAACACTAACTTGTATTCATTTTGTATATACTCTCTACATACAATGTGAATATATATATATATATATATATTGTCTCCCCCATTAAAATGTAAGCTTTTTGAGGATGGGAATTGCTTCATTTTTTTTCTTTTTGTTGCCAGTGCCTAGCACAGTGTCTGACATACAATAGGTGCTTAATAAATGCATATTAATTGTTTGACTGATTTAAAGATTTTTCTCTTTTCAAAGACAAGCTGAAGTACTTCTAGAGGGTGACTAGGTTGGTTAAGGGACATGCCATATTGGGTAGTGCTTGAAGAAACTGAGAATGCTTACCTAGGGGAAAAAAAGATGTTGGGAATAAAAAGAAGAGTTGGGAGGTAAATTCAGGAACATCATGTGAAAAAAGGATTTGATTTGTTCTAGTTGGCTCCAGAGAGAACTAGGAGTATGGGGTGGAAGTTGCAGAGAGACATTTTAGCTCTATATAAGGAAAAAAACACTTAACAATTAGAGCTGTCCAAAAGGTAGACTAAGTTGTTATGGGAGCTTGTAAATTTCGCCATCGTTCCAAAAGGAACATGGTGACTTCTCATTTATATTATGAGGGATTCAGGCTCCAGGTAAGGATTTAATTAGATAAACTCTGAGGTCTCTTCCAGCTCTAAGATTATATTCCATTCACTTTGATCTGATGGATATACATATAAATGGATATATAAATATATAAATGTCTGTAAACATAAGGACATTTATATATACTTTGCAAGGCATTATGTTAGCTATGCTACCTATTCAAAGGCAAAGAAAAAAGTACCTGTTCTAAAGAAACCAAGTAAAGTCAGCAAGCATTTATTAAGTTTCTACTGTGTGCTAGGTACTGTGTGAGGCTCTGAGGATACAAAGAAATGAAGAAACAAAAAACAGTCCCTACCCTATATGCAAACAACTATGTACAGATTAAAATAGGTACAGGAGAAATTGGGGATAATCTCAGAAGCTTCTTGTAGGGAAGGAGAGAAGGCAGAGATAATGAGGGTGAAAATGCTTGAAGTCAGGATATGGAGCATCTTGTATTAGGAATGGAAAGGAGGCCAGTGTCATTAGATTGCAGAGTATCTGGAGGAGAGTAGGATATAAGATGTCTGGAAAAGTAGGAACGGGCCAGGTTATGAAGAGCTTTAAAAGCTAAATAGAGGATTTTTTATTTGATCTTGGAGGCAATAGGGAGTCACTGGAGTTTATTGAATAGAAAAGCAACACATATAGGCTCAAACTTTAGGAAGATCTCTTTGACAGCTTAATGGTGAATGGACTAAAGTGGGGAGAGACTTGAGGCAGGGATGTTGACCAGTAGGTTACTATAATACTGTCCAGGTCTGAGATAATGAGGGTGGTAACAATGTCAGATGAGAGTTGTTGCAAAGGTAGAATCAACAAGTCTGGGCAACAGACTGAATATGGCAAGGGTCCCCACCAGGATGCCACCTAGGTTGAGAGCCTGAGTAACTGGGAGGATGGTGATACCCTTTATAGTAATAGGGAAGTTAGGAAAAGAGGAGGGTTCAGGGGAAAAGATAATGAGTTCAGTTTTGGACCTGTCAAGTTTAAGTTGTCTACAGAACGTAGAGTTTGAAATGTCCAATAAGCTGTTAAAGATTGAGACAATGGAGGCCAGAAGAGAGGTTAGAACCTCACACTGTACTGGAGGGTAGGGGAAATACAACATGTACACAGAAAAGTAAATTGTAAATAATATAATCCCCTGATTCATAACCTTAATATCTTAAAAAAAATTTTTCATGTCTCTCAAAGATGAGTGCAGTCCACCTGCTTTGGAAATTTAAAAGTGCTGGAAGATGCATGGAAAAGATTAGGCCCTAGACCAGAGCAATCAAGTATTTTCACAGTGGCCCTTGGAGAAGCCTATATTTTAAAAAAAATTTTTTTTTCTAGAGGTAAGGACAAATGGGCAGGGATCAGAATTTTCCTCAAGTCCTGCTTTGTGAGTTGGCTTCATGAGAATCTGGCAGGCCCCCTTTGCAGAGGTGGGCCTGCAATGTTCCAAAGGGAAGTGGGGTTTGGTGTGTGTATCCCAAGTCTCCCTTCAGGGGTAGCCAAATATCATCATCAACACTACCTCATGCAGGAACTGACTCCAACTCTGAGCATTAGAGGCCAACTTTGACTACACAAACAAAGCCAGTGCAATATAACCGCTGCTGCATTCTCTCCTGCTAAAGAAAGCTAAGGAATAGGTGAGATGAACCGTGCTCACTTTTAAAGGAATGGCATCAATTGTCCACTGTGCCAGGCATATGGCATGGAGAAATATAAGAGTTGGGAAGCCCAGGGGTGGGGTGGTGGGGAGTGGAGTCACTGCTTCATGAGGTTAGACAGATTAAAGGGGAAAAAACACAGTCTGTATATGTGTGTCTGTATGTGCATGCCCATGAGAGAAGCTTAGAAAAGATAATGACTAAAGGGTAGGGTGGAGGTTATTACAACTGTCTATAAATGCTGCAAGTATATAAACAGCCACACAAAGTGAGGATTGTTGAGGCCAGTACCTGGGAATGTAAAGATGAGTAATATGGTGGAAGTAGCAATACAAAATCTGGCTTCATTCTGTTAGCGGGGAAAAAAAAATCTTTTAGTTTTCATGTTGTTTTCTCCTGCTGAGTTACCCTGACACTAATTTTACCACTGGCTCATATCATCTTAGAAAAATGACTCAGTTTCTCTGGCTGTAAGATCAATAAAAGTCCTTTGCTGAGGATTCCAAGTAATGAACTAACCCATTAACATGTTTACCAGTTCATTGATGTTTGCTTAGTGCAATGACAATAGAAAGCAACTAAACTAGGAAGTCTAGTGTGGGTTACATTGCCAGGTTTTGTTAAAACTCTCACTTTGCTTGCCTGAGGTCTTGGTTCCTTTTGACATGACCTAATTTCTTTGAGGTCTTTGACCTGTAGGGTCATGCTAATTTGCTCAGTTGAACAGTTTCTGCCTCTCATCTAACTCATAGGATTACACTGAGCATTCATGAAGGAACTGTAGTATCTAAAAGTTGGAAGGACACTCCAGAAATCATGAAATCCACTCTTGTCCAGGACTCGGTCTTTAATCTCTTCTTAAAGACCTCCAAGAAAATTAGATTATGTGACTTCTTATTCCATTTATGGTGGACTTTTAGTTTAGTGGAAAAATAAAACCTTGTACATTTTAAGAGGTTTAAGTATCACCTCTTCTTTCTAATACTGTTACTTACTGACTTTGGTTTATACTAAGAGAAATATAAATCTATAAATCCACAGGATTCCTGTGTTCTCACTTACAAGGGTATAAATCTTGACCTCTCTCCTTCTCTTGCCATGGAATTCAGGTCATCGGGTCTGAGTGATACCAAACCACCCCCATTTCTAGGGAGATGGTCCCTTCCTTCTCTGCTGTATCACCCCCATTCTTAAACTCTCTTAGCATTCTTGCTAGCTCACAAGATGAATGTAACCTCTGAGTGCTAATGAAAATATAAATACTTATGCCTTGCCCTCTCCAGAAGCCTGCCTATCTGAGAGACAGAATCATCACTAAATCTACCTGAAAAACCCAACTTAGGTTTCATCCAAGAGCACATCCTAAAGGTACCTGGTTCTTAAAAGGCGGTCTTTTATCTCTTTTTGAAAAAAAAAATAAAATAGAAGATATTAGTGCTAATCTAAATAAGGCTTTTCATTTGGGGTCTTCAACATACCATCTAGTAAATGGTAGTCATATACTCCCAAAACTAGATGTTGTTCTCCAAATGTCATTAAGGCGATCCCTCTGCATGCAGTAAGTCATAAATTTAAATCATTTTTTGGTTAAAAATCCTGGAGAGGGCATTCCACAATCTTTGTTGATAGCCTCTGCGTGCATATGCACATCTACATATATCATCTCGGTGTTCACACACACATATACGCATGTATCCTAGTGCCCTCTGCTGGAATAAGAAAGATTCACTATGTTTTTGTGCATCAATTCTATCTCCAGACGCAGAGGGTGGTTTTGCTTACTTCAGATCACAGGGAAGGACATAACCCATTAGCCAGAGAAAGCAATCAAAGGCCTATTTGACAGTACCTTTTCCCCCTGGTATCCCATTAGATCATCTAGTGCCATTCTTTCTTTGACTACAAGGGAAGAGCACAAAGCTTAATGATGAGAAAGGCTAGGAAACTGAGTCTGCTGCTCTGATCATATGGAATGCAGAGGCTCTAGGGTATGCTACATCTCTCTATATGCCCTCTTATGTGTGATCCCACAAATGTTTGTGTGGGGCAGTGGCTGCAGCCATTGTGCTATTGTGTGAAGTATAGTGAATTACAATAACAATACCTTGAAACAACTGCAGGATTTCAGGAAGGTAAAATGCTTCCCAGTATAAAGTATATCACAAAGGCACTAGTCAAGATATAACCATATTTTACATAAGGTTTCCTCCAGGAAAGGGAGAATTTAAAGTTACTCACCTAGTGGGACTTCAAACATTTGCTTCTTGTGTGCTAAATTCTTCCCTCTCCAGGGTCAGTCCATCCTTGATGTGAAGGTTGTTGCACATAGTCAAACTGGTGTCCTGCCCATCCTCCAGCTCAGACTCCGCACCAGGCAAGCTTCAGAAGCCCCTGAATCACTGATTTTTCCCACCCTCTCTTCTCTTGTTCTCTTCCTCTTTTCCCTCTTTGTGCCAGCGTCTACATCTGGCTCTTTTGGATGCTTACAGCTAAGGCAGTGAGATCCTGGTTGTCTTCCTCTCACTCTCTGCACTCCTCACTGCATCTCAGCTGGGGCTTGAGCATCCTGCGTAATGGCGCTAACTGCTGGCTCCTTCTGGTTGTCATGGCAACCAGGAGCTGGGGCCTCCTGCAAGCTTATTAGCACAGGCAGCCGAAAGGTAAGAGAAATAGTGATGCTGAGGAGTGGTTGACTTCCTGATTGTGTACTTGAGAGCCTGTGCCCCTTCGAGGGTTAGAACAATATTGCTTTTCTCTCTGTCCCTTCTTCCCCCCTCCACCCCAGACAATTTATAGGCTATTCATTCCAGTATTATCTTGAGCTCCTAGGGAATCCTGCCAAATGAAAAGTCTATGCTAGATACATTCTACAAGGTAGTGGCTTTTATGACAACTGTATCTGACAAACAGACTGAAGGATGAGGAGGAAGCAGTGTGGGTAAGACCTCTGAAGTCAAGGAAATGGGAATAAGAGGGAAAATTCTGGTCCCTTTAAAATGTCAGTACCACGAGTCCCCAGCCCCTTATGATCCAAGGAGTGAATATGCTTCTAGTGTCTGAAATTTTTCTTCATTACACTCATAAACTCAAAAGGATTCATTAGCTAATTCATGTAGATGGTCCTTCCAATGATGCAAATCACAACCCATCCACAGCTGCTCATCCATGGCTGCTCACCCTTTGCAGTTCTTGTCCGTATCATCCCTTAAGTTTGACACAAGGGAATCCACCAAATTTGCTAGGGGGCATTCAGTGTCATGGTACTATTAACTGCCCTCCAGGTTTACACTGATCCATTTATCGACACTTTAAATATAGTTGTTCAATCAGTTTCACATCCCTCTAGCTTATATATGTATTCATCCAGCTTATATTTCATCTAGCCCCTTTGCTCTCTAGCATTTCAGCCAAACACAAAAATTAGGTAGAATGGGAGAAAGAAACCCTCAATGACTCCTACAGTATAGAAATATCTGTTAATACCTCCAAGTGTCAGTTCAATAGATATTTCTTAGATATCTATTATATTCAAGGCACTATACCAGAAGGAGGGATACAAAGATTTACATAAAACACAATCTCTGACCTCATTCACTTATAATCTAGTGATTCTATGATATTTTTAGTCTTCTAAAGATAGGAGTGTGTAAACAAGTGAGAAATAAATAGACATGGAGATACGTATTTCCAAATTCATACCTCTATAATTTTAAAATGATAGCACAGTATAATGAATTTACTATTTGATTGGAAATCAAGAGGCCTAAGATCTAGTCAGAGGAGATGAGACTTGAACTGGATTTGAAGAATACGTAAGATTTGGATAGGTGGAGAAGAGGGGTGAGGTTATTACAGGCAGGAAAATGGTTTTAGTGAAGATGTGGAGGTAGAAATATATATGTATATATATATTTCTATATATATAATATATATATATATATATGATGTTTCAGGGGATAGTATATGTATGACCCTGGTTAGAACAGAGGACTTTAATTTAAAAAGTAAATGGGAAAGGGGAGTAAGTATCAAGAACTTGTATAGCTGTGTAGACTACCTTGGAGAGATCCAGTTGCCAAGCCACCAGTAATTTTCCCAATTTTAATTTAGGCCTATCCATCCTCAGATGGTGGTATCTCTAAAAAAATATCTGTTGCTTCCCAGAGGTATCTACCAGTAAAACACACTGACAAGCGGAAAAGAACAACTATGGGGAAATTCTAGAAGGTGAAGAGAGAAGTGTAGGCTTTTCCTTAACCAAATAATCCAGTAGGTAGGGGACCACATTGGCTAGCATGCTTTGGTCATGTTGTTTCAGCTCCGTAGGAATTAATGAATTATGAGTAAAGTTTTCCTGGAACTGAAAAGTTCTAAGTTATGCATGATGATGATGATGTTGTGGTTATGGCAGGGCAGATAAATAGTGCAAGTAGAATTTTTTTCACACTGAAGTCCAATGTGCATTTCTTTTGGTAAATCTGACAGTTAAGCTCTTCTTCTATCATCACCAAGGTGTACATGGGAAATAGGCAATCCTCATGAACATTGTCTTCTCTGTCCAAGCCACATGGTTTCTCTATTTATAAAAATAAGGGGGTTCACACTGCTTTAAGATTCTGTGGCTGTAAACTGATCGGATAAGAGTGAAATAATCTTTAAAAGAACAGGAGAAAATACTAGTCATGGTTTTCAGGGAGTCCAATGATTATTAAATTATCTCTCCTTGGCCTGTTTTCCAGGTCATTTAAAAATACATCAGATATCTTATATTTTCTTTTATTTTTTTCAGTTTTTTTATTTTGTTCTAATATTTCTTGATATCTGTGATTTCTCTTTGGTCTGTTCTGGTTTTCAGAGAATCTGTTTCTATAGCTAAGGTTGATCACTTTCTCTTCCAAGTTATTTATTCTCCTTCTAGTTCCTTTCTCCAGATACTTTATTTCATCTTTTTGTATCTTGTTTCATTTTTTCTAAGCATTCATGTAGTCCTAGTAGAAAATCCATTTTATTTTTCCTTTGAGTCTTTGAGTTTTCAGTTGTTAAAGAGTTACTCTCCTTTTTGCGTAGCCTTAGATTTACAATAATTTTTGTTATTGGTTGGTAGTTTATTTGCTCATCTTTCCAGCTTTCGTTTCTGAATTGGGGTTTGTGCTAGGGCCAGTCTCTACCCTCTGTTGAATTGAAAGATGGAGTGGTTGGCCCTAGTCTTACTCTAGGTTCTCTGGGGTACTGTGTTGACCTCTGCCTCCCAGAGCTGCACTGCCTAGATCTTTGAGTTTCAGAATGTAGGTTCTTCAGGGCCTGCTATGGTATCTCAAGACAGAATGTTAGGAACCTCAGAGCCCCTAGACTTGGGGTATTCTGGTCTGAGCAATGAAGCGCTGGTACTTCCCTGACTGGTACTTCCAAGGTCTCCATCCTGTAACTTTCTGACAGCTCTGGGGCTTTACCAGGGGAGTCCTTTACTTTTGCTGCCTCCAGACACAAAGCCTTGCAGGTTACATGTGTCCCTGACCATTATTGGTTTTGTCAGGAAATTCTCCTGCACTGGAGGTGGTTTTGCTGGTGAACCCCCTTTCCTATCGCCTTTGAATTTCTGGCTGACTTTTTGTGCAGTTATGAATCGGAAAAATCACTTACTGTAGTTTCTCATTGGATTTCTTTATCATTATTCGGACTGTTGTGAACTTCAGAATTTTTGCCAAAGTAAGTATGTTCAGGCTGATGATCTGCTCTCTATTCAAGCAGTCATTTTAACCAGAACTTTTCCCAGGAGTAAATATTGGAATAAATAATGGTGATCTTTGAAGATCAAAGTCACAAAGGCAATCTCTGAGCCAGCCCTCTTATCATATTGCCAATTGAGCCTGCCAGACTCAAAAGACTAAGGCGATAATAGGGGGAATTATTTCCCTGAGGTGCTGAGGGAAAAATTTGTATGTCTGTTCTTGTTATACCTTTGAAGTAAATATTCCTTTGTAAAAGCTAATCTGACTGTTATGTGGTTAAATGGAACTGAAGTGCCTGGACTCCTAAAATTGGGGGAATAATCAGTGGGGGCTTGAGCCAGTGGCAGAGATGAGACACAACCCCCCTGTGTACTAGAGAACCCTCCAGGAGGAGAGGAAATATGGCATACCTGGTCTTTAGGTAGGGTGAGCAGAGAAGTCATTCACACTTCAATACAGGGCTTTACATTCATCTATTTGATGTTTACTTTTATATTTTGTCTTGTTTGAACTTTCTAGCTCATCAGGTTAATTTCTAATCTTGATTTTGTTGCTTACAGAAGAATTATAGGATAATGGAAAAGATGCTGGACTTGAAGTCAGAAGTTTAGGGTTTGAGTCCCAGAGTTGACACTTATTACCCCATAGTTTAACAATTAGAAGGGACCTCAAGGGTAATTGAGGTTAACTCCCTCATTTTACAGATTAGGAAACTGAGGTCAAGAGAGGTTAAGTGACTTGCTCAGGGTCACACTAAGAACAAGTGGCAGAGTTGGTATTTAAACCCAAGTCCGATGACTAGTGGATCACTTGCCCCACCCAGCTCTTTCTATAAGTGAATAAGACCTTCACCCTTGTATGCCATTGGACAAGAAGAGAATGACTGAGTACCCATCTGGTAGTTTTAAAGATGGCAACCAGTTCCAATTATGCAGTCAATGGAAAGAGGCTACTCCCAACCATAAGACAGACCAACACAGAATATCTTCTTCCAGAAATAGCTCCCTGGCATTAGATGGTGTGAGAGTGCACCAAAACCCTATTACCTAAGTTTCAAAAATAATTAATTGTATAAATATTTAAAAAATCACAGAGTCACAGAATTTGGAAAGTATCTTAACAGCTAGTCCCACACTTACACAAAAGGAATCCCAATTATAAGATAGCTGACAAATGAACATCCAGCTTCTGTTTGAAGATCTCCAAAGAGAGAAGGGGAAGTTAGGTGTCACAGTGGATAGAACTCCAGCCTTGGAGCAAAAGAAAAAAATCTCCAGAGAGGAGTGCTCAAAGCGTTTCAAGAAAAGTCCATTCCACTTTTGGATAACTCCAATTGTCAGGACTTTTTTTTTCTGACATTAGTCTTAACTTTATTTCTTTGCAACTTCCCACTCCTCTTAGTTCTGCCTCTACAATCAAACAGAACTATTTTAATCCCCACTTCACATAACAGCCCTTAAAATACTTGAAGTCATGTATTATAAACTCCCTAGGTGTTCTCTTCTAGATATTCCCATTTGTTCCAACTGATGTACATATGACATAGACTTGGAGCCCTTCACCATCCTGATTGCTCTCCTGGGGACACCCTCTGAACACAATACTTCAGATGAGATCTGGTGAGGACAGAGAATAGCGGAACTGTCATCTTCTAACCCCTGGAAACTGTATCTTTCAATGCATCTCAAAAAGCACTGACTTTTTTTTTTGATTGCTTCATTATACTACTGACTCATATTGAGCTTGCAGTCTACTCAGACCCCTAGATCTTCAAAACAATTAACCATGCCTCTCCCATCGGATACTTCTAATACTGAAGTTTTTTTTGTTTTTTTTTTTTGGTGAGGCAGTTGGGGTTAAGTGACTTGCCCAGAGTCACACAGCTAGTGAGTGTTATGTGTCTGAGGCTGGATTTGAACTCGGGTCCTCCTGTCTCCAGGACCAGTGCTCTATTCACTGTGCCACCTAGCTGCCCCCTACTGAAGTATTTTTGGTACCCACTTGTAAGACTTTACATTTATTCATATTGAATTTCATGTTATTAGATTCAGCCTGATGCTCTAACCTCTCAGAATCTTGAACTTCCATGTTCAAGAATTTTGAAATCCCCTAGTGACTTTCCACTGTATCCAAACCCTACTCTTCATTCACCCTGTGACCTCCAATTCCTTGATCCCTCAGTTGTCCCCAAGGCCATCTGCTCTGCACTTGCTACTCTCCCATCTTTTGCTCATCTTGACTCCTTGATGAACCATTTCAACTCTTAACACTCTTCCCTTGAGTTCCTAACCCCCTTATCATATTGCTAATTGGATGTGCCAAGCTTCAACCTTGGATCACTCCTATTATCCACTGCCTTTACACTTACACATGTACTGCTGAATGAAAGTGGAGAAATTTGCACAAGTATTCTGATTTAATCCACTACAAATTTTTGTTACATGACCTCAACTGGGCCTTTACTGATGCTAGGAAATTTTACTACACCTCCCTTATTAATTCACTATCCCACTCTCCACAGAGGCTGTTCCAAAACTTTTCATCCCTCCTTAAACCTCCCATGACTCCTCCTCCCACCACTCTCTCTCTCTCAGGTGAGAACCTTGCCTCATCTTTTACAGAAAAAATTGAGGCCATTTGCCATGAGCTCTCCTCTCCTTTACCTCATTTCATATTGCTTAGATGCAATCTGATGCTGCCTCCTCCATTCAACCTTTGGGTTTGGGTCAGGTAAGGATCACTTCATAAGTGATCCCATTCCATCTTGTCTCCTCCAAAAGACAGCCGCTTCTGTTATCTCCACTTTATCACTTACCTTCGGTCTCTCCCTGCTTACTGGCTCTTTTCCTACAGCTTGCAAACATGTCAATGTCTCTCCTATCTTCAAAAAACTCTCTATGATCCTTCCCTTCCTGCTAACTAACAGGCTATATTTCTTCTGATCTTTGTGGTTAAACTCCTTTAAAAGGCTGTCTACAAGAGATGCCTCCACTTTTTCTCCTCTCACTCTCTTCTTAACCAGTTACAATCTGGCTTCTGAACTCATAATTCCACTGAAACAACTGCTCCCTCTAAATTTACCAGTGATCTCTTAATTGTCAAATTCAGTGGCCTTTTCTCAGTCCTCGTTCACCTTGACCTCTCTGCAAACTTTAACACCGTTTATCACCCTTTTCTCATTGATAGTCTCTTTTCTCTAGGTTTTCGAGATATACCACTCTCTCTTGGTTCTCTCTTTACCTATCAAACTACTCTTTTTTTTTTTTTTTGGTGAGGCAATCGGGATTAAGTGACTTGCCCAAGGTCACACAGCTAGTAAGTGTCAAGTGTCTGAGGTCGGATTTGAACTCAAGTCCTCCTGACTCCAAGGCTGGAGTTATATCTACTGCACCACCTAGCTGCCCCGAAACCACTCTATCTTAGTCTCTTTTGCTGGATCCTTATCCAAATCATACCTTAAACATAGGTGTCTCACAGACCTCTATCCTGGGCCCTCTCCTCTTTTCCCTCTATGCTACTTCACTTGGTGATCTCATCAAATCCCATGGATTTAAATACTATCTCTGTGTTGAAAATTCTCAAATCTACCTATCTTGTACTGACTTCCCTCTAACTGCCTTTCAGATATCTCAAACTAGATGTCCAATAGACATCTTCAACTCAACATGTGCAAAACTGAACTCATTATCTTTCTCTGTGAAGAGGGTCACTATCTCTCTTACACAATTTGTTGCCAAAGCCTGTTGATGTTACCTTTGCACCATTCTCTCAAAAATGCCCCCTTCTCTCCTCTGACACTGTCAGCACTCTGGTGCAGGCCCATATCAGGATCACTGTAATAGTCTGCTTGTGGGTTTGCCTACCTCGAGTCTCTCCCCACCCTAATCCCTCCTCTATTCAGCCACCAAAGTGATTTTCCTAAAGTGTGGGTCTGACCATGTTACCCCTTTAATCAATAAACTCCAGTGATTCCCTATCACATTCAAGATCAAATATTAAAATCCTCTGTTTGGTATTCAAAGCCCTTTACAATCTAGCTCCTTCCTACCTTTCCAATCTTCTTACACCCCACCATAATCCCTTGGATCCAAGAGACTGGTCTCTTTGCCATTCCACAAATAAGACACTTAGTCTGATGACTCCCTTATGCCTGAACTCTCCCTCCTCATCTCCACCTACAGTCTTCCTTGACTTCCATTAATCTCACCTTCTACAAGAAGTCTTTCCCCATATCTCTTAATTCTGTTGCCTTCCTTCTTTAAACCTATTTGTCTTTTATGTAGCTTGTTTTGTACATTTTTGTTTGTTTGTTGTCTTCCTGATTAGACTGACTATCTTTTACCTTTCTTTGTATTCCTAGCCCTTAGTACAGTGCCTGGCACATAGGAGATGCTTAAAAATATTTATTGACTGACTTTCAGGGTCTTGACTCCTTAATTTCCTTGCTTCCATATTCTGTATCTTTCTTTTTGATAAATTTGTTTGGTAAATTGCCTCTGCGTCCATCTTGATTTCTTTAAATAAATTCCATTTTTTTGTTCCTTGTTGGAATTGTTTCTCTTTGTGTCTTCAGAATTTTGTCCTTTAGCTTCTCCCCTACTTCTTGGGCTGACTTCTACCAGGTGAAGATCAGACTATACCTAGGTTTTCTCTCCTCTAGTACAAACTATATGAAGAAATGGTCACTTTACCCTCCTCCCCACCAGGATTCTCATTCATTTCCACCTCAGAAAGCAGTTACTTCTGATTAGTAAGAATTAGGTTAGAATAGGGTTTCCCCTTGATGGTTCCTCCACTTTATGAAGAATGAAATTAACACTAATACAATTTTAAAAAGATATTAGTTCCTCTGCTTTTAGCAGAAAGAGAGCACCAACACATGTCTGGATAATTGAAGTCCCCCATCACTATTAAATTATACCTCTGTGCTAGGCTTGTATAGCTCATCCAAAATCTTCATATAGTTATTTTTTCTGTTCAGGTGATCTGTAATTACATTCTGATAACAAAATCACTTCTGTTTCTCTCTCCACTGAATTTTGTTCAAATACTCTCCACTATGCTTCCCCTTTCTGGCTTCTTCACATGAGGACATCCTTCATATACAATGTTGCCTCTTCTCTCACTATACTCCCTCCCTAATCCTTTTACCTATCTTGTTTCTTCTAAATAATATATAAATCCAGAGCATTGTCCAGTCACAGGTTTTATCCTACCAAGTCTCAGGGATACCTATGGGTCAAATTTACCTCCTTTTGTTAGGGCCTCTAATTACTTCTGTTTGTTTCCTAAATCTTGGGGCATTTGGATATAAGCATTTGAGCTATTGGGTTTTCCTACTGACTCCTTTTTTGGATTTCTGTGAATTCTATGTGTTTCAACTGCTCTTCTCCTTCCATCATTGTAACTACATTCTATAGCATCTAGCTTGGGGGATATGCATAGGTAGTCTTCTACCTTTTCCATTCTTTTTTATTTTAAAACAAAATTTTTAATTTCCAATTCTTTGCCACCACAAAAAAGAGCTGCTATAAATATTGTTGTTCATAATGGGTCCTTTATGTTTTCTTTGATCTCTTTGGGATACAGACCTAGTAGCAGATATACATGGTCTTATAGCCCTTTGGGCATAGCTCCAAATTGTTTGCCAGAATGGATATACCGGTTCACAACTCTAGCAACAGTGCATTAGTGTACCTATTTTTCCGTATCCACCCCAGGATTTGTCATGAGGCAATCAAACTATTAAGAGGTGATGATTTGTTGTAAAACAAATTTTGATTAGAATTTCAAGAATACAGCAAATACATTCTCACCATCCTTTCTTAGGTGTATTGCAATTCTGGTCAGGAATTTGTTGTCTCAATATCTAATCCAGGACCCAGAATTAATTTTTCTCTTAATTTCTTGCCTTCAGTAGGTGCCAGTGAGGAAAGCACAATCTCTGCCCTAATAGACTTTGGTTTCTTGCACAAGACTTGATAATAGTGGGAAATACCTCTTAGGTATGGGCAGCTAGGTGGCACAATGATGCAGGAATCCAGGAGGCATCTTCCCGAGTTCAAATCTGGCCTCAGACACTTAATAGCTGTGTGACTCTGGACAAGTCATTTAACCTGGTTTACCACAGTTTCCTCATCTGTAAAATGAGCTGGAGAAGGCAAACCACTCCAGTATCTTTGCCAAGAAAACCCCAAATGGAGTCATGAAGAGTTGGACATGACTGAACAGCAACAGCCTTTTGTGACTTATCAGAAGTAGGCAATTATCATCCATTTTGACAGGTCTTGAAAGGTTTTCTGTTATATCTTGGGTACATGCCCTGGAAAGATAGCAGACTTCTCTTTTTGTTGTATCAGGTTGATAAATAGCTGCCTCAGTATTCCCGAGGGTCACCAGCTATTATTACTATTCTCTTCTTTCTTTGATTGTGACTTAGCTAGGTGGTGCAATGGATAGAATACTGGGCCTGCAGTCAGGAAGACTTGAATTCAAATCAAGCCTCAGATACTTCCTAATTACATGACAATTGGCAAATCACTTAACCTCTGTCTGCCTCAGTTTCCTCATCTATAAAATGGTACCTCATCTATAATAGCACCTATTTCTCATGGTTGCGATGATCAAATGAGATAATATTTGTAAAGTACTTTACAAATCTTAAAGCACTACCGAAATGTTAGCTATTATTATTGTTACTACACATTTTTTGGAGAACAATCAACTTCTTCCCTCTCAGAGTATCCAATTCACTCATCTTCAGGAAGATCTTAAAATCTGTTTTTAATCTCTAAGAGTACAGCTATCTCTTTCCTTCTTCTCTTCAGTGTAATAGTGCTCTTCTACTTGCTAACCTTCTGATAAGGGTGAAGTCTTACCACCTCCAGATCAGATCCACTTTCCCTCCCATTAAACTGTCACTTTTGTTTCCTTTAGAAATACTTTCATTCTTTCATAACCTAACTTTTTCAGGAGGTTGATCAGCTTACACTTGGAACACAGATGTCAATTGCTTGGTTATGGCAGAAATACACAAACAACACATACAATATGTCACTGTACAATTTTCTACTCTATGCTAATTGAGATTTTCAGCTTTGCTTTTTTTGAAATATTTGTGATTCTCAACTCTAAGCACCCAGCAAACAATTTTTTTTAACAACAAATCATCACCTCTTAATAGTTTGATTGCCTCATGACAAATCCTGGGGTGGATACGGAAAAATAGGTACACTAATGCACTGTTGCTAGAGTTGTGAACCGGTATATCCATTATGGCAAACAATTTGGAGCTATGCCCAAAGGGCTATAAGACCATGTATATCTGCTACTAGGTCTGTATCCCAAAGAGATCAAAGAAAACATAAAGGACCCATTATGAACAAAAATATTTATAGCAGCTCTTTTTTGTGGTGGCAAAGAATTGGAAATTAAAGGGATGCTGATCAATTAGGGATGACTGATTAAGTTGTGATATATGATTATAATGGAAAACTATTGTGCTGTAAATTATGAAGGGAATGGATTCAGAAAAACCCAGGAAGACTTGCATTAACTGATGCAAAGTGAAATGAGTAGAACCAGGAAAACACTGTGCACAGAAACAGAAATATTGTAATGACAATCAATTATGAAAGACTTAGCTCAACTGATCAATACAATGATCCACAATGATACCAAAAGACTCATAATGAAAAATACCATCTACCTCCAGAGAGAGACCTGATTAACTCTGTGTAGATTGAAGTATATATTTTCACATTATTTTTCTTGCTTTTTGGTAACATGGTTAATATAGAAATATGCTTTGCATAACTTCATGTGTATCATATTATTTGCCTTCCCAATGGATGGGGGAGGGGCTAGAAGGAGGGAAAGAATTTGAGACTGAAAAGAAAACAACAACAACAATTAAACTTGACCACCTCTCTCAACTTCCTTTCCTTAGTCTCAACAATAGCTCTATAGTCACTTCCACCTTACCTTCAGTTTTTCATAAACTTCAGATCTGTTTATCAATTTGTACCACCTGCTAGTCCACTCCATCAATTCTCTTTACCCTTGAATAGTTCCTGTACTTTTTCTTAAGCACCTTGCCTTGTCTTGTCCCTTTCCTTCATGAGTATTCCTCTTCATTTCTAGGCTTTAATCTTCCTTGATGCTAAGCTACCATATGATCACCAGGGATGGCAATTAACTGAGGGAGCCCAAAGGATACCTGCTACATCCTTTTATAAACCCCTTAATTGCCCTCAATCATAGTCTTTTTAGAATATGGATTATATCTGGTCCTAGAGATGGTTCTGGCCTTTAAATTTTCTTCAATTTCTTCCAAATATCTCCAAATTGTTTTTTCCACAATTTCTCATCCAAGTCACCTACATGGTTTCCTTCTTTTTATTCAGGTCATCTCTTTCCTTCCTTTCTTGTTTCTTCTCCCCAAACCTTCTCACATGGAAGCTAGATATCGAGTGATTCTGTGACAATGTAAAGATGGGGGAAACCTGGCTGAGCATCAATTCATCTGAAAAAGATCTAGTGTATCTAGTTAACCACAAGTTTCACTGGGCTGTTAAAAATGTTAGCACAATCAGACTTCATCAATAGAAGTACCATCTTTGGATTGTATAATGTCAAAGGGTCACTATATTCTGTTCAGACCAGACTACATCTACAGTACTGTGTTTATTTTGGGGCATTGTATTTTAAAATGGACACTAGCAAACTAGAACATATTGAGAGTGGGTAGCCAGCATGTGGAGGGATCTAGAAACCATACTGAGTGATAGATCTATATAATGAGGAGTTTGGGCAAAATGATCTTTAACTTGCATTCCAGTTCCTAAGATTCTATTTCACAATGAACTAGAAATCTTTAGCCTGGGGAAGAGAAGAATAAGGGGAAACAAAAGTTTCAAAGGACTGTCAAAGAAGGAGTAAAAGGCAAAATTTCAAAAAATGAAGTTATAGGGTATCCAATTTTGATTCAACATAAGGAAAAATTTTCTAAATAATAAGACCTCTCCAATAATGAATTAATTTTCTGTCACTGGAAGTTTTTAAAAGACTGGATGACTATCTGTTGGGGTTGGTGTAAAACAGATTCTTACACTGGATGGGAGGTTTGGCCAGAGGACCTTGAAGGCCCCTTCCAAGCCCAAGATTCTATCAAACTATTCTATCATCTTATGAATTTTTGCACTGTATTTCTATTTAGCTCTTGTCTTATTTTTTTTTATATCTATTTGTCATGTTTCTCCAGCTGAATTCTACTTGTACGGGGCTTCTGAAGTATGTACCCCAGGATTAGGCACATAATGAGTTCTTTGTGGGGTAGCAGGTGTCTGGACCTGTAATTTCATCAGTATAGACAACTGCTGCTATAGGATTAACCATACTTATAGTTGCAATTTATAGTCTTAGAAAGTTACTTTGGACACTGAAAGCTTAAGTAATTTGTCCACCAACAGATAGTATAGGTCAGAGACAGGGTTTGAAATGAGATTTTTTGACTCCACAGTTATACACTGCTTCTCTATGTAGTAGGCACTCATTTGTTGAATTAATTTATATGCCAAAACATATGATCAAGCATTGCCCTTTACCATTTTACCTGCAGTCCAATATAGAGATCTTTTTCCTGGCCTACTTCAAGAAAACTACCTAAACTCAGGCTGTAAACTCTGTCTATAGAGCTAAATAAAATATTTGTTTTCTTAGGCATTAGGAGTATCAGATTCACCATGCAAGTGTATTTGTATCTGCTTATATTTGGACAATGTGTTATGTTTTCGCAAAGTGTGCTCGTGCTGCAGATGATAAAATGCTCAAGGGCAGAGACACTAATTTTCCATTTGTTACTCTTCAGAGTACCTAGTACAGTGCCCTGCTTTCGGTAGACACACAATATGTGAGTGATTGGCTGACTAGCCTGGAAAATTAAGTGTCTGCTTTCTTCTTAGAAAACCTATGACAAAAGATCAGGTGTTGATCAGATTTCCTTATTTTCCTCTCTCTGTAATCCATTTAGCCCACCCCAGTGTCCATTCCACTGATGACCAGGTGAAAGGCAGCCCCTTCTTGTGTCCACTGTCACTTTTCCCCAGTCCAAGTCCACAGAGTCTGGGCATCCCCCGGCAGGCAAACAGATAATGCTCATTCAGGGCTTTGACATGAAAGAAGAAGATTGTAAAGCTCTAGAGAGTGACTCATAGCCTTTTCAGAGTTAGGACATGCTATCTGTTTCTGCTTGATTTAGCAATAACCCTACCCTGTTCTCCCCAAAATGATGTCTGACATAGATAGTTATAAGATCTAAATATTTTATATGGCACACATTTGGGGGGCAGGGAGAGGTAAAGGTAGGTACAAACTTGGGGTTTCATTTGTGTAGAGAACTCCCCAGTGTGGCAACTCCCTTCACTTAAGCAGATTGGCATTTGTATGTAACTTAAAATCTTATTGAGTTGCCTAGGGCACTGTGAAGTTAACAGACTTGTCTATGATCACTGTGTCAAAAGTACCGCTTACACCCACACCTTCCTGCCCCCAAGGCCAACCCTTTATAAACTATGAGATGCCATCTTGTCACATGTTTTGTAATTCATAAAATACCATCATTTAGTATATATTATTCATTTGTAAAATGGGGATAATGATATTTTCACTTCTTACCTTACAGGATCATTGTGAATAAAGTCTTTCATAATCTTTAAATCACTATATAAATTTATTATAAATATATTATAACTCATTGCAAATTTATATATTGTGTATTATTATAGGGCTAGGGGCTAAACCTGTAATTTCACTGGGACAGAGAACTTATGAGTGAAGAAACTCCCTCTACCAATGCAGGTTGGCATCTACTCTGCAACTTATAGTCTTAAAGAGGTGCCTATAGCACTGAAAGGTTAAATGATTTGTCCAGGGTCAATAACCAGTTTGTTCTAGAGGCAGGATTTGAATACAGGTTTTCTTGGCTCCAAGGCTAGCTCTCTCACCACTATATCACATTGCCTTTCTTTATTATTATGTATTTGTTAAATAAAATAGAGCATTAATTAGTTTTGTATTGAGAATATGGGGAAAAATTTATTGATGATCTTTGGCATAAGTAAAGATACTCCACATTGTTACAATGCTAGGGTTGAGAATTGATACCTCAGAACAGAGGTGTCAGACATAGATAGAGCTAGCATTGCAGCCTGGAACACTTTCCAGTGAGGCCCAAACTAGATTAAAATTTATCGGGAAATATTTCACAAAATAAGTAAAATATAACAGAACACAGATAATATTAATATATAGGTTTTTTTTTTTAGACAATTGGTGTTAAGTGACTTGCCCCAGGGTCACACAACTAGTAAGTATCAAGTATTTGTTCTGAGACCAGATTTGAACTCAGGTCCTCCTGACTTCAGGGTCAGTGCTCTATCCATTGCACCACCTAGCTGTCCCAATAAATGGTTTTCTAAGTCAATATGTGGCTTGCAGAGATCCGTATGTATGGTTTAGTGGCCCAGTTTTTAAGTTTAAAGCCACTCCCCTAGAGGGTTGGGACTGTGTGTGAATAAATTATCTTTTGCATTAGTACACATAATTAGATTCTCAATAAGTGTTTTTTAAAGGTGATATCTCCAGTGGAGATTTGGCTCAGATTCATTCTTATCTGAGGTTTTCTCTAAATGAAAGGTAAGTCTGGGATTGCTTATATTCTGTTCCTATAGTCTGTTAGATACAAAGAAGTCCGTGGGTTGAAAAAAGGGGTGTGTGTGGGGGAAATGTCTATGGGAACCTTAAACTCCTTTACTCAGAATTTCCCACAGTCTTTGATATCTAGCCCTTTCTCATTGTTCTTAATCAGGCCAGTTACCAACACCAATCATAATATTTAGAATTGCTTGTACCCCAGTGCCAGTGAATGTTCTCCATTGTTATATTCCATTAAAATGCTGGGTGAGGCTCCTTAGATTGAAGCAATAAATCAACACGCCAATAATCTTCTCCACCTGGGCTTGCCCATTATGCCACTCACAACTTCTGGAAATAACATGTCTTCATCAACAAAGAGAGAGGCATAGCCAAATGAGAAAGAGAGGAACAAGTCTAAGTGTGGAAATAAAGGTACCACGAAGCTTGTGGCCTCAGGGAGAGATAAGTACACGACTATTAACTAGCAACGTGACTTTGGGCAAGTTACCACCTCAATGTGCCTCAGAACTTAATTTACAGGTGAAGAAACTGCTGTGAATTAGTGACCTTGTGATTACCGAAGTCACCTAATAAATGTCTGAGTTCATTAAGAAAATTGGAGAATATGGGCACATGAACTTGGTAGATATCTTAAAACTCTATTTTAGCTAGTTGCTTCATCATTTTTCCCCTTTATCCAGCCTTTTGACTAGGACAACTTCTGAGTACTAGAATGGATTTCTCTTTCTTATTGTGAGAACCGTTTAGATATACTTGCAAATAAGATAGGCCTTAGGTAGAAACGACTTTTAGGAAATGGATATTTCAGGGCCAAATGTTATAAAATCCCTAGGTGTCAGTCAGGAGAGGTCAATTTGCCCCCCAGTGAAACCTGTTGTCTTCAGACCATCTCCGCAAAATTCTCTCCTCTCAGAAGCTATACTGCCCAATGCTCCTGGGAAAGATCATTCTTTGTGAGGCAGTGGCTTTCCACTTCCCAATCAATCAGACAAGGAGATATAAAAATGACAATATCTAATGGAGTATCTTGCTCATCAGCATTCTCATCAAAGTGATTTCATGAGCAGAATGGAGGGAGGAAGGGAAGGAGAAGGGCAATCAGAGTTAATGTCACCGAGATGGCTGGATGCCAGCCAGGACTGGAAAGCTTGTCCATCCACTCAGCTGCTTGCTTCAGAAATAATCAGCACACTGGGGCAGCGAGGCGGTGCAGTGGAGAGAGCACCGGCTCTGGAGTCAGGAGGACCTGAGTTCAAATGCAGCCTCAGACACTTAACAGTTACTAGCGTGTGACCCTGGACAAGTCACTTAATCCCAATTGCCTCATCAAAAAAAGAAAAGAAAAGAAAAGAAATAATCAGCATCCAGGTATAGAGCTCAGCATAGTTCTGAAAACAGTCCCATCCCTGCCTCACCTTGGTGTAGACCACTTGGCTCTACACCTGTAGAGCACCTGTAGAACACTAAGGATCAGAAACACATCGGACAATAAAACTAGAAGGCATTTGCACAATCAAGCCCCTGATACTGGAGAGGGCCCTCAAGAGAAAGATGAGTCATGAAAGATCTCTCTGTAATTTTGTTAGACCCTCTGTGGCCCCTTCTACCAGAAGACACCTGAAGACCCAGAGAGAGGATGAAGGTCAGCAATCTCCTTAGTGCCAGTACCAACAGTGAGATAAAAAATGTCCTTAGATATCATGGGGGAGAAGGGGTGTGGAGATAGGGGACAGTACTAAAGCAAAAGATATAAGAAAGCAAGAGGTGGAGGGAGAGAAGAAAAAGGAAGAATGTAAGAGATCAGGAACAGAGGGAAGGAAATGATAGGAAGGATAGGAAAAGGAAAAAAATGATTATACTTGGAAGTGATAGAGCTGCCTCAATGACGAGGCAGGCTCTTACTGATCCATTCTAGTTAGCGCCTTTCTCTGCCCCAAATTCTGCTTTGTCCTTTCAGTGATCTATGTATTTCAAGTAATACCTTCAAATATTCTCTATTCTCTCTCAAATTTTATTTGGCCAACAAAATAGCAGTTCAATTCAATAAACATTTATTAAGCGCCTACCATGTGCCAGGCAAGGACAGCTAGATGGTGCAGGGAATAGAGTGCTAGGCCTAGAGTCAAGAAGATTCATCTGCTTGAGTTCAAATATGGCTTCAGATTTACTAGCCGTGTGACCTTGGGCCAGTCACTTAACCCTATTTGCTTCAGTTTCTTCATCTGTAAAATGAGTTAGAGAAGGAAACGGCAAAGCACTCCAGTATCTTTGCCAAGAAAACCCCAAGTTGGGTCATGAAAGGTCAGACATGACTGAAACCACTGAACAACGAATGTACCAGGCACTATGCTAAGCTAACATGTAAGAATTGCATACTAATATATAAAGGAATATGTACCTTATTAATGTGAAGATTATCTTCAATGATGCGTCCCATCCATCTATGCCTCTACCATATAACCTCATCCATGTCTCCCATAAATTTGCTACAGGAGGTCCATTCAGCGTACTGGAGACCTCCCTTGATTTCTCTTAGCATCTTAAAGATACAGTGGAACATAATGGTTCATTGTTATCTCTTGTTTTCACCACATCATGACTCACCCATCTTCTTTTTCTATAACATGTATCTTTGATAACAACCATTTATTTTATGTTGTAACCTGGCATACCCAATCAATCAATCAATAAGCATTTATTAAGCTCTTTCTATGTGATACGTATGTGCTATATGGAACCACTAGGTAGCACAGAGAGCATTGGGCCTGGAGTGAGGAAGACCCAAGTTCAAATGTGGTCTCTGATGCTTACTAACTGTGAGTTTCTGGGCAAGTCACCTAATCTCTCTGTTTGCCTCCATTTCTTCAGCTACAAAATGGGGATAGTAACACCACCTGAATCTCAAGGTTATTGTGAAAATCAAATGAAATAATATTTGTAAAGCACTTAGCATAATGCCTGGCACAGTGTTTAATAAGTGATTGTAATAAAACAGTCCCTGTCCTCAATCAATCCGTCAATAAATCAGTCAACAAACATGTATTTAGCCTCTATTAAGTGCTAGGTGTTTTTCTTTTTTCTTTTCTCCCCTCACCCCCACTTAATAGCATTTTATTTTTTCCAATTACTTGTAAAGTAGTAAAGATAGTCTTCAACTTCTATAAGATTTTGAGTTCCAAACTTTTTGTCCCTTCCTCCTGCCCCTCCCCCTCCCCAAGACAGCAAGCAGTCTGATATAGATTATATATGTACATTAATATTAAACATATTTCCACATTAGTTATGTTATGAAAGAAGAATGAGAACAAAAGGGGAAAACTACAAGAAAGAAAATAATTTTTAAAGTGTAAATAGTATGCTTCAATCTGCATTCAGACTCCATAGTTCTTTTTCTGGATGTGGATAACATTTTCCATCATGAGTCCTTTGGAATTGTCTTAAATCATTGTATTGCTGAGAAGAGCTAAGTCTATCATAGTTGGTCGTTGCACAGTGTTGCTGTTACTATGTATAATGTTCTCCTGGTTCTGCTCACTTCACTCAGCATCAGTTTATGTAAGTCTTTCCAGGTTTTTCTGAAATCTACCTGCTCATCATTTCTTATAGCACAATAGTATTCCATTACATTCATATACCACAATTTGTTCAGCCATTCCTCAATTGATGGGCATCCCCTCAATTTCTAATTTTTTTTGCCACCACAAAAAGAGCTGCTATAAATATTTTTGTACATGTGGGTCCTTTTCCATTTTTTATGATCTCTTTGGGATACAGACCTAGTAGTGGTGTTGCTGGATCAAAGAGTATACACAGTTTTATAGCCCTTTGAACATAGTTCCAAACTGTCCTCCAGAATGGTTAGATCAGTTCACAACTCCATCAACAATGCATTAGTGTTCCATTTTTCCCACATCTTCTCCAACATTTATCATTTTCCTTTTCTGTCATATTAGCCAGTCTTATAGGTGTGATGTGGTACCTCAGAGTTGTTTTGATTTGCATTTCTCTAATCAATAGTGATTTAGGGCATTTTTTTCATATGACTACAGATAGCTTTAATTTCTTCATCTGAAAACTGCCTATTCATATCCTTTGACCATTTATCAATTGGGGAATGACTTGTATTCTTAGAAATTTGACTCAGTTCTCTATATATTTTAGAAATGAAGCCTTTATCAGAGACATTATATAAAAAGTGTTTCCTAACTTTCTGTTTTCCTTCTAATCTTGGTTGCATTGGCTTTGTTAGTGCAAAAACTTTTTAATTTAATGTGATCAAAATTATTCATTTTGCATTTCATAATGTTCTCTATCTCTTATTTGGCCATAAATTATTCCCTTCTCCATAGATCTGACAGGTAAACTATTCCTTGCCCTCCTAATTTGCTTATGATATCACCCTTTATGTCTGACACATGTACCCATTTTGACCTTATCTTGGTATATGGTATGAGATGCTCGTCTATGTCTAGTTTCTACCATACTATTTTCCAGTTTTCCCAGCAGTTTTTGTCAGATAGTGAGTTCTTCTCCCAGAATCTGGAGTCTTTGGTTTTTTCAAACAGTAGATTATTATAGTCATTTACTACTGTGTCTTGTGTAACTAACCCACCACTCTTTCTTAGCCAGTACCAAATAGTTTTGATGATTGCCACCTTATAATATAGTTTTAGATCTGGTACAGCTAGTCCACCTTCCTTTGCATTTTTTCCCCATTAATTCCCTTGACATTCTTAACCCATTGTTAATTTTGTTACCTTCCCCCTTAAACCCACTTCTCTTTCTAATTTCTCTTTTCAGTTGAGAGTGCCAGCACCCTTCCAGTTACCTAGGTTCACAATTTCAGTCATCCTCGACTCTTCTCTATCCCTCATCCTATATAGCCAATAAGTTATGTGTTTTGTTATTTCCACATATGTGAATTTTGTTGAATTTTGTTATTAATTTTTCTAAGTGCTAGGTATTTTTCAAAGCAATGGGGATGTGAATACAAAGAATGAAATAATCCCTAGGAGCTAACATTCTACTGGGGGAGGAGGGAGTCAACATGTATACATATAAATGTATGTGAAATATGGACAAAGTAAATATGAGGTTATTTCAGGGCACAGGCACATGAAAGGCTTCATATAGGAGGCCCATGGAGCTTAAGAAAGTCTGTGAGTCAAAGAACCAGACATGATTAGGGAGTATATTATAGGCATGAGGAACAGCCTTCGCAAAGGAGATGTAATATCATGTGTAAGGGACAACAAACAAGCCAGTTTGGGCAAAGTGTGTGAAGGCAAGTTACAGACATCTAATAGTCTGGGAAGGGAAGCTGGAGCCAGATTGGTAAGGGCATTAAATATTCAATAGAGGAGTTTACATTTAATCTTAGAGGCTTCTTGTAATACAGGGTAGTGACATGGGAACTTTAACAACATCACTTTGGCAGTTGTATGTAGGATGGATTGGAGGTGGAAACTGGAAGTAGGGAAAACAATTAGGAAGCTATTGAAATAATTCAGGCAAAATATGATGAGGGTCTGAATTAGAGTAGTGGCCACATGAGTGGAGAAAAGGAGACTGATGTGATGGATGTCATGGAAGTAACGTTGACAAGACTTGATAACTTTTTGTCTATATAGGATGAGGGGGAGAGAAGGGTCAAGGATGACTCTGAAATTGTGAACCTAGATAACTGGAAGGGTGCTGGCACTCTCAACTGAAAAGGGAAATTAGAAAGTGAAGTGGGTTTAAGGGGGAAGGTAACAAGCTCTATTTTAGACATATTGGGTTTGAGATGTCCTCAGGAGATCCAGTTGAAAATATCCAACTGTGAGTCAGTAATGTGGGACTGGAGCTCAGAAGGCAGAGAAGGGCTGGATAAATAGATCTGGGAGTAATCAGAATAGGAATCATAATATGCCCCACAGGAGCTGGTGAGTTCACCAAAAGAAAGAACAGAGAGAGAAGAGGACCTTGTACAGAGCACAATTAGGAGGTGGGGCATTGATGACGATCCCGCAAAGAAAATTGAGGAGTGGCCCAGTTAGGAAGGAGGAAAACCAAGAGAGGACACCATGAACCTGTCCCTTGTCCTCTTGAGTAATATCTTTTTTTTTTTATGAGGCAATTGGGGTTGAGTGACTTGCCCAGAGTCACACAACTAGTGAGTGTTATGTGTCTGAGGCTGGATTTGAACTCAGGTCCCACTGACTCCAGGGTTGGCTACCTGCCCCAAGTAATATTCATCTTTCGGAAATGAGTCATGTCTGATACTTAGCTCTAAGTGATCAGTGGTCCTCCTTCTCTTTCTCCTCTGTAACATTTTATTTTACCCTCTAACCTCCTGACACAGATCAACATTCCCCTTTGCCTCTTTAGAGCCTTTTATTTCTTTGTGGTTATGTTGAAACCCTTCTTTAGTTTTTACTTTTTGTGTGAGGGCCTTCCCTGTGACATTTCAAATACTCGTCATAGTTAGGTGATCACTCTGCCTGTGTATAAAGCTGACACTATCTCTGAGTTGATCCAAGATGTTTTTATTAGTTCCATCAGCCACATAATTCTCCACCATACCCAATATGGAACCTAATACCAACTCTTGCCACACTTCACCACACCCTACTTCACCCTTCTTATTGATGTTTTCATGTTTATTTTAAGTCATTGTCCAATCAAGGGTTTGGCTACCTTTTATCTAAGCTTATTCAATAACCTTTTCAAGAATGATTTTGTATAACTCATCACAAACTGACTTACAATTGTGTTTTTTTGTTTCATGCTGACTCTTGAAAATTGATTCTAACCTTGTTTGTAGAGAAGTGGGAATTAGTTGGGAAAGAGATGAGAAAGGAAAGTAGCAGGGAGTATATGTGTTCTAAGTAATGGTAAAGAGAAGGGTTAGGAGGATAGGGAAAATAATGCTCTTGGGCAAGGGTCAGCAAATTCCAGCCACTGCCTGTTTTTTTATGGCCTATGAATTAAGAATGGTTTTTAGATTTTAAAATAAAGTTATATTGTATTTAAAAATATGAAAACTATTCTTAGCTCAAAGGCCATACAGAAATAGGCTTCAGGCCAGATCTGTTCCTTGGGCTATAACTGGGTCTCTGAGTTCATTTTATATCTCTTATCATTATAAAACTAGAGGGATCCTGGTGGGGCATTTAATCCTCCTCCAAATGACCTAAGAGATGCAGCGATGTGGCTTAGGGAAATGAATCCTGGACTGGAGAGTCAAAAGATTTGAGTTCTTTCCTTGTTCTCCTGCTAACTCATACTAGTGATATTAAGTAAGACTCTAAGACATTAAGGTAGCTCTGTGACTCAGTTTCCTTATTGATAAAATGAAGGACTGGTAATAAGTGGTCTCCAAAATGCCTCCCAGCTCTTAAGTTCTATGGAGACCAGACAAGGCACACAAATTAAATCAGTAAACCATTAAACACATAAAATGGTCATTTGAGAAGTCTTCTCTCCTTTAGCTTTTCCCCTCCTCTAAAGGGTGGAAAAATAGAAAGTGGATAGTCTGAGTAGTTAGTAGTAACAATAATCTTTCACCAGAAATGGAGAAGGGGACAGAAGAGTGTCAGGAGCTCAGTGTGTTTTGTCCTACCCAATCAGCTCCAAATAGTTTGGCAATTACCTTAGCTTCTACTTTACAACATCTGAACCAGTGACCTGCCAACACTGTGCAGACAGGAGGATTGGAAAGGGCTGCAGAGGACCACAGGGAAGAGGGTACCCAGGGCAGGAAACATAACTTCCCATTTCTTGATATGGACCAGGAAAATTGATTTTCACTGTATGTATTGTCTGCCTTCCAAGATTCCCTCCTCTAAGTTCCAACATCATTATTTTTGTGATCTCTGGCTAAGTCTGTTTTCCTATGTACTTCCAGCATCCTGAATCTCCCTGGCAACTCTCACTGTCCAGGGGCCAAAGGGCTACATTTACCACACAAAAAAACTTTGTCTAATAGGTTTACTTTTGTCCAATAGTTCTAGCTCATTTTTTTTTCCAAAACCAAAAGCAGTATTGTCCAGTCAGATCTGATTCACTGGGCATGACTCCAAATAACTTTGCTTTTGTTTTTTTTAAAAAAAAATCAAGTCATCAGAGTATGAAGATTTTCATCTACTAAGGATATAAAAAAGAACGTGATATAGACTTTAAAGGCATTTTAAACATATTCTGAGCAGTGGCAGTGCCTGTGTGTCCTTGGGCAAGTCACTTAACTCTGTGCACTTTAGCATCCTGGTCTGTAAAAGGACAAAGTTGGCTTAGAAGGTTTCTAGCTATAGATCTCTGAATTGTTAAAGTGAATACTTTGAGGAGACCAGTATTCATTTGGATGTGCAAATTTTGGAATGTTTATCCAAAAATCAGTCTCATTTGTTATAGAGGGAAGAATTCATACTTTAGGTGTGGGTTGGACTAAATGAACTAAATTGACATCTCTTTCAAATCACCAATTCTTTGAGTCTATGACTATACTCTGAAGTACAAAAACTTACTTTTATGTCCATGTTAATGTTGATCACATGAGGAGTTAAGTTATTGGAGGCCAATTTGAATGACTCTGAAAGCAGACTGTATAAATACATCAAAACAATAGAGCAGTGGCAGGTGGCTGCAGTAGGAAAAAGTGGAGACACTAGGGGGATGGTATTTTAGGGAGGGAGGATGGGAGGATGTGGAGGGTAGCTAAAAAATAAAAAAGACCCATGACTATGTTGAATCAGGTCATATGAATCTATTCAAACAGAAGAGAAGGGCAGGGAGTCATTAATTTCAGTAGTGGAAAACAGGACTATGGAGGATACAAGTATGTGTGGAGAGAGGAGTTGAAAGAAAGAGTTTATTAAACCTTAGGGTAATATAAGAAAAAAAAAGGGTAAGTGTGGGCCACAATGTCTACACAATGCTCTAACAACCACTTAATTCAGTGGGGAAAAAAAAACAAATAAATATTAAAACCTTTTGTTTGGTATCACGTTGATCAAACAACTGGGTCGACTAAATTTTTCTCCATTTACTTAGTGGTCGTGATATTTTGTAGATGTAAGGGCTCTCTCTCTCTCTCTCTCTCTCTGTGTATAAAAATGTTCAAATGTGGGTAGAGGACAAGTTGATGGTTTGTGTGTGGATATTCTAGAAAGAGGGCAAAGGGATTATTATGTAAGTGAGGTTAAGGGTCAGAGAGGCAATGCTTTGTTGGATTTCTAGTGATGGCAATCATAATTTTTTGCTTCACATATGGTAAGAATAGAGTGGGAGGCGCACATTTCTCTCTCTCTCTCTCTCTCTTTTTCCCCAGGCAGCTATGCAAAGATTTTACCATGTGATTCTCAAAGCACAACAGTGAAAGCTTGTAAATTGTGCCAAGAGAAAAGTGCAGGGAAACAAAAGACCAAAAGATTAGATCCAGCTGCCAGGATCCTCCGTCCCCAGCTGCATCACAGAAAAATAATAGAGAGATGTTTTAGAGATTACTGGTCCTGCTGTTGGGGTCAGCATCTTAACGTGGGAGATGGAAACAGAATCCTTCTCCTCCCATCCCCCACACTCCTAAATGTGAAGTGGCAGGGCCTGAGAAACAAATTTGTTCTTTTTTTTTTCTTCTGGGAATATAATTAAGTTGGCAGTGCCCACTATATATATCAGACTTCAGGGATAGAGCAGGATACTAGAGTGGAAAGAACAATATAATTTGGAGTCAAATGATGTAGGCTGGATAGCTCTGTGACATTTTTGTTGTATTATTTATTGTTGCCAAGCCATTTAATTTTTATGAGCTTTGGTTTCTAAATCTATTAAAGAGGAATAGTGATATTTGTACACCCACCCCTTAGGATTGTGGTGAGAAAAGTGATTTGCAAACAACAAAGCTACACATAAATATGAAATATCACTGACCCCCTAAAGCTGGCTATAGGGTTCTGTAATATTATTCCATAATTATATTCTACGATATTACCTAATAATATTATGGAACCCTATAGGGCTATAGTCATCATAATTTTTAGATTCATGCTGATTTGAGGGAGATATATATAAGGGAGTCCCTAAAATAGTTCTTCAAAGACACCATAGGCATTCCTTTTATATTTCTTTATACAGAGTTTCTCCCTCTTCTAGCTGGCATTTACTCTATCCATGCCCTGGCTCTACCCCTTCCTCTCCTTTTCCTTTGCTGCCAGAATAGCATCACTAAGTTCCTCCATGCTTCTTACCCAAACCTCTTGTCCTTAAATGACCTTTGTTCTTAAGTTTAGTTCTGTAATTTTGGGAGAAAGAGATGAGCTTCTTCTGGATCCAGTATGAACTTTCAGTGTATAACCCTACACAAGTTATTTTACTTCTCTGGGCCTTAGTTTTCCCATTTCCAAAATGGGTTTATTACTTTGCCCTATATGTTTAATCTCATAGGAATGATATGAGGATGGAATGAAGTAATTGATGAGGAAGTACTTTGGAAATAAAGAGACTAGGAAATGAGGATACTAGTAGTACTGTGTACTATAGATCTCATTCAGGACAATTATGAAATGATGCATATCGTACTTCAACTAATATAAAAAGATAGTTTTTTGCCTAGGTAATAAAGGCAATCTCTGTCAGACACTAGTGGAGATGAAAAGGTTTTGAGTATGGGCCGGGAATATCTGTTGTCCAAAAAATAGTCTGGGGGCAGCTAGGTGGTGCGGTGGATGGAGCACTGGCCCTGGATTCAGGAGGACCTGAGTTCAAATCTGGCCTCAGACACACAATACTTACTAGCTGTGTGACCCTGGGCAAGTCACTTAACCCCATTGCCCAACCCAAAACAAAACAAAACCAAAAAACAAACAAAAAAAAAATCAAAAAATAGTCTAGATATGTTATTAGAGGCTCATAGGTTGGCCGCAGATAAGGAATTTTTTGGCCAAGGCAACTCTCAAGATCAGCTACTAAGTCATATAGGAAGAAGTACCCACACTAATAAAATCATAGATCACTCTGTTACTGAAGTAAGTTCTATGATAACAATAGCTCACAAAAACCAAAGATATAAACAAGAATTTATTTCTAATAATTGGGATACATGAGAAGAAAAGTATATAAAGATGGAGAAGGGAGGAGCAGGCATCGGATAACATTCACTCTTATCTTAAGTAGACAGAAGATTGAACACATGCATATACACACAGTTTGTTGCAGAAATGTATTACATTCAACAAGGAAATAAGTGAGGATGGGTACAATGCTCAAGAGGGAGGATAATAGTGGGGAAGGAAGACCTGCAAACAAAACAAACTTCCCAGTCTTGAGGAAGAAATTAAAGAAAAGATGGGGAGGGAGGAGAAGAAAATCAAAGAACTAGAATCTAAGGTTGTGCCTTTGATTGCTTCTTCACCAGCTGAAGAATGGAATGACTGAACAAATTGTGGTATATGAATGTCATGGAATGTTATTGTATCATCAACAATGATGAAAGAGAGGATTTCATTCCTGGGTTGTATGTACTGATGCAGAGTGAAGTGATCACAACCAAGAGAACAATGTATACAAGAACAGCAACATTGTAAAGAGAAATGACTTTGAAAGACTAAAGATCTCTAATTGATGGAATTACCTGTGATACAAGAACCTATAATGAAGCATGTCAACCCCACATCCTGACAAAAAGGTTATAGATAAAAGTTGTAGAAAGGGGGGCAGCTAGGCGGCGCAGTGAATAGAGCTTCGGCCTTGGGGTCAGGAGGACCTGAGTTCAAATCCAGCCTCAGACGCTTGACACTGTGACCCTGGGCAAGTCACTTAACCCTGATTGCCTCACCAAAAAGCAAAAAAAAAAAAAAGTTGCAGAAACAGACATATATTTTTGGATATGATCTCTCTGAGGATTAGTTTTATTTTAATATGCTCTTATGGAACCAACAAATAAACTTGAAATGATGAGTGATTGAGTTGAAACGGAGACCTCATTTCAAGACAGTAACACAATAAACAGATCATTTTAAAGGTGCACCTTAACATCTTTTAAAAATGTGCTATAGTAATCTACTTTTTGATAAACCTAAAGATTCCAGATTCTGGAATAAGAACTCACTATTAAACAAAAACTGCTGAGAAAAATGGAAAATAGTATGGCAGAAACTAGGTAGACCAATATCTTATACCGTGTATCAAGATAAAGTTACAATGGTGTACACAATTTAGACATATAAGGTAATACTATACACAAATTAGGAGAGCAAGGAATAGTTTACCTGTTAGATATATGGAGAAGGAAAGAATTTATGACCAAACAAGGGATAGAGAACGTTATGAAATGCAAAATGGATAATTTTGATTGCATTAAATTACAAATGTTTTGCACAAACAAAGCCAATGCAACCAAGATTAGAAGGAAAACAGAAAGCTGGGAAACAATTTTTACAGCCAGTGTCTTTGATAAAGGGTTCATTTCCAAAATATATAGAGAACTGAGTCAAATTTATAAGAATACAAGTCATTCCCCAATTGATAAATGGTCAAAGGATATGAATAGGCCATTTTCAGATGAAGAAATTAAAGCTATCTATAGTCATATGAAAAAAATGCTCTAAATCACTATTGATCAGAGAAATGCAAAACAAAACAATTCTGAGGTACCACAACACACCTATAAGACTGACTAATATGACAGAAAAGGAAAATGATAAATGTTGGAGAAGATGTGGGAAAAATGGAACACTAATGCATTGTTGATGGAGTTGTGAACTGATCCAACCATTCTGGAGAATAATTTGGAACTATGTCCAAAGGGCTATAAAACTGTGTATACCCTTTGACCCAGCAATACCACTTCTACGTCTGTATCCCAAAGAGATCATAAAAATGGAAAAGGACCCACATGTACAAAAATATTTATAGCATCTCTTTATGTGGTGGCAAAGAATTGGAAATTGAGGGGATGCCCATCAATTGAGGAATGGCTGAACAAATTATGGTATATGAATGTAATGGAATACTATTGTTCCATAAGAAATGATGAGCAGGTGGACTTTAGAAACACCTGGAAAGCAACTTTTATAGACTTAGCTCTTCTCAGCAATGCAATGATCTAAGACAGTTCCAAAAGACTCATGATGGAAAATGCTATCCACATCCAGAGAAAGAACTATAGAGCTTGAATGTAGACTGAAGCTTGCTATTTTCTCCTCTCTCTCTCTCTTTTTCTTTCTTGCAGTTTTCCCCTTCAGTTCTAATTCTTCTTTACAACATGACTAATGTAGAAATATGTTTACTATGATTGTGCATACATAGCCTATATCAGATTACATGCCATCTTGGGGGGGGAGCAGAAGGAGGGGAAGAAAATTTAAAGCTCAAAATCTTATGGAAGTAAATGTTAAAAACTAAAAATAAATAAATACTTTTTTAAAAATTTAAAAAATGTGCTTCAGTTGGTCAAAATCAGGTGTCTACTTAGAAAGTTATTACGGAAGAAATAAACCACTGACCAACACAAAATACCAAGTGGGAATGTTGAAAAAGAAGTTTCTTAGTTCAGATATCCTAGTGACATGAGCTGTCATGACCCCCAATAGTCTCTGTTCCCTCTGGACAAAACAATATGCTTTTATTAGCTCTTAAAGTATCATACAAGTGAGTGTTACCACTCATTTATTGTTGTTTTTAATGGTAATAATAGTATCATATCATGAATGTCTCATGAAAAGCCAGTCCACTTCTATGAGTTGGTACATGTTCCATCTATATGGTAATATTTTATATTGATCTATTTGAAGATAAAGTATAGATAAAGTAATGAATATAAAGATATTAAAAGCAATTAAGATACATAAGATAAATAAACAATAAGACATTTGTTCTACAAGGTTTGTCTCATTCTAGGTTCTCAGTTTGCTTAACAAATGCCAGCTCCCCATGACATTCTTATCAGTGAGGCAGCTACGGTTTGGCATATGGTGGGAAAACACTTGCCTGAGCTCACACAGGGAGTCGAGAACAAAACTAGGACAGTAACCTAGGGTGATTATGTACTCTAACCACTATCTCATATTCCTTCACTTTATGAAATCCAACATGGAGTTTTTTTTTTAACATAAAATTCTTTGCATCTTGAAACCCGAATTTTTTTTCTTTTTGGAGCCCTCATGCTTCTTTTCGCTAAGATAAAGTATCCATATAAAGAGAACTTCTCCATATAAGGAGTTTTACACACACTAAGATTTTTATTATTGTTTTTATCTCAGGAACCTTTTATCACATATTATCTTACCTTCCCTCTTCTCATTCATTTCTTGTCCTGACTCTCCAGTCTTAACCTGCTCTATCCTCTCAACTTGAACGGCTTTGACCACCTGCCACATCTGACAACCAGTCCTCCATTGTCTGGTTTCACTGGTTTTATGAACTCTTTCTGCTTCTTGCTACCACCTCCAAGGAGCATAAAGGCAGAGATGTTCACAGAAGGAATTCAATTTGTGGAATGAAAGAAAAAGGGAAACATAGAGAGAGCAGATGCTAAGGCTGTAGTTCCACATGTGAGGTCTGTGGCACCCATACCTATCCGCAACACCTGTGCCCTCGGCATGCCTGAAATTAATTGGCAGTGTGCCCCAAAAGTGGCAGCATCACTTTCCCAAACATGAGTTTTTCAAAGGTCAGAGAAGTATAAGGCTCACAATCCTTCATGCTTTCTGTTCTTTTTGCGGACTATGATAGCTCCACTGCAATGAGTAAATCAGAACATTGGAGCATAGAAGGCACCTAGACCAAATAAGCCAGTGATGCAGCACCATTCTAGCAAATCAATGCCATCCAGGAACATAAGGATATCCTCTAGACGCTTCCTTGCTGAGCATTTGGGAGTAGCTATACCAAACCAGGATTTTGAAGAAATGAGCTGTAGAGTATGCTAAATGTACTAGGGAGTATTTTATTTCCTAATCTATGATCTTGAGATATGGCAGGGAGGAAATGTCCCAACACTTGTAGAAAAGCTCTTTTGTAACTTCTCCCAATCTATCCAGGTTCTTCCTCCCCAGGGGGTAGATAAGGTGTGTACAGGAGTCAGAGTAGAGAGGAGGGAGGTTATGATAGCGAATTTTGCTCTCCCAGAAGGGCTGAAGTAATCTAGGGTAGTGGCAGGAAGCCATAACTGGGGGGAAGGGCAGGAAAAGAAGGCGAGAGTCTAGCTGCCTCTTTAGGAAGCAGTCTTACAAGAAATTCTAGTTTCAAAAATAACTTTGCCAGTACCGACAAGGACCTTATCCCTACTTATCCTGCCTGAAAGTTAGAATTTAATGTAGGACTCTTCTCCGTATATAACCTTCCTTCGTTTTGAAATCTAGGGCCTTATTGAAAGTAGTGAGGACCCCAATACTTCTCCACTGTTGTCAGCAAATGTTACTAAGGCAGGCACTGAGTTACTAAGGTATTCAACTGGCTTATAGAGCTTCCTATCAGAAGAAAGGAGGCTTTGTGAAAAATGCCAGGATTCAGAGAGTCCTCTCTTTCCTAATGGACCAGAAATATCTCTGGTTTTGTCAGAATCTTTCCAATTTGTACCCTATTCTAGACCCTGGTTAAGGTTGTTTTAGGAAGGTGTAACCCAGTCAAATATTCTAGAGGACATAGAATAGTTGAGAAGGAAGAAAGCTTACAGAACATCTGATCTAATCACTTTAATTTGCAGGCATGAAAAGCTAGGCCCAGAGGAGAAAAGAGGCCTAGAGAGGGAAACTAACTTCCTTAGGATAACACACCAAAGTAATGGAAAAGGCAGGTCTAGTACCCAGGTATTCTCACTGCTAGTCCAGTGTCTTTCCCATTACTCCATAGCTATCTCTCAAAGATCAAATTACTTTTTTTTTCTCAATTTAGATGTAAACATCCACCCCAACTTGAAAGTTTCAAAAAATGCTTTTTCTGCTGCTTGTGAATCAGTTTAGTCAGACCAATAAGGGAAATAAGTTATTCTTTATCATTTGCACTGTGTAGGCTTTGATTTCTCAGAGGTATATTAAGAGTGCAGAGACATCAATGGTTTTCAAAGGGCACGCAATGTACTCTGGCAGGCCACAACTCTTCTCTAGTTATGCTGCAAAATTTTGTTCTCTATATAGCCATTAAAAATTTCATATTATAAACTATCTGTGTTGGCTTCCACCATAAATTCAGTTCCTTTTGCACTTGTAACTTACATTGTGAACCATTAGGGCTCAAAAAATATACCTTTCTGAATTACAAGTGGTTGCAAGTCTTCATGTATTGCAAAGTTTCACCTCACTGACCCTCCCTGTACCTTCCTGTATTCCTCCTCCCCACACTCTGAGATTTCCTCATTC
The DNA here is from genome assembly GCF_900497805.2 of Vombatus ursinus. Lineage (NCBI taxonomy): Eukaryota > Metazoa > Chordata > Mammalia > Diprotodontia > Vombatidae > Vombatus > Vombatus ursinus. The sequence continues at coordinate 4,202,158 of NW_020951860.1, forward strand.
CTTGGCTATTACCTACAGCTAAAGTTTCCAGCCAGCTCTTCCAGGATTGATGTTGGGAAGGTCAAAATTGTAGCCTTAACCAAGGATGCTGTGAATCTTGAGGAAGTAAAGAAGAAGATGAGGAGGTAGGGAAAGAGGAGAGGCAGATAAATCCTAAGGCCAAGGCAATGGGTTTGGAGGTCTTACTTCATAGGACTCCTCTTTTACTAACTTAAATGTCCAGGATTCCATGATTCTTCATGGGAAAGAAAACTATCTCATAAGCAAAAAGAAAAAAAGAAAAGAAAAAGTTTGAGAACAATTGTTCAAGATGCATTAGATTTTAGAGAAAAGAAGGGTGACTAGACCACCAAATTAGGAGGGAAAGGCCATATATAGCAAAATAGGTCATGGTGACTCTAGACCACATGATTCTGGGAAAGTTGGGATCCTACAAATCCATCTTTCAAGGCAAAGTTCAAGCCCACTTCTTCCAGAAATCATTCTTTAATAATACCAGTCTCCTTCCACCCCATATCTTTCTTTTTCTGAATTGTGACAGCACATATTGTCTCTGTAGCACTTACTGCCATCAGACTGTTTCATATGTGAAAGGCTCATTTCCCCAACCAAATAGCAAGTTTTTTGAGGTCAGGGACCGTATCATATTTCTTCTCTATCTGTCAAGCACATAACAGTAATAGGTACATAGTACAAGCTCTACAAATACTCATTGATTTGAGTATAATCAATCTCTTTTTTGTGCAGGAAAGGTGATGGGACCAAAGGATCTTTTACCAGTGTTTTGCAGAGGAAAGAATCCTAGCTCTCTTTCTGTCTCTTGTCTCTGTTCAGTGGCTCTTCTACCTACCTTTTTCCTTCCACCCTAGCCTCAGGGCTCTCTGTCACTTCTGTCTTAGCTGTCCCACCTCCTTTAGAAGATGAGATAAGCAAGTACCCACTGGAGTGTTGATGAAAGATGGTGGTGGTGGTTGGGGTGGCATGGAGGGCCAATGTCTGGGATGACAGTATTAGCTCTCAATTATTTGGGCTGCAGGTAATTGAAAATGGAATAGTGCATTAGATAACAATCTAAAGTCCTCTTCTTGTTTCTGCTCTCTTCCAAGTTACTATACAAAAAGCAGCAAAAAGATTCCTATCATGAGATCATGTGCAGTGATCTCACCAGCTAAGACAAATTTTTTTTGTTATATTTATAGAATGTTTTCTGCTTCCTTAGATTCCCTTCCTTAACATTTTCTTATTATCTTTTTTCCCCCCTTAATCTAGCCTTGTATTGCAAGGAAGATAGGCAGCTTTTTATCTCTTCCTCTTAATCTCCCTTGGTTTCCACTTTTTCTGTAATTCTTCTTTTCCTCTTAATTTTCCTTTTCCCACCTAGGTCTTGTAATTTCCAGCAATAAAAAAAAAATAGACAGCATTAACTTTGACTAAACACTCTAAATTGACTTTTTATGAGCTGTTTCTCATTGCTTCCCTGAGTTATTTGGTATTCTGTTCTCCATCCTGACAGCTGAGGGTGGCCTAAGGTCAGGGGTGGACGGCATATTCCCTTCATGCCTACAATTGACACAGAGTTTCCAGGGATAGCAAGCCATTGCTGTTCCCTTTCTTCATATAGGACAGTGCAGAAAGTGCAGGTCATTCCCACAGACAACTGAACAAACACCTGATTGCTCTTTGAGGTGGTCTGTTGATTTGTAAGGTCATATAGTGAAGAAGAAATTAGATTAATCCCCCAGATAAGTGAATAAATTGCAACCCCTTTGCCCCCAAGCCAATGCCCATTAAGGGGTTGTCATAGAGATATCAGATTCTGAAAACGATTTGACTCTGTCCCAGAATTCACCAGTTTGGGAACATTTTTTAAAACTTAATCATATTTGTGTGAAGAAACTGGAAGGTCCATTTGGGTTAAGGGTGATAGGCAGAGTGGAACATATATATCTAATCTTTGGATGCCTATTTGCCTACTCATCTCTTCCTCTAGAACTCAGGATGATTATATCAGAACTGATGGTACAGAGAATAACAAGAGCTAACTGACACATTAGTGAAGTGTGAATTGCCAAGGCCTGGGTGCTGTGCTTCCTCCCTGTCTCTTAAAGGGGTTAGCTCAAATGCCACCTAATTTCCACTGAACAATAGGACCAACTACTAGCCTTAAGTTCCTTCCCACTCGACTCAAGGAGGAAGGAGCAGGTGATGAGAAGGTCTGTCCTTCCTGCTGGCTACCCAAGCAAAGCCAATGGTATTTATTTTATTTATGTCCTGGCTGTACCCCTCTGCATTGTCATATAAGTTCAAGTATCTGATACAAAATCGGTCAGTTGCCTGTTTTTTGTGTATGCAATTAATACTGGCACAGATAGAGATTTGGAAAGAGGTTTTTACCCTTTAAGGAGATGGGAGACATTATACTACATTTACTGTGAGCTAAGGCACAGATCCTATCTGGATTTCCTATAAGCATAGAAATTACATAGTCTAATGTAAGTTACTCATACCCATAAATCCACAATTTACAACCCTTAGCCGTAATAGATATGGTCAGGCTGTCCCCCATTTATAACACAGGAGCGTTGTCATATGGCTTGAAGGAAGGCAGGATAAACATCTCCAGCCTCTTCTCTACCACCTCTTTTCCAAGGAAGACTTTATTTTCTGCCAGGCAGAGAAGTAGGAGGTAGGGTCCAAAAATTTGGCCACTCTCCTCTCCTCAGAGAGAGGGGATACTCAGATAGAATTATATCTATCTACCCCTTAAATATTATTAGTCTAGAGGATGTGGTTTTCAGTTTCAAGCTAACTTCTGATAGCTATTTATTAATTGGGGAAAGGAGAACCTAAGCTTAATATCTAAGGCTTGACTCCTTACCCATCAAATACCAGTTCCCTAATAAACATACATAGGAAGTAGCAAAGAGATCCATTTATCCAAGTAGATAGCCAAACAGAAATCAGAGAAAGTATACATAGGAGAATATTCACCAGACAACAGAGTGAAGGAGCTCTGCCACCCATTGGGAGTGAGGGAACTCAGCACAGCCAAGAGAGAGTCCTAAATCTCACCCAAGGGGAAGTTCCCTGAAGTCTCTAGTGTAGCAAGCTGGGGATGGGGACATGATGGAGACCATCAGCTCCTCTCATGTGGATTTTTTCCCAGCATCTTTTCTTTTAGCAATTTGAACTAGGACTGGCATCTTCCACATTCTCTTTCAAAGCTGGTACCCAGAAGTACCCAAAGTGACTACAGAATCCAAAGAGATCACAGAGACTCAAAAAGCCCTGAAGACACTTAGAAATCTGCTCTCACCAACTTGAGCGTTGATCTCCACCAACGAGTAGAGATTCCCATACTAATGGCTTTTGCAACTCAGTGGATGATGTTGATATGATGTTAATGAACTCTTGAAGCAAATGAGTGCCTGGAAAGAATAAGCTTCATGCAAGGTGATGTTAGGGCATCATTTACTTACATAGGAGCTCATGACAATGCCTTATATCCCTCCCCACCTAAATGAAACACACACTACGTTAAATGTGGGGAGCCTGTATCTTTCTTATATTTCTCTTTTCCATTACAGAATAAATGAGTGAAAAAGCATTTATTAATTACTTGCCATAGGGGTATGCTGGTAAATGTTTAATAACTAGCTCTCCAAAAAAAAAGTATGGCACACACTTTTAGATTTGATTTGTATTGTTAACATCTTCTCCTTCACTTTCTTAAATTTAGACAATCAACAAAACAATAAATTGAGCCCTGATTTGTAGCATTGTGAACATTGATCAATTGTCTCTCAAAAGCCAGTGTAAGCTGGGTGTACTGCTCCTCTTACCACTAGCCAATCAGGCCAACATGGGACTCAGGGTGGGAGTTACAGAGCTAAGAGGATTCAATCAATTTGCCTACCAGGTAACCCTGCTTTCTTCTCCCTCCCAATACCATAGGGCCCTTACACAGTTAGAACGGCATTCTAACACTGATCAAGCAAAAGAGAGTGGGTTAGCATAGCTGTAGAACTCCCCTGTAGCCACCAGAGAATCATGGGGTAGTGGCAGGAAGATTCTGGACAAAATTATAAATAGGTCTAAAATCAAATAGGAAGAAGAGATCAAGCATTAGGGAAATTGTGCTGTGCTTTCCATGATCCCAAGCTGTTTGCTGAGATAAGAGCTCACTTAAAAAAACCCCAAACTCTACTATCCTTGTGATGAGGCCATATGGCAGTCAATCATGGAAAACTCCATCTCAGAAGAATAAAAATTACAAGTGACCTAAAAGACAATGGAAAGGTACATTGTGGGTGTAAGTGAGCACAAACTGTATCATTAAACAGGAAGGAAGGAGGTCATCCACTTATATAGCAAGAGCAAGGGATAACACTAGTATCCATGAAATAATGTTTTTAAAAAGAGAGAAAGAGTGGAGCCTCCAAAGTACTGGAGAAAAGAGGGGCAAGTGACATGTAGGATAAGTTAAGTACTTATAAGGAATACAAAGACATAAGGAAAGACCTCTATGAAATAATGCAAAGTAAACGAAATAGAACCAGAACAATGGAGTACACACTAACTATGGTCATATGAGGAAATATGAATTAGAATGAACAGACAAATAATCTTGATGGGTACTTAGAAGGAAGTACTAAAAGGTGCTATGATACTTTATGTGTTGGAATATATTAATTCAAAGCAAATAGTTACAAAGTATATTTGGTTGTTGTACTAATGGTCAGTTTTAGCCTCAGGAGATAACTGAGTCCACAGGGACTGGAACACTTAGCCTTTTCTCTACCCACCCATAGGTACCAGGCTGGACCAGGCCAAGACCAGGTTCAGTCTCAGGGATACTGGACTCTTATGAGAAGGAGCTCTCTTTTTTCACACTCATTGACTCATTAATAAATGTCAGCCTTGAAGAGGATGTTTATTTATGGCTCTCAAGTGACTCTCAAGTCTAGAGATTCCCTAGAAAGTAACAAAGGCACTCAATATACCATGTGAATCAGATATGGAATAGGTAATTTGTTCCTACTCACAAAAAGAAATACAAAACAAAAGAATCAAAGTGCACATGAACAATACCATTAAAACAGAATTCAGCACCATAACTATAATTACAATGGGTTGGGAAGCTAATACTTAAGTGTCATCAAAACATAAAGCAGTTTTGCAATATTGCTAGTCAGGCAATTTACATTTCACCTCAATTGAGCACTGTCCAATCTAACAGTCAAGCTGGGTCAATATTTTTTTTTCCCCGTGCACACCTTCTTCAAATGCAGAAACTTTCCTTGTTGCTAGCATGCCTTTACCGCTGCTGTACTAGCCGCCCTGGTGGGTGCTGCCACTCTTGAATTCTCCGACTTATAAGACTTTTGAACTTAAAAACTCACCTATTCAAGGAAAGGAAGCACAGACGACGGGCAGCTTTTCCACACTGGAAATAGGCAGACGATATCTGCACATACTTGACAGAAGCCATGTTATACAATGTTAGGCAGCAAAACATTTAATTACCCGTGTTAAGTTAAGGACTTAGTTCTTTTATTCACAAATCTCTTGCTTTGTCTCTGTGCTGGCCTGATTCCTTGAGAGTAGAGACTATCTTTTCCCTTTTTTTTTTTGTCCCAGCACTTAGTACAATGCCTAGCACATAGTTGTTTAGTAAGTATCTATTGATTGATAGACTGTTTTAAGGTTTGCAAAAGTACTTTACATTTATTATTTCATTTGAGTCTCAGAACAACAACCCCTAGGGTAAATACAATAGATACTTCTTGCCCCACCCCTCTCCATCTTACAGATGAGGGATCTAAGGCTCAGAGAAATTTAATTACTTGCTCATTATCAACGAGCTAATAAGTGTTGGAAGCATTTGACTTCCAAGTTCAGGACTCTGTCTACTAAGCCCTAGTGCCTTAGGTACTTCAATGTATTATGCCACCTGATATTGTTATGTTACCCCCATATTAGCCCACAGTTCACAAAACTCAAGGGGAAAAATTACAGGTTATAGAAAACAAATGGAACTCAGAAAAAAATTTGACACCGTACAATGAGCAACAGTTATGCACTAAGTAGGGCTAATTTCCTCTCTTAGTTCCCCAGTTTGTGGTAAGTGGCATGTGCAATTTCAACAATAGTTTTCTGTATCTCCTGGAGAGTGATTTAATCATCCTTCTTGTGTTCTTTAGGTAGACAGTTTTCCCCTAACACTCTGCCGGTCCTTCTTGGCCCCTATCAGCACATGGCATTGCTAACTCCTTTTTGTTTTGTTTTGTTTTGTTTTTCCCAGAGGAAAGCCCACACTGCCTGGATTGAGTCTTAGTACTAGAGTACAGTAGAGTGGGGGAATTCAAAGCTTCCCCATGATGGCAATATTAAAATTTAAACATTGGGCTAGAGGTAGAGTTCCTTCTCTTTAAAGTCTCTCCATTGCATTACAGTTCTTGCTAATATTTGGTCTCTCAAAAGTTTGCACAGGAGGGGCAGAGTCAAGATGGTGGAGTGAAAGCAATGACTTGCTTGAGCTCTCCCCCAAACCCCTCCAAATACCTGTAAAAAATGGCTCTAAACAAATTCTAGAGCAGCAGAACCCACAAAAAAGACAGAGTGAAACAAATTTCCAGCCCAAGACAAGCTGGATGGCTAATTGGAAAGGTATGTTGCGCTGGCCTGGGAGAGGAGCACAGTTCAGCATAGGCACTCAGGCAAAGACCAGGCCTCAGTGAACCTAGAGCAGGCCTTAGAGGACTGAATCATGGGCAGCTGTGGCAGTTTACAGACTCCTCAACCCACAAAAGCCAAAGACAACTTAGAAGGTCAGTAGGAAAGGTCTGTGACCACAATGAGAGAGAAGCTCGGTTCTAGCCCCTATCTCAGCACTGCCCCAGGACTTCAGGTGCTTCTGGAACTCAGCCCACAGACGGAGGGGGAATCAAGTGGCTGATCAGAGAGGAATTTCAGGGATCTCTTTGTTGGTGCTGAGTCAGGATTCTCTTGCTTTGCCCGTGCTTGGATCTGGGTCTCAGTTATGAGTGGTGGTCCTGGGGCAAGAAGGAGTGCTGGCCTGGTGGAGCTTGTAGTGGCAGTAGAGAGGGAATCCTCCTCACAGTTCCAAGGCAGAAAGAGTTCTTGTGGTCTCTCATAGACCAGAGCACAGGCCAGGAAAGGAGTAAACACCTTACCCTTGATCATACCACTTTGGAAGAGCTGGAAACTTACAGGTCCCTAGAAATATCTCTGAAAACAGCTGCACAAAACCCCCGAAGCTTGGGACAGTACATTATACACACTGGAAGCAGTACCCTACCTTAACAAAGAGTTTAAAACTCAAGCAATTGGCTGGAATCATGAGCAAACTGCACAAAAAAAGTCAGACCATAGAATCTTTCTTTGGTGACAATGAAGATCAAAACATACAACCAGAAGAAGACAACAAAGTCAAAGCTCCTACATCCAAAGCCTCCATGAAAAATATGAATCAGTCCCAGGCCATGGAAGAGCTCAAAAAGGATTTTGAGAAGCAAGCAAGAGAAGAGAAATGAAAGTGATGCAAGAAAATCATGAAAAACAAGTCAACAGTTTGCTAAAGGATACCCAAAAAAAACTGATGACAATAACACCTTAAAAAATAGGCTAACCCAAATGGCAAAAGAGGTCCAAAAAGTCAATGAGGAGAAGAATGCCTTAAAAAGTAGAATTGGCCAGATGGAAAAGGAAGTCCAAAAACTCACTGAAGAAAACACTTCCTTTAAAATTAGAATGGGAGCAGCTAGGAGGCACAGTAGATAGAGCACTGGCCCTGGAGCCAGGAGGACCTGTGTTCAATCCGGCCTCAGACACATAACACTCACTAGCTGTGTGACTCTGGGCAAGTCACTTAACCCCAATTGCCCTCAAAAAAAAAATTAGAATGGAGCAATTGGAAACTAGTGACTTTATGAGAAATCAAGACATTGTAAAACAAAACCAAAAGAATGAAAAAATAAAAGACAATGTGAAATATCTTATTGGAAAAACAACTGACCTGGAAAATAGATCCAGGAGAGATAACTTAAAAATTATTGGACTATCTGAAAGCCATGACCAAAAAAAAAGAGCCTAGATATCATCCTTCAAGAATTTATGAACAAAAACTGCCCTGATATTTTAGAACCAGAGGGTAAAATAGAAATTAAAAGAATCCACCAATCACTTCGTGAAAGAGATCCCCAAAGGAAAACTCATAGGAATATTGTAGCCAAATTCCAGAGTTCCCAGGTGAAGCAGTCAGAAAGAAGCAATTCAAGTATTGTGGAAACACAATCAGGATAACACAAGATTTAGTGACTTTTACATCAAGGGATAGGAGGGCTTGGAATATGATATTCTGGAAGATTACAGCCAAGAATCACCTATCCAGCAAAACTGAGCATAATCCTTCAGGAGAAAAAATGGTCATTCAGTGAAATAGAAAACTTTTAAGCATTCTTGATGAAAAGACCAGAGTTGAACAGAAAATTTGATTTTCAAATACAAGACTCAAGTGGAACATGAAGAGGTAAACAGGAAAGAGAAATCATAAGAGACTTATTAAGGTTGAAGTGTTTATATTCCTACATGGAAAGATGATATTTGTAACTCATGAGACCTTTGTCAGTATTAGGGTAGTTGGAGGGAAAAAAATATATGTATGTGGAAAAATAGATAGAGGGCAGAGGGTGAATTGAAGATGAAAGGGTGATATCTGGAGAATAAAATTAAAGGGTGAGAGAGGATTATACTGGGAGAAGGAGAAAGGGAGAGGTAGAATGGGGTAAATTATCTCATGTAAAACAGACAAGAAAAAGCTTTTACAGTGGAGGGAAACTGGAGGAAGGTGAGAGGGAATGAGTGAATCTTATTCTCATTGGATTAGGCTTAAGGAGGGAATACCATTAAACATTCAATTGGATATGGAAATTTATCTTATCCTACAGGAAAATAGGGGGGAAGGGGATAAGGGAGGGGATGATAAAGGGGAGAGCAGACTAGGGGAGAGGTAATCAGAAGCAAACATTCTGAGGAAAGACAGCGTCAAAAGAGAGAATAGAATAAACTGGGAGCAGGATAGGATAAAGGGAAATATAGTTAGTTTTCTACAACATGACTACCATGGAAGTGTTTTGCATGACTACACATGTATAACCTATATCAACTTGCTCGCTTTCTCAATGAGGGTGGGTGGGGGGCATGCATTCTAAATATCCCTTCCCCTAGTCTGCCTTCCCTTCTATCTCTCCCCCCCCTTCTCTTATCCCCTTCCCCTTCAATTTTCCTGTAGGGCAGGATGGATTTATATACCCCATTTCCTGTATTTCTTATTTCCCAGTTGCATGTAAAAACATTTTTTTTAAACATGTGTTTTTAGAACTTTGGGTTCTGAATTTTCTCCCTTCCTCCCTCCCCACCCACCCTCACTGATAAGGGAAGCAACTAAATATAGGTTATATGTGTACAGTTATGCAAAACACTTCCATAGTAGACATGCTGTGAAAAACTAACTCTATTTCCCTTAATCCTATCCCGCCCACCCGTTTATTCTATTCTTTCTTTTGACCCTGTCAAAAGTATTTGCTTCTGATTACTCCCTTTCCCAATCTGCCCTCCTCTCTATCATTCCCCTACTCTCTTGTCCCCTTCCCTCCCTATTTTCCTGTAGGGTAAGACAATTTTCCACACCCAATTGAGTGTGTATATTATTCCCTCCTTAAGTAAAATCCTATGAGAATAAGATTCACTCATTCCCTCTCACCTTCCCCCATTTCCCCTCCACTGTAAGAACCTTTTCTTTTCTGTTTTTTTTTTTGTGGGATAATTTACCCCATTCCACCTCTTCTTTTCTCCTTCTCCTAGTATATTCCTCTTTCACCCCTTAATTTTATTCTCCAGATATGACCCCTTCATTTTCAACTCACCCTGTGCCCTCTATCTATCTATATCTATATATACACACATATAATTTTTCCCCTCCAACTACCCTAATACTGACAAAGGCCTCATGAGTTATAAATATCATCTTTCCATGCAGGAATGTAAACAGTTCAACCTTAATAAGTCTCTTATGATTTTCTCTTTTCTGTTTACCTCTTCATGTTCCACTTGAGTCTTGTATTTGAAAATCAAATTTTCTATTCAACTCTGGTCTTTTCATCAAGAATGCTTGAAAGTCCTCTATTTCATGGAATGGCCATTTTTTCCCCCTGCAGGATTATACTCAGTTTTGCTGGGGAGGTGATTCTTGGTTGTAATCCAATTTCCTTTGCTCTCCGGAATATTATATTCCATGCCCTGCGGTCCCTTAATGTAGAAGCAGCTAAATCTTGTGTTATCCTGATTGTGTTTCCACAATACTTGAATTGTTTCTTTCTGGCTGCCTGTAATATTTTCTCCTTGACCTGGGAGAATTTGGAATTTGGCTACAATATTCCTAGGAGTTTTCCTTTGGGGATCTCTTTCACGAAATGATTGGTGGATTCTTTCAATTTCTATTTTGCCCTCTGGTTCTAAAATATCAGGACAGTTTTCCTTGATCATTTCTTGAAAGATGATGTCTAGGCTCTTTTTTTGATCATGGCTTTCAGATAGTCCCATAATTTTTAAATTCTCTCTCCTGGATCTATTTTCCAGGTCAGTTGTTTTTCCAATGAGATATTTCACATTGTTTTCTAATTTTTCATTCTTTTGGATTTGTTTTACAGTGTCTTGATTTCTCATAAAGTCACTAGCTTCCAATTGCTCTATTCTAATTTTTAAGGAAGTTTTTTCTTCAGTAATCTTTTGGACTTCCTTTTCCATTTGGCCAATTTTGCTTTTTAGGGCATTCTTCTCCTCATTGGTTTTTTAGACCTCTTTTGCCATTTGGGTTAGGCTATTTTTTAAGGTGTTATTTTCTTCAGTATTTTTTTTGAGGGGTCTCCTTTAGCAAGCTGTTGACTTGTTTTTCATGATTTTCTTGCATCACTCTCAGTTTTTCTTCTACTTCTCTTGCTTCTCAAAATCCCTTTTGAGCTCTTTCAAGGCCTGGGACTGATTCATATTTTTCTTGGAGGCTTTGGATGTAGGAGCTTTGGCTTCATTGTCTTCTTCTAGTTGTATGTTTTGATCTTCTTTGTCACCAAAGTAAGATAACATAGTCTGACTCTTTTTGCGCTGCTTACTCATGATCCTGGCCAATTACTTGAGTTTTAAACTCTTTGTTAAGGTAAAAGTCTGCTTCCAATGTGAAGAGTGTACTGTCCCAAGTTTCAGGGGTTTGTACAGCTGTTTTCAGAGGTACTTCTCCACCACCACAACAAGTTCCACCACACCAGCATTCCTCCTCATCCCAGGACCACCCCTCAGAACTGTGACCCAGATCCAAGCACTGGTAAAGCAAGAGATTCCTGCCTCAGCACTGGCAAAGAGATCCCTGCAATCCCCCTCTGATCAGCCACTTGATTCCCCCTCAGTCTGTGGGCCAGAAGCTCAGGAAAACAGCTGCAGCCCCGCGCCGCACTCAAGACTTGTGGCTGAGACCTAGCTCCTCTCTCACCACAGTCACAGACTTTTCCCACTGACCTTCTAAGTTGTCTTTGACGTTCAGGGGTTGAGAAGTCTGGAAACCGCCACAGCTGCCTGCGATTCAGTCCTCTGAGGCCTGCTCCAGGGTTGCTGCGACACCCCGCCCGGTGCAATATACCTTTCTGATCAGCCATCCAGGCTGTCTTTGGCTGGGAATTTGTTTCACTCTGTCTTTTTGTGGGTTCTGCTGCTTTAGAATTTGTTTAGAGCCATTTTTTTTAGGTATTTGGAGGGCTTTTGGAGAGAGCTCAAGACAGTCACTGTTTTCTCTCCGCCATCTTGACTCCACCCTCCGGAACCCAAAGTTTTAAAAACAAATGTAAAAAATTGTTTTCACATGCAACTTGGAAATAAGATATACAGGCAATGGGGTATAGAAATCTATCCTGCCCTACAGGAAAATACAAGGGAAAGGGGATAAGAGAAGGGGGCGGAGATAGAAGGGAGGGCAGATTAGGGGATGGAGTATTCAGAATGCACACCATCTTGGGGTGGGGGAAGGGACGAGATGGGGAGAAAATTTGGAACTCAAAATCTTGTGGAAGTGAATGTTGCAAACTAAAAATAAACAAATTAATAGAGAAAAAAAAGTTTGCACAGGAATCAGAAATAGAAATTATCCTCTCTTCTCTTTGAATAGATCTCTGTCATTGACACTGGAGTGGATGAAGGAGAATCCTCAGTCTGAAGTCTCCTTTACTCTCACCCTACTACTCATTTCATCATTCCCCACAAACCTAAAAGCTTGACAAAGTACCTCCTTGACAAAGTACCCCAGTTTCCCTCTGATTGGTTCCCTATGAGTTCCTCTAGGGCAAACTAAGTGGAGTTATTCAAATTATCCGGGGATTATTTTTCCTGACATCCAGCTGGGCACCCTTTGGCAATAACTTCCCCTGGGGAGGAAAAACAAATGAACAATTCCAGATAGGTACAGATGAGGAAATTGAAGCTCAGAGATAAGCCTGAGGCCCCAAATCCTCTAACCCAGAACCTGCTGCTGTATCAAGAGAAAAAAAAATGATAGGAGGGTGCTATAACTTATTAGATGGGTAAAACTTAATATATAGTCCATCTCCAATGGAAAAGTAAATGTAAGCCTGAAAAAACCTCTTGGAATAAAATACAGCAATTCTCTGGGGATTATCCCTCAGTGACATTCCCTTTTGCTCCCAATCTGCTAGTAGTTTAGCTCTCTGAGATTACTCACTTGACCCATGTAGCCCTTGTCCCTGGATCCTGACAATGCCTTATTGTTTGATTCCAGGGAATACTGATTTTGTGAACTGGCTCCTCAAGGAACAATACTTTTCATTTCTCTTCTAACTAGTTCAGTGACCTGAGTTCAGAGGTAGCCTTGATAGAAAGCAATAATCCTATTTTAGGCAATAGTCCTCCAGAGGTCCACTCATCCCTCCCCAGACAGAAATTCAGCTTAAAATAGTTGAAAAATGCAGCATGGCATGGAGGAAAGATCACTGGTCTTAGAGTCAGGGATACTTGAATTTAACTTCTAGTTCTGACACTAGATGTGTGATCCAGGGCAAGTCACTGAGCTCACTTTTCTCCTTTGTAAAATAAGATTAATAATATGTAGCATCCCTTCCAGAGTACCTCTCCAGAAGGTGGCTACTTTCATAGGTTCTAGGAAACCCTATAGATTTATAACCTAAAATTATAACTCATGAGCTCCCATCTGTGAGCTTACCTTTAATAGTCAGCCATTAGATACCATTAGCTTAAAGCAAAGGAGTTACCAAGATAATATAGTAAGAGCAGTAGCTGTAAAACATTTCCTCTAAACCTGTGGCAATCTCTTTCCCACAAATATACATAGCTTCTGTGGAAAGAATGGGCATAAACTTAGAGCACAATGGTAGTAAGGCATATACTTTGAGAACATATAGCCAAGGTTCTTCTGTCTTCATGGAATCCTCACTATGCAGATGATTCCCAGATCTATATATATCCAGCTCTAGCCTTTCTTCTGAGCTACAGTCACACATTGTCAACTGCATCTTAGACAACTCTAATTGGATGTCTTCTGTAGGTATCTCAAACTCAATATGTTTAAAACAGAATTCATTATCCTTTTCCCCAAAGTCTTACCTCTTCCTAAATTCCCTATACCTGTCAAAGGTACTACCATCCTCCCAGTTCCCCAGGCTCACAGCCATAGTGTCATTTTTGATTCTTCACCCCATATATTCAATCTGTTGTAAAATCTTATCATTTCCACCTTTACAACATTTCTCATAAACATCCTTTTCTTTTTAGTCACTGTGCTCCAAGCCCTGAGTCAACCCCTTATCAGTTGGTACCTCAGGTTTGAGATTAGAATGAAATAAAACATTTGTGGTACATATGACAATTAACAAAAGGCTTACTTAGCCATAGCAGACTGACAAAGGGCATTCAGAGCAGATCAAGAACATTCATTAAGGATAAAGAATTGATTTAACTAAGGATAGGCTCCCGTTGTTGTTTATGCTGCTGGTCTGCAGTCAGAACCCTAAGGTGCTTTGACCCAGCAATACTACTTCTAGGACTGTATCCCAAAGAGATTATAAAAATGGGGAAAAGACCCACATGTACAAAAATATTTACAGCAGCTCTTTTTGTGGTGGCAAAGAATTGGAAATTGAGGGGATGCTCATCAATTGGGGAATGGCTGAACAAGCTGTGGTATATGAATGTAATGGAATGCTATTGTGCTACATAAGAAATGATAAGCAGGCAGACTTCAGAAAAACCTAGAAAGACTTGTATGAACTAATGCTGAGTGAAATGAGCAGAACCAGAAGAATATTGTACACAGTAACAGTCACATTATGTGATGATTTACCTTGATAGAATTAGCTCTTCTCAAAAATGCAAGGATCTAAGACAACTCCAAAGGACTCATGATAGAAAATGCTATCCACATCCAGAGAAAGAACTTTGGAGTCTGAATGCAGATGGAAGCATACTATTTTCTCTCCTTTTCTTTTGTTGTTTTGTTTTGTTTTTTCTTTCTTGTGGTTCCTCCTATTAGTTCTAATTCTTCTTTACATCATGACTAATGTGAAAATATGTTTAAAATGAATGTATAAGTAGAGTCTATATCAGATTGCATGCTGTCTTGAGGAGAGGGAGGAGAGGATGGGGGAGAAAATTCAAAACTCAAAATCTTATGGAAGTGAATGTTGAAAACTAAAAATAAATTAATTAATTATAAAAAAAGGACCTTAAGGTGGTATAGTAGACTTAAACCTGCATTCAGGCAGACCTAAGTTCAAATCTGACCTCAGATGCTCACTAATTGTGTGACCCTAAACAAGTCACTTTTCTCTCAGCCTCAATTTCTTCATCCATAAAGTGAGGATAATAATAGCACCTACCTCACAGGGTTGTTATGAGGATCACATCAAATAAAACATATAGAGTGTTTTGAAAACCTCAATGCACTATATAAATGCTAACTATTATTTTTGTGTCTTGCTATTTTTGTATTCAAGTGACTAGGAAACTATGTCAATAGCCCTTGCCTTAATCTCTTGAGTCAATAGAATCTTAAGGACAGTTTCAATACCTTTTAAGGAAAAGTTAGCCTAAACTGCACAGGGTAAAGTCCTAGTATATTACTCTACCATGCAGTGTAAACTAATGTAAGTGATCCAACTATCTATCATGAGGAATCGATCCAAGGTGACCCTAGGCAGGCTCACCTCTCTGGGTTTCAGTTTTCTCCTCTATGACATTTTGGGATTGAGCTAGATGATCTTTAAACAATCTTCTAGTTCTGACTTTGTCCAAATGGTACTTTCCTGTCCTATGACCAGCAACCTCCCTCCTTTTCTCTTAATCCCTGTGATTAAGAATCAAAAGCTTCTTGGACAAAACTCTAATGGCTTTCTCTTGGTCCTCATTTTTCCTGACCCATCGAGAGCTTTTGGTACTGCTGCCTATTCCCTTCTTCTCTATACTCTCTCTTCCCTCAGATTTCATGGTACATTTTTCTCCAGGCTGTCCTTCTACTTGTCTGACCGTTTCTTCTCAGTTTCGCTGAATCAGCATCCTTGTCACACATATTATACAGAGATATCCCTCCAGGATTTTTCCATGGGTTTTCTTCTATTCATTTTCTAAACTAGGGGTCAGCAGACTGTGGCCATTGGTGATCCAAAAAAGGTGCTCTCTTTTACATACAGCAGGGAGCTTAGAATGGTTTTTACACCTTTGAATGAAGTTTTATTGCATTTTAAAATGTAAAAACCATTCTCAGCTGCAGGCTATACAAAAACAGACTGGGTAGGATTTGGCTCTCATTTGCCCAATGCCTGTCCTATACCTTCTTTCAGTGATCTTATCAACAACCAAATGGATTCATTTATTGGATAACTCCCAAATCTACATATCCAGCCCAAATCTCTCTTCTGAGCTGCAAACACCAACTTTCTGTTGGACATTTCCACCTGGATTTTCCATAATTATTTCCTAAACTTGCTTTTCCTCCAAACTTCCCCATATCTATTAAAGGTACAAATATCCTTAAGTCACTCAGGTTTGCAACCTCTATTCTCCTCTCCCCTCACCTCCTTTTTTGCCTTGTCAATTCTGTCTCTACATCTCTTGGATCCACCATCTTCTCTCTAGTCATAGTGCCACCACCCTGGTTTGGGCCTTAATCACCTCACAGTTGGACTATTGCAATAGCCTCCTAATTGGATTCTCAGCTTCTAGACTTTCCTTTCTCTAATCAATGCTCAACATAGATGTTAAAATGATCTTCCTATAACTCAAGTCTAACCTTGTCACTAAAGGACCCTTAGCAGGAGTTCAATCAATCAATTAACAAGCATTATCAAATGCCTATTGAATATTAGATCCTAGAAATACAAGTTTTTGTTCAGTCATTCAGTCATGTCCAATTTTTTGTGATCATATGGACTATATAACACACCAGGCCCTCCACTATCCGTTGAAGTCTGTCCAAGCTCATGTTTGTTGTTTCCATGACACTATCATCCTCTGCTATCTCCTTTTCCTTTTGCCTTCAATCTTTCTCAACATCAAAGTCTTTTCCAATGAGTCATTATCTTCTCATTATGTGGCCAAAATATTCAAGAGATACAAGTATAAAATGCTAACCAATCCCTGCTCACTTTGAGCTTATATTCTAATGAGGGGAACAGGCACATATGAAATATAAAGAATATGAATAAAAAGTTAGTAAGTGTATATACGTATATGATATATATATACATATTTAGTATGTATATGTGTATATCTAGTAGTTAAATACCAGGTATTTTGGAAAAAATGATAGTTGAGGGGATCAAGAAAAGGCTTCATGGAGAAGATGGTGTCTGAGCTGCATCTTAAAGGAAGAAAAGCCACATGAAGTGGAGGTAAGGAGGGAGTACATTCCAGGCATTGAGGATGGCTGGTATGAAGAAACAGTGACCGGAGATAGAACATCATGAATGAGAACCAAAGAGAAGGCCAGTTTGACTAGATTGCAGAGTATGAGAGACGGAGTAATGTCCAATGATGTTGGAAAAGGAGGTTGGGGACAGTTTGTATCAGGCTTGAAAAGATAAACAGAATACTTTATATGTTATTCTGAAGGCAATAGGAAGCTGCTGGTTAAGAGGGATATTGACATTGTCATATCTTTGATTAAGGAAAATTATTTTGACAGTTATGTGGAGAATGGATTATAGGGGTGAGAAGCTTAAAGCAAGGAGACCAATTAGGAGGATATTGCAATAAACTAGGTGAGAGGTGATGAGGGCCTGAACTCAAGTGGTAGCTGCGTGGGTAGGAATAAAGGTTTGTCTATGAGAGATGTAGTGGAGATAGAAATAACAAGATTCGGCAACTAATTGGATAAGTGGGGTGAGAAAGAGTAAGAAGTGGAGGACAATGCTCAGGTTGTGAACTGGAAAGATGGTGGTGCCTTTGACAGAAATAGGGACATTTATAAGATATGATAGTTTTCTGGAAAAATAGAGAGCTTAGTTTTAGAGAAGTTGAGTTTGAGATGTCTCCAGGACATCCACTCTGAAATGTCCAATAGGCATTTGGTGATGTGGGACTGCAGCTTAGGAGAGGGTTTAAGCTGGATATGTAGATTTAGCATCATCTGCATAGAGATAATCGTTAAACCCATCGGAACTAATGGGGTTACCAAGAGGGAAAGTATAGAAGGAGAAAAGAAGAGAATCTAGAACTGAACTTTGGAGAAAACCCACAGTTAGGGGGCATGATATAAATGATGAAACAGCAAAGGAGATTAAGGAGTGGTCAGTCAGGTAGAGAGAGAGAAGTGTAATAAAAACCTAGAGAGGAGATAGAGTCCAACAAGAGAGGGTTGTCATCGGTGTCAAATGTAGCCAATAAACTGAGAAGGCTGAGGACTGAAAGACCATCTTACTTGGCAATCAAAATATCATTGTTAATGTTGGAGAGAGTAGTTTCAGTTCAGTGATCATGTTAAAAGCTAGACTGGAAAGGGTTGAGGCCTGAGTGAGAAGAAAGAAAATGGAGACATTGAGTTTAGACAATTTTTTCAAGGATTTTGGCTTACAAAGAGAGGGGAGATACAGGATCCAAATGGGATCACAAAGAATCAGGCACAACTGAAATGATTGAACAGCAACAAAAAACATCCCTAAGCATAGTTGAGGCCAATTGAAGGAGTAGGTCACAGGATTTAAGAAGGTTGAGGAAATCAGAGGTTAGGAACTTTGAGGGAACAACTACATGAATATTAAAGCTTCCCTATAAAAGGGCAGGAGTAGAAAAGAAGGGGAAGATTTAGGTACAAACTTCTTCAGTCTCTAGCACAGGTTGGGAGTTATGGAATATAATGACTGGCAAGGGGAATATATCTCAAAATTGCACTATTTCTTTGAGGAGAGGATGACCACTGACAAGATCATCCTGGAACCTGATGGCTCAAGCCATGACCTGGCTGGTCAGAAGACCTTCAGCTGCTGCTCAGACAGTGTAGACTAAGGTGAAAGTGAAAACTGTTCTGTAGATCGGGCCTGCACAACATATGGCCCCCGTAGGCTGGACTGATGGTGGTTGGTTGCCACGGGTCACATGACAGCTGCCTGAAATCCTTTAGTGGGCTGCAAATGGCCCCTGGGCTGTATGTTGTGCAGGCCTCCTCTAGATAGTCTTTGCCTTCTGGGAGAGTATAATGGGGTAATAAGTTGCCTATTTCTGTATCTGTTTATGGATTCTTGTATGGGTTACTATTTTGTGGTTTAATAACTGTATCAGTTAATGTGCATTTGTGAGTTTTTGGTGTTTAAAGCATTTCTGTGTCTGTGCTGGAGGAAATAAATGGCTCTCATATATTTGCTATCTATTACTTTTTACATGAAGGAACTTTTCTAGAAGGGACTCTGTTCTGGTCCTTTGGGGAGATGCTAGATTTAAATGATTAGTTATTAAAGTAATTTTCCTCTGAATTCTGGGGTGGAGGCATAATGAGCCAGATAGTATTATAAAAGCATGATTTCCGCTCTTTTGGGGATTAGCATTCCAGCAGAACTCAGCCTGCTCTGCTTGAGGCCAGAACTGGAGCTGTTTCATGGACAGGAGCCCCATGGGCCTCAGCTGACGTCAGCCCTGTTTGGTATCTGGTAGGGGACCATTTCGTGTTCCTCTCAGTGTACTCTCCCAGTGAATGCTGCTAGTGATAGCTCCTCTTTATTGACACCCTCAAATAAATTAGGCTTGGTATAACAATTGCCTATCCTCTTTTCCTCACCAACATACACATATTTACACACAAACAGATGTCTCTTTGCGATTGATTTTGGTTTCATTACATTTTTGTCTAAGATAGAAGGTACCACTGCTCTTTGACTCTCAGGGAGAAGATATGGAGCTAGAATTAGATACGTTGGGACGGTGATATGGTGAATGTGGACTTTGGACCACCTCATTTGGAGCTATTAGTAACTGGCCCCACTTTGACCATCTGTCCCATGAGCAGAAGGGCCTTGATTTGACCAGGAGAAGGAAACCTTGGCTGCCTTCCCGCTTCCTAAAATCCACCCTGATTTCCATGGAAGCAAAGCAGCCTACACAGTACTGTATAGATGGTCTCAGTCACAGAGCAGCCTTACAGTCTACAGTACAATTACGGAATGTTTGAGCTGGAAAGAGACTTGACAAATCATCTTGGCCAATCTCCTCAGCTTACAGATAAGAAACTATACTGTGGTTCCCACTCCACTACTAGAAAGATCTCCTCTGTTCTCCTCCACCCCAGTTTTCTTCCCTTCCCCAAGGCAAAATTGGGAAGTGGCCAGTTTTCTTCTCTTGCCTCTTTGCAGCCACTCTTTGTCCGCTAGCCCTTTCTGTTGCCCTCCCCTCTTCCCCCGTAGCTCTAGATCCAGGCTTCACTCAGTTAATACCTAATTACTACTTTTGTGTTATTGATGACAGCTAAAGCTTTATCTCTTCCAGGATTATCTGCAACAGCTTAAAAGCCTTCTATAATAATGGGTATACATGTGCATAACAATTTGAAAGTTTGCAAAACCTTTACTCCTCATTTCTTTTGATTTCCCAAATGATCAGTAGAATAGATGCTGCAGGTGCTCATGTTACAGATGAGAGACACTGAAAAGTTAAGTGACTTGATCATGGTCACACAGCTAGTAAGTATCAGAAGCTGGGTTGAAATTTTAAAGGGCTCTTTCTGCTACGAACTACTGTATCCCAAGAAATGAATACCTAATATCTAACTTCAGACATTTCATTAGGTGTTGGGATGATATTCTTGGACTAGGGATCATTCAGTCTTCCTCCAAGTTTCCCTAATATTACTAATCTGAATTATTAGTCTGCTGCCATTGAGACCATTTCCCAAAAAGGCACGCTGTAGTGGTGTAGCAGGTGCTACAGGAATTGTCTTCTTGTTACAGATGAGGGACCAGGGACTCAATCCCAGGTCAGATTGAGGTGGTAAGAGTAATCCAAGCGTAGAGCTTGGCGGGCACGATTGGTAATAGGAGAAGAGGGCAGGGGACTGAAGAGAAGAGGGTAACATAGGGAGGAACTGGTTCATTAAAGGGTCAAGATGGGGAAGAGGAGAGGCAGGCAGACAACTGCCTTGGCTATGACTTTTTAAAAATCTTTAGTTACTGGGGTTAAGGGTTTCTGGGGTCTGTGTAACTAACTCTCTGCTCTTCTTTCCTGGATACACACTGGATCATAAGCTGTGGGTCTGAGGACAAAACACCTTCCCTAGATGAGCTAATTAAGGTGCAGTTTTACGAATCAGCAGGGTGATGGATTGGATAACATCCAGAATTCCCTTTGTGCCCTAGGGTTCTTTCAAGACAGGGCAAATTGAGGACTCCTCTTCCCGCCCTGTTTCCCATCCCTGAGGCTGAAACTCTATTGTCAGAAAGTTTCCCATGCACGTGGGAAAAGATGGTATTATGTTGCAGTAATTAGTAGATAAAGGATTACCTCCAGTGCAGGATTAGAGTTTCTAAAAGAGTTTACTGGAATAGCCAAGTTAAGGATAGGTAGGATTCAGATAGATAGAGAGGATGGGGAAGATCAGCACTTACCACCAGGAAAGGTTCATTGGGGTAGGCCCCAACGTGTGAGTTTGAGTCAGCAAAACACACTTGGGAGAAGACAGATGCTAACCTATCTGTGGAAGAACTAACATAAGAAAAGAAATGATAAGATTGCATGTCAGTCAATGTAAGTGAAGGGACATATCTGTAGCAGAGGGAGAGAGGCATTAAAAGACTGCAAGATTGAAGGTTAGAGGTATCTGGATCTTCTACCTGGCTAAGAGTGAGTAGAAGGGACCAGTAGGTCTAGGAGTAACTAAGAACTTGGGTAACTGAGAGGTTGATTCAGATGGTAAAATGGGAAGCCTTATATGTAGAGCAACAAATACAGATTAACTTCTCCATCTCACCCTCTAACTCAACCTTTTAGTTACCCAACCTTTTTGTAATGTTTTAACAATTTAAACAATGATACTGAGGAATAAACTGAATGAGCTTGTATTCTGTCTGTCCTAAGTACTTTTGTTGTTCAGTCATTTTTCAGTTGTGGCTGACTCTTTGTGACCCCATTTGAGGTTTTCTTGGCAAAGATACTGGAGTGTTTTGCCATTTCCTTTTCCAGTTCATTTTACAGATGAAGAAACTGAGGCAAACAGGGTTAAGTGACTTGCCCAGGATCACAAAGATGAGTCTTTCTGACTCCAGTGCACTATTCACTGTGCCACCTAATTGCCCCGTGTTTTCTCCAACTCATTTTACAGATGAGAAAATGGAGGCAAATAGGGTAAAGCGACTTGCTCAGAGTCACATAGCTAAGTAAGTGTCTGAGGCCAGATTTGAACTTAGGTTCTTCTCACTCCAGGGCCAATACTTTTTTGCCACTGTCCATAACCTAGTCAGCCTCTCTGAATTTAGACCAAAGGCATAAGGCTTGTCATGGGGCCCATACTCTAAGCCTTTTCATCTTGGTAAAACCTACTATACCATGAGTTCCAGTGGCACAGCCTTTGACAACTCAGAGTCCTCTCTATGCCACCCTTAGGCTTGAAGGAGGACATTAGTCAAGGATCATATACATGCACAGAAGAGATATCAACCTATAGAGGTTTAATGTTATCAGATATGGGGGCAAGGGAATTTTTTGGATGACTGTCCACCCAAGAAGTACCACCAATTCAATTTCTTTTTTAAGAACTGACAATGATAATTTCTGAACTTCCCCAGCATCAGAAATTAAAAAGCACCATCACTACAAGGTTATATTTTTATTCTCTTGGGATACTAGGCATTATCTTGTTGTGGGGGAA
Organism: Vombatus ursinus; assembly: GCF_900497805.2. Classification (NCBI taxonomy): domain Eukaryota; kingdom Metazoa; phylum Chordata; class Mammalia; order Diprotodontia; family Vombatidae; genus Vombatus; species Vombatus ursinus. Next base: position 4,224,596 of record NW_020951860.1, read on the forward strand.
TAGTTCCTCCCCTTATTCATCATTACCCACCATGGTTCTCCTCCTATCCATTTCTTTTTATAGAAACCATCCTCTAAAATGATGTAGACATTTATTCAGATCTCAAACATAACCATTAAATAATTAGACACTTACTCAAATCTCACACATAACCATTTACCTAGTAATGAGGTAAAAGATACAATACTATCACAGGTACTCTTAGATTAGAGGAAATGTAGAAATAATAAGTAGATTACAATCCACACATAAATCTGCATCACACTCCCACAAACACATCTGGTATCTGTGGGGGAGAGTGAGCACACACTTATAGAAACTTCTCAAGGAAGCACATGAGGGAGGAAAACCCACATGCTCATGGTGACTCACAATTCTAGCCTGTAGGCTTTGATGTCATCGGCCCATTCTGGAACACCTGTACCACATGTTGATACTTCTCTGCCAACTACTCACCTACTTGCTGGTCCTTATGGCTCCCTACCTGGACAGTCTTCTATTTTTTTTTGTGACGCAATCAGAGTTAAGTGACTTGCCCAAGGTCACTCAGCTAGTAAATGTCAAGTGTCTGAGGCCAAATTTGAACTCAGGTCCTCCTGACTCCAAGGCTGGAGCTCTATCCACTGCACCACCTAGCTGCCCCTACAATCTTCTATTCATAAACCAAGGTAGGATTTAGAAATTCTTTCAATTTATAATCACCCTGAAAAGGGTGTTAAAAAAGTATAATATTTTTAATTTGGAGAGCTAGTTCCTTTAAACCTCCCTTTGAACCTGCAAAGTTCATCCAACCAGTTATCTTTGGGCACTACAGATCAGCCCAGCCATTAGCTGAGACGCAGTGTTGTCAGTTAATCAGTCAACAAGTGTTTATTAACTGTCTCCTACGTGCCAGGCACTATGCTAAACACAAGGGATAAAAAGAGAGGTGAAAAACAGTCTGTGCTCTCAAGGAGTTCACAGTCTAAAGGGTAAAACAACTTGTAAATAGTTATGTGCGAACAAGATATATATAGGATAAATTAGAAATAGTCTCAAATTAAGATTATGGAATACTTAAGGCTTCTTGCAGAAGGTGGGGCTTTAGGTGAGCCTTGAAGGAAGGCAGGGGGTAGAAATGAGGAAGGACAGAGTTTCAAGTCTGGGGGACAGCCAGTGAAAAATACCCAGATTTGGGAGGTGAATTGTCCAGTGCAAGGAACAACAATAAGGCCAATGTCACTGGATTGCAGGGAGTGTGGGTATAGAGGAATGAGTAAAATCTAAGATTAGAAAGGTAGGAAGGAGCCATGTTGTGAAGGACTTTAAAATCCATCAGGGGATTTTGTATTTGATGCTGGAGGAAATAAGGAGCCACTATAGTTTATAAGGGAGTGACAAGGTCAGACTTGTATATTAGGAAGATCATTTTAATATCTGAGTGGAGGATGGATTAGAGTGGGGAGAGACTCGAGTTGGGGAAATCAACCCGCAGGCAGGCTGTTGCAATATTTCCAGGTGACGAGGTGATGAGGGACTGCAGCAGGGTGGTGGCAGTGTCAGAGAAGAGAAAAGTAGAATCTATAGGACTTGGCTATAGATTGTATGGGAAGGGGTGGTGAGAGAGTGAGGAGTGTAGGATGACACCTGGGTTCTGAGCCTGGGTGACGAGATCAAGAGAGAGGTTTGGGTTAGACCAATAGATCTGAAAATTGTCTGCACAAAGACAATAGTTGAATCTATAGGAGCTGGTGTGTATAGTGCAGAGGGAGAAGAGAGGAGGGGTGGGGACAGAGCCTTGGGAATAGTCATGATTATCTGCATGACTTGGATGAAGATTGAGCAAAGGAGACTGAGAAGGTACATTCAGTCAAGTAAGAGGAGAACCAAGAATGAGTAGGGTCTAAAAGCTCAGATAGAAGAGAATATCCAGGAGAAGGTCAAGGGCTAAAGAGAGGTAAAGAAGGATGAGGACTGAAAAAAGGCCATTAGATTTGGCAATTAAGAGAACATGGGTAACTTTAGAGAGAACAGTTTCAGTTGAATGATGAGGTTAAAAGTCAGACTGCAGAGAGTTAAGAAGGGAGTGGGAGGAAAGGAAGTGAAGGCACCTATTGTAGATAGCCTTTTCAAGGAGTTTAGCCACCAAAAGGAGGAGAAATAGAGGCTCACAGGGATGGATGAATCAAGTGAGAATGTTTTGAAGATGGGAAAGGCATAAGTGTGTTTGCAGGAAATAGGGAAAGTAGTCAGTAGAGAGGGAAAGACTGAAGATTAATGAGAGACTAAATGAAGAGGGGGAAATCTTCTGAAAAAGATGGGATGGAATGGGATCACTTGTGCATACAGAAGGTTTTGCCTTGGCAAGGAGAAGGGCCATTCTTCATGTGAGACAGGGGTAGGGGTGTGCTGGAGCCAGCTTGAACTGGCCTAATGATTGTTAAATTTTCAGCATGAGCATCCACATCTTAGAAATCAGCAGAAACTACAAATGAGCTCAATTTATTATTTTGCTGTTGGTTATCTAGACTTAAGAATGTTATAGAGAAAATGTTAATAATACAGATTAGACTTAAACGTGTATCGCATATTCATTTTCTTCCCCAAAGAGCTCGTTGGTAAATATTTACCAGCATGTCCCTGGACAGGGGTGAAGGAAAAAATGGTAGAGGACATCTGAGTGATGTGAGATCAGGAGTAGGGGAGAAGAAGATGCTCCCATAAATGGCCTCAAATTTTTCAATGAAATATGAGGTAAAGTTCTCAGATGAAAGGGGAGGAGGAGATGGAACCATAGGATGTTTGAGGAAAGATGAAAAGGTTTGCACAAGTCACTGTGGTGAGTAGAATAGTAGTAAAAGGATTCCCTTGCTGCAGTGAGGACCCAGTTGAGATTATGTAACATAAATATGTAGCAGTCAGCATGGTTGCCCAATCAAACTATAGCAAACAAAGCTCTGGGTAAGGCAAACAAGACCAGTTTTGTTTAAATTAGACAGTTTTTCATTCACCAGGATCCTGCATTGTCCAATTAAATCTTAATCTCTGTCTCTCTATCTCTCTGTCTGTCTCTGTCTGTCTCTGTCTTTCTCTCTTTCTCTCTCTCTCTCATTTTACCCTGTCTTAAAACGGTTACATGCAAATGAGCTGAGGGGCCATAGTGCCTTGCATCTTAACACAGTCCACCATCTCATTTTGTCTGTGAAACTTTTCTTCATACTCCCATTTTCCCAGTTTTTAATAAATACAAATTCTTTGTCTTCCCTTTTAAACTATAAAACTGTTCTTCTTTAAAAAAGTACTGTATAGAATTTATTATATGAGTTTAAAAAAGAGTTGTATCATTCATACTGTACAGCACAGTATGTTGAACATCAGAGAAAAGGTAAATACTTTGCCTTTGTTTTGACTGGCCCCCATGTCTGGAATGCTCTCCATCCTCATTTCTACCTCCTGGAGTCCCTACCTCCCTTCAAAACTTAGCTCAAGTGCCACCTTCTGGTAGCCTCATATGCTAGTGCCTCTCTACCCAAGACTGCCTCGTACCTGCTTTTGTATGTGCCTTGTGGATGCTTGTAACATACTTGTACATATTGTCTCCCTTGACAAATTGTAAGCTCCTTGAGGACAAGGACTATTTCATTTACATCTTTGTATTATCCCACAGTGCCTAGCACATAGTAGGTACTTAACAAATACTTGTTGATTAATTCGTTGATTTGTTAATTGATTGATTATACCCCTGAACACTGAACTTTTGAAGTTCTCTACATTTTCCCCAGCAAGAATCTTCAAAAGACATTCTAAAAAATAAACAAAAAACTGGGCAATCTTCATTCTCAACAGCCCCTCTCTTAACCTTAACCAGTAATGCTGGGGATGGTGTCTCACGTCCCCTTGTCCATGTGTCAGCAGTGCTATTCCTCAGATGGATTTCTTCCATCCTCCAGCCTCAGTTTCCCCTCCTTACCCTCCCCCAATTCCTCACCTCTCTTTCTTCTTACTGTGGGTAAGGAGAACATAGAAAGTATTTCTGGTTCCCTGGGTATCTCCATTTGATCATGCTTTATCCCTTCCCTAAAGCTCCAAGTCCTGGGCAACAAATAAGATCATAGGGAATGAATTTTTACATGAAAAAAATAAGTTTCACATATTCTGACCTTCTGACAACTGACTGATTAGCCTTGCAGAACTGGTAAGATTTTGTACATGCTTAAGTAATAGTTAAATATTCTAAACTTACCTCATTCTGCTCCTCTTCCAAAACCCAGTCCTTCTCCATATTTAGAAATTTGGATTGGGCAGGAAGGATACAGCCTTCACTATCCTTGGTGTCTGCTGGGAGCTGTAGTTCTTGGCTAGTAAATACTTTTATTCTGCTTAACAGGACAGTAGAACTTTTTTTTTTCCCCCACAGAGTGCTGGGTGGAAAGAATACAGTATGTGTGGATGTCATTCACAGCCTTTGGTTCTGTTCCCAATTTTTTCTCAGCAATTCTAAGCAAAGCATTGCTCTACTGAGGCAATGTTTCCCCATCTGCAAAATGGAGCCAATTATGCTTCTCTCATCTAATCAAAAAAATTGGAGAATCATGTAGTTAACAGTTTTAAAGTGCTTTGAACTCTCTCCAGGAAGGTACATTCTACAAATAAAAGTTGCCATTAAAGAGAAAAATATTTATTGTGATTGCTTAATTGTCTCTTCCAACCTAACAATGCATACTTCATAAATAATAATAGCTAATGTTACCATAGAATTTGCAAAAGTGCCTTAGATACATTATCTCATTTCATCCTCACAACAACCCTTTTTGGTAGGTGCTATTATTAACCTCATTTTACAAACTAAAGCTCAGATGAGTTAAGTGATTTGCTTAGGGTCTAACCACTAGTAAATATTTGAAGTAGGATTAGGACCCATTCTTCCTAACTTGAAGGCCAGAGTCCTGTCCACTTTACTACACTGCCTTTTTTTATTATTTATCTCATTATGCCTACCCTTATTGTTTTTAAAGTTGTTTTTTTTCCTTTTTCTGTATCACATTCTGTTTTGTTTTGTTTTGTTTTTTATCATCTCTAGCCTCTCATTTTCCATCAAGTCCAATAACAGGATCCCTTTCCTATCTCTGAAAGAAAAGGATCAACTCTGACCCTCCACTCATACTCTTCTTGTGGCCTCCCCCCCAAAAAAAGGAAGTTGTGAAAATGGACTTGACATGTATCATGAGCCTTTTGTGTGGATGCTATAAAAGGGTCTTTTCTGCATGGTGGATCCTGATGAGGCTGATGTCCACCCTCAGTGTAAAAGGGACCAGAATGCATAGGCAGAAGGAAGAAGAGAATAATACAGCTAAAAGGGACCTTAGAGATTATTTTGTCCAACTCCCTACTTTAAGGAAGAGCCCTTCTAACTTCCTGGACTTGAGGACAGTGAAACAACGGAAGAGAGAGGAATAAGCTATTAAAGAATCTTTAGTGTAGTGGATAGAGCTCTGGACTTGGGAGTCAGGAAAGCTTGGGTTCTATCATTGTTCCTAACTTACTCTTGTAGGAATTCCAGAGGAAAGTTGGCATTGGTTGTGTAGTTGGACTACTGAGGTCCCTTCCATTCTCAAATTTTTTTATTCTGTAACACTATCTCATAAGAGCCCAAAAGCCACCTTTCCTTTCTCCTTCTGGCCCACAGAAAGGATGGCTCTTTCTGTCTAACTTGACAGAGCCCTACCATCACAGGCATCTATGGACCAATCATGAGCTGTTGGTTATGTTTGTCCTTTAGCAAGAGCCCAGAACACATATTTTACCAGAAAGGGGTCTTTGTACATTCTCAATTCCAGAGGAAAAGTCCCAGTTAGAAGCTCAGGAAGGCTCACTTGATTACCCCTATTACATGTACGTGTGATATGAGGTAAGGATCCAAATCTATTTTGTTTTACCATACAGTTACCTAGTTTTCCCAGTGGTTTTTAATTGAATATTTGTTCTTCTCTAGAACATTTTTCAGACAGTTTATCAAACACCAACTTCTCATATATGTTGTATTCTATTCTTGGGCTCTCTATTTTATTCCCCATCCTTCTCCCTCCCCCTCCCAATACCAGCAATTTTAAAGTTTATTGTTTTATGCGACATTTTGAAATCTTATAGGGCCAGTTCATAGGATCATAGATTTAGTGCTATGAGATCTTAGAGGTCATCTGGTTCAATTTTCTCTCTCATTCTCTCTCTCTCTCTCTCTCTCTCTCTCTCTCTCTCTCTGTATATATATATATATAAATATATATATATACACAAACATATATATATATGTTATTGCCTATCTATTCATCTGTTCAGATTAATTTTGTAATAATTTTACCTTATTATGAGAAATAACCTTTTGGTATATTGATCAGTATTGTATTAAAACTGTAGATGGGTTGGAAAACAAACATTTTAACCATATTTCTTCAACATAAACATAAAGAACAGATGTCCAATCATTGTAAAATGTAAACTCTGAGATTTTACCCCATATCTGGAAAATTTTCAAAGATGACTAAAAATAGTCAATGTTGGAGGGGTTGTGGAAAACTAGGAACACTAATACACTGTTGGTGGAGCTATAAATTGATCCAACCATTCTGAAAAGCAATTTGGAATTATGCTGAGAGAGTGACTAAAATGTGAACCTTTGACCCAGAGATTCCATTGCTAGGCCTATATCCCAGAAAAGGGCCCCATACATATCAAAATGTTGATAGTACTGCTTTTTTTAATCACAAGAACTGGAAACAAAGTTTCCATTGATACAAAAGCCATTATTAGGAGGTTGGCTAAACAAGTTGAGGCACATAAATTGTAATGGAATATTACTACACTGTAAGAAATGATGAATATAAGTAATACAGAGAAGCATGAGAAGGCATATGAATTTATGCAATGTGAAGTAAGTAGAACTAGTGAAGCATTATGCCCAGTGACTAAAACAATATAAATGGAAACTAACAAAAAAAATGAAGCTGAATGATAAGTAATTATAATGATCAAATTTGACCTCAAGAAGAAAGGATAAAATCTCTTCCATCTCCTTTTTTTTCAGAGGTGGGGAACCTGGAATACTGTCAGATTAATGTATTGATTTGTTTTACTGAGTTGTTTTTTTTTTCTTCTCCATTTTTAATGCTTTAGTTCTTGGAAATAAAGAATGGTTCATTGGGTGGAGAGGGGGAAAGATACATTTTGAAACGAAGATGATGTAAACACGAAAGTTAGTACATTTAAAAAAAAAGAAAGAGAAAGGGGGCATACAAGGTCCCTCAAGTGAAGGGCTGATAGATATATAGAAAAGGATGAATAAAAGACTTGTTTTCATCTCTGTTTCCTTATATAGGCTGTGAAAAACAACAACAATAGTAATACAGCAGTTCCAATTAACCCAGTGCACATATGACTTGCTTTAATAACTATGTAAACATGTAATTTCTATTTTTCCGTATATCTTCTTTCTGGTTCCTTAAACTCTGGCTTTGCTTTCACCTTTTCAATCAACCAGCCTCAATAATCAGTCACCTTTTGTTGGTGGGGATTAGGGAAGGGGGTGTGGTAATCCTACCTGTAATCTGTCTCTATAATGCCTACTATATTTCAGAACTAGACATATTAAAAAGAAAAAAAAAAAAGGAATACCAGGCAACAGCCCTCCCAGGCAGACCCAGACAAAGCAAAAGAAGAGATGGTGACAGCATGTCTTTTCATAAATGCTCTTTTCCTCAGAGAAGCCAGTACAGGCATGCTCTCAGTACTAGGAGACAGGCAGGACATTGGGCATCTAACTGGATGAGATGACTCTATCTGGTGAAGACTCCTGCCTGAACCCTTAAACTCATATATTTACCCTCAGAAGGAACTGGATGTCCTCAAACTTCCAGCAGCAACAAACCTATTTTAATATAGGACTAAGAATAAAAAGGGAAACATTCTCAAACTAAATGGTAATTTTTTTCCCAGCCTCATGGAGGAAAAATGTCTCTAAAACACACTGAAAGCTGCTCACCACAGACTAGGTCTTAATATTGTACTAGTTGAAAGTAATTGAACTGAAATGAATTGAACCTAATAAGGGATGAATTGATTTAAATTTGGTTTTTAAAAAAATCCCCAGAAACTAATTCCAATCTCTGAACTTCCCCAACCCCAAATACCTCTTTCTGGGTTTGCTGACACCTTGAATTCCACCATCACACTTTTTTGGTTTAAATATTTATACTCTGTTAAATATCCCTAGAAGAGATGGAGGAAGGATAAGCACTGTGCTGCATGCTGCCTGTAAGCATTATGAGGATGAAGATATGACTCCTGATTGGCTAAGAGAATGCTGAACGTAATGATTTCATACCTGCTATGAAGGATTTATTTCACTTGGTAACAGAGAAACTTCTAAAGAAGACCTGGAGGAAAGAGGGGGAAAGGAGGAAAGCAGAGACAGAGAGACAGAGTTAGAGAAGGCAAAAATCTTTTTAATTGGAGGAACAGAATACTCTCAGCTATGGACATCTATGAGAAGTCATCCCTACCATGTCTCTTGACTTTCAGAGCTTGAAATTCCATAAATTGTTAAGAGTGGACCTCCACTGGGTGAGATCATTCTTTTTCCTGGTATGAATTGAGATCTTATCTCACTCCCAGATGAATAGCTCATTTACTCTCTATTCTTTGGAGTATTATAATCTTAGAACTTCAATTTCTGTTTGCTATTTTTGCTTGGATAATTTACTCACTGTTCTTTATTTACAATGGTCTTCACACCAGCACTTGGTGTGAATAAGCTGACCTGGTAAGTGTAAGCTAAGTGCTACCTTCCCTCTTAAGAGTGATCATAGAAGATTCATGCCTCTAGATTAGAGATCTTTGAAAAGTAACACATAAATAACTTTAACCTTGTACTCCTCTTAAAGACTAGAGAAGATATCACCCAGCTTTGACAGAACTGGGTCCTGCCTGCCCCTCTCCCCAGCTAGGCTGCTTGTGTTGTTGGCATGGCCCTTCTGCCACTCCTTCACAAAGGAGGAAAGGCAGTCTCCTTAGAGATGGGGTAGATTAGACTGGATCTCAGATCATGCCACCTGTAAACTATGTCTAGATATTTATAGATTCAAATAGCCTCATTCATACGTGTATCCTACATTTGTGTGGGAATGAATGACTTGATCAAATTCTTTTCTTTTTTTAAAATTTAATTTAATACTTTATTTTTCCCTAATTACATGTAAAAACAATTTTTAACATTCTTTTAAAAAAATTTTTGAGTTCCAAATTTTCTCACTCCTTCCTCCCCTCTGTCCCCCATTGAAAAGGCAAGCAATTTGATATAGGTTATATATGTTCAGTCATGCAAAATGTATTTCCATGTTAGTCATGTTGTAAAAGAAAACACAGACAAAAAAAAAACACAAGAAAAATGAGAAAGTAAGAAAAAGTATGCTTCAATCTACATTCAGCCTCCATCAGTTCTTTCATTTTTCATCATAAGTCCTTCAGAATGATCATATCTTTTCTAAAGGGTATAGGAAGGGGAGATTGGGGGAATCAATGGAAGGGGAACACCTTTAAATGTCTGAGACTTTTTAAGGATTGAGATATATATCTTCTGAATTCCCAAGTTTTTAAAAAATTTTTTGGGGGGGGTAAGGCAGTTGGGGTTAAGTGACTTGCCCAGGGTCACACAGCTAGTAAGTGTTATGTATCTGAGGCCGCATTTGAACGCAGGTCCTCCTGAATCCAGGGCTGGTGCTCTATCCACTATGCCACCTAGCTGCCCCAGTTAAGGCTCTTTTGGTGGATAAGAGAAAGGTGACAGCAATGTGGTCTCACAGTAATCACTCTATGAGATTCATGAAGAAGAAGCATTGAAAAAATTCCTGGCATGCCCTTCTGTTGGCCACTTTAAAGATTAGTTCCTGTGTTAAATTTTTACTTAATAAAGAAGCAAAGTAAGATTTCTGCCTTGTTTTGTAGTGAGGGCCTAGAAATACAAGTGATTTCTACTCTTAATTCTTGGTCTAGTTCCTTTAAAAGAGGTATTTTGATGCCATCGAACTGAAGGAAATGAGGTGTGAGAGCAGCACATTCAACCACTACAATGAAGAGCACACTCTCTAATATCTGTTGTTGTTTTTAACTCATTCCGTGTTACAAACTACTGTGACATGAATTTTTTTACTAGAGAGACCCTGGATGAACAGCCATCATTAGTCAAAAGAATTGCACATGCTGTTCACTGGTGCAAAAGAACAAAATCTACCTGGAATTATCCAAGATTCAGTGTTGAGATAGCGTCTTCCATATAGTAGATATTCAATATGTGCTTTTTGAATGAATGACAGTCAGGTTGGACAAAGAACATAGGAATGTTTCTGATTTCTATTAGAAAATCAGGTGCATCATAGAATTTGAGAATTGGAACATACCTTAATGGTTTAATTCAACCTATACAGAAAACGAATTCCCACTATAACATAGCCAGGACATGGTTGTCTTGCCTCTGCTTGAAGACCTATCATGCAGCTCAGTTCATTTTTCAGACAGTTCTAATTAAAAAAGTTTTTTCCTGACATCAAACCTTCACTGGAATCCATAAAGAGATGCACTGGGAGATTTGCTTGTTGAACTGAAAAATATTGAGTTTTGTTTCCCAAGGGATATAGTTCATAGTGGGTAAAATGTTGTTGTTTAGTCATATCTAATTCTTCATGATGCCATTTGGAGGTTTTCTTAGTGAAGATACTGAAATAGTTTGCCATTTCCTTCTCCAGCTCATTTTACAGATGAGGAACTGAGGCAGAGTTAAGGGTCACACAGCTAGTTAAGTGTCTAAGCCCAGATTTGAACTCAGGAAGATGAGTCTTCCTGACTTTGGACCTGGCAGTCTTATCCATTTTGTCACCTAGTTACCCCTAATCTGCTAATTTTCCCAAATTCATTCATACATTCATTTGACAAACATTAATTAACTAAGTGCCTACTATGTGCCAGGCATCGTGCGTGGCAATGGTGATACAAAGAACAAACCAAATCAAATCCAGACTAACAGTCTCTCACCTTCAGGGAACTTGCATTCTACAAACTGAAACATCCCTAAAAATAACACAGATATGAATATATATCTTTATAGATCTAAATCAGTGTCCTTGAAAGAACAGGACTCTCTTATTCACTCAATCCTTGAAGAAGCCAGAGATGAATTGGGGGCCACTGTAAATAGGACTTTAGGAGCTATTCTAATTATATATGATCTTGGGAATTGGAGCCAATTATCCCTTTTGGAATCCAACTCTATGTATATGAAAAGGAACCTGCAGAAATAATGGAGGAGAAGGGGCATAAGGAGGCATGAGCATCTAATGGAGATCAGTACATGCTCTAAACATAAGTAGTACACATTCTAGACAATAGACAAACCAAACAGCAACCACCAAAGGGACTATGTAAACAGAATTCCAAAACATGGTTAAATTTGTTGAGTATGCAGATAGTTGACTTGTCACCAAAAGAATAGGTAAGAGTTTGGCATTTGTCCAGACCTTGACCTAATATGGAGGTACCCACATAAGGCGATGTAAGAGTCCTGATTCTGGGTGTCAGGACAACTGGTTCAGGTCTAGACATTCTGTATTAACCTACCATGCAGTTAGGAGCAGTCTCTTTCCATTGTCTCTGTAGCCACAACTCTCAGTTTCTTTAAAATTACCTAAATGCCTACACATGATTCTCTTTTCCAGCATTTCCAGTCTGGGAAGAAGGACTCATTTACTCCCAGAAGGTGACACCATTTGGTAAAGGGGAAGAGGGTCTGAAGGCCACCTCATTTTCCTCTTTGGCCAGATAGCCCTGAGAAATAGCTTGGATTTTGGTCTGTTTTCATTCATTCTTTTCATTTCTAAGTGCATGGACCTAGGGGCTTGATCCATGGGGATCTTGGACCCTAAGATTCTAGGTCAGATTTGCAGGCAGCTTGGCAAGGAAGCCCTGAGAGGCAAGGGTCCCAAGATGCTAGCCCAATGAATGGCTTTGAACTTGAATTTGGTGAGACTAATGCCAAGTAGGAACTAATTTAACTGTGAGCCTAACCCTCTCCCCACCCCAGAGACTGAGGTGGTGTAGCTTATGGTGTTTCCCTTAGGAAGAAATGTTTGCAGGCTTATATCTTTGAAGTAAATATTCCTTTGTAAAAACTAAATCTGATGTTAAGTGGTTAAATGGAGCTGAGGTACAAGTCATTGGCCCCTAAAGAGATCCATGACCCTCCCAGGGTACTGGAGAGCCTGCTGGGAAGGAGGGAAGAAGTAACACAACCAACCTTAAGATAGTGGGACCAGAGCAAACCCATGTTACACATGGGTGCCTCTGTCTTAAATGATCCCCACATGAACCAAAGTTGGTTACAGATAAATGAATTAATTGGAAACTAGAAAGAAAATGACTGGAAAATAAGCCAAAATAAGGCACAGAGAGCACTTCATTAGGCTAGATAATAAGACTCTGGGCACGAATGTTGAGTGGGAGTATGTTTCTGCTCATTCAAAGTTTGAAGGCAATACAGAAGTTCAAAGATTAGCCAGACAAGGAAATAGAATGTGATAAGACTCAATGTTTGCATATTTTGAATTTGACTTAAGGAAGTGTTCTATCTCACTTTGTCATACAAGCTTTACACTTTATTACCTTCCCCACCCCACCCCATCATCTATGGCTATCTTTGGCCATTTTCCTCTTGTTTTCTTCATGTACTCATGTTTGTCTATATGTTGATGTTTTCAATTCCTTTTAAAAGATTATAAACAAATAAAAAATGCAGATTGTCAACAACTATAGGGATTGTTCACATTCACTAATCCTCAGATTGGGGCAGACTTCACCTTATGTATCCCTGTCAGGGCCTATTACTTTTTACCTCTCACAATTCAATACATTCCTTACAACTTCTAGGGGCCCACTCAGAACTCATCTGTGCTACTTGACTACTGACACAGCTTGGACCAGACAGGAGTCATCAGGTCCATTTCTTCAACTGAGAGGAGGGGAGCACCGGGCTTCACCTTTTGCCAGGGCATATACCCTCCTAGGGGTCCTCCTGGTCTTACTATATGCTGCCTCTTTACTCTTGTTGACCTTGTTAGCTGATCTACTAACCTAAGTACCCTTGGGTCTTTCCATCTGCCTTTCCAGTACACCCTTAGGATTTCCAGGCCTCTCTATCCTCCTAGCAGCTGAACTTTCTTTTATATGTGAACCCTTTGATAGCAGGAACTGTTTTTTTTTCTGTTTTGTTTTGTTTTTGGGTTTTTTTTTTTTGTATTTTTAGCACCAGCACTTAGTACAGCACTTGACATATAATAAGCACTTGATGTTTTTTCATTCATTCATTGATTCACCTTCTTTGCATCCCTGGATTGGTTTGTATCCCAGCTCTCTCATTTACTATCTGTGTGACCTCAATGTGCTCCAGTGTCTTCATCGGAAAATAAAGGAGTTTGAAGTAGATGAACTCTGAGTGCCCTCTTAGCTTTAAACCTTATGATTCAAATGTGACAGGGGTGATCAGAAGCGTCCTGATTTGCCGGCCCTGGAGAAGCTCCTCAGGAGCTCGATATGTATACCTGGCCTCTTGGTGAAGGACATGCATTTTGCTGGGGTGACAGGACAACTGATTGTTCTCCATGAGTCCCTATGTCTGGGAGGGCAGGGAGGGAGGTTGCGTTGAAGATGAAGGTCTGCTGAGAGTCAGGAAGATGGACTCTAGCTGCCTAGAGGGAAAACAACTCCTCCCACTGGCTTTTGGTCCTTTCTCTGATGAGACTATTTTCCATTATTATCTCCCTTGGCTACTGGCACATGGCAACATGAACTCATGCTTACCTAGGTGAGAATGAGTCCCTGTTGGTTTTCTTATGCTTAGTTATTTTTTTTTCCCTGAGTATAAGCTAGTGATGACTGATCCTGAGAAATAAACATTCCCCGATTTGGTGGCTACCTCATGAGTTCAAGAGTTTGCATTTTAAAGTCCAGCTGGTTGGGGAGAGCCATAGGAACATGATTCTTGAAGAGGAGCATCACCACCAGGAGGTCTGAAGCTGGGAAGGACTCAAGAAAACCAAAGCGATGTCCCAGCTGGCCAAGCAATGTAAAGTGAATGTGACATACTGGTCTGGCAGTCATACTGAAGTCTTTACTATGAACAAGTGTAATATTTTATTTGAGATGTTTTATATTTTTGGATCTGCCCATGAGCACATATATTCCTTTGAATCTTAAATATTTTCTGGGGTGGAAGCAATAGTCCTCTACCAGGACTCTACCCACACTGTATATTAAAAACTTTTGCAAATAAGGGACCCCATTAGTCACTTAGTCAGTCAATAAATACTTAAGTAAGAGGCTTTGTGCTAAGTGTTGTTGATACAAAGAAAGGTATAAGTCCTTGCTCTTGAGGAGCTCACAATCTAATGAGGGAGGCAATATGCAAATACCTATGTACAAACAAACTGTATGTAGATAAATCTGAAATAACCAACAGAGGAATTTTAGGTGAGACTTGGAGGAAACCAGGAGGCAGAGATGAGGAGGGAGAATATTACAACCACGAGGAAGGTGACCCTAGACATGAGTTACGCCTAAATTAGGGATTTTCTTGGAGTTTTGCTCTAGAGTGGGAACAATGAACTAGAAAGAAATGGAAATGAATCCTCTCTTTGGAGTCAGATGGGCGCCCCCCCCATCACATGAACTTAGAAGCCCTCTTCCTTTGTTGAGCTCCTTGGGGTTCCAATCATAATAATAACACTACTATTTCCCCATGTGCTTGAGAGTACTGAAATTGGGGAAATGGGTGGTTGAGTAATACAATTTATATGTTTTCAGCTGAAAGTCCTCCTGTGAAGGGATGCCAGATTTTAGTGTTTGGGACACAGCATACCTGGATGGAATGAGGTTGGAAGAAGAGACGTGCTTGAGTACCGTGTAATGTCTGGAGGATATAAAATGCCAAATTAGAGTGTATCCTGACACAGGTGAAAATTAGACAATACACAGCAATATAATCATAGCAACAATCATAGCTAACATTCATATAGCATTTATTGTGTGCACTGTGCTAAGTGCTTTACAAATATTTCATTTGACACTGATAGCAACTCTGGGAGGTGGTACTTTTATTATCCCTATTTTACAGATGAGGAAACTGAAGCAAACAGGAGTTTAGTGACTTGACCAGGGTCACATGACTACTAAGTATCAGGCCATATTTGAACTCAGGTCTTCCTGACTACAGGCCCAGCATTCTATTCACTGCGCCACCTAGTAGCCCCTAATATGGTACAATATGGTACAATCTCACGTATGAAGTATATCCAGTTGCTCTGAGGGCTTCATGGTACAATGGAAAGTACGCTGAATTTGTAGTCACAGGACCCGAGTTAAATAACATCTCTGCCTCTTACTTCTTGTGTGACTTTGGGCAAATTACTTAACCTTTCTGAGTCTCACTTTTTTAATCTGTCAAATGAAAAGATTGGACTAAATGACCTTTAAGGTTTCCTTCCAACTCTATATAATTCTCTGTACTCCAGGGATGATAAACCCTGAAGACATGCTGTTGTTCATTCATTCAGTTGTGTCCAACTCTTTGTAATCCCATGGACCATAGCATGCCAGGCCCTTCTATCCTCCACTGTCTTTTGAAGTCTGTCCAAGCTCATGTTCATTGCTCCCATGACACTATCTATCCATTTCATCATCTGCTGTCCCCTTCTCCTTTTGCCTTCAATCTTTCCCAACATCAGGATCTTTTCCAGTTAATCCTGTCTTCTCATTATGTGGCTAAAGTATTTAAGCTTCAGCTTTGGTGTTTGTCCTTCCAATTAATACTCTGAATTAATTTAAGTATTGATTGAGTTGATCTCCTTGCTCTCCAAGGGACTCTGAAAAGTCTTCTCCAGCACCACAATTCAAAAGTATGGATTCTGTGGCACTCAGCTTTCCTTATAGTCCAATTCTCACAACCATACATTACTACCGGAAAAACCGTATCTTCTATTATGCAGACCTTTATTGGCAAAGTGCTGTCTTTGTTTTCAGTATGCTGTCCAGATTTGCCATAGCTTTCCTTCCAAGGAGCAAGTATCTTTTAATTTCATGACTGCAGTCACCATCTGCAATGATCTTTGAGCCCAAGAACATAAAATCTGACACTGGTTCCATATCTTTTCCCTCTATTTGCCAGGAAGTGATGGGACCAATTGTCGTGATCTTATTTTTTTTTAAATGTTAAGCTTCAGGCCAGCTTCTACACTCTCTTTTTACCCTCATCAAGAGGCTTCTTAATTCTTCACTTTCTGCCATCAGAGTGGTATCATCTGCATATCTGAGATTGGCATTTCAATGATGTACTCTGCATACAAGTTAACTAAATAAGGTGACAATATGTAACTTTATCATACTCCTCTCCCAATGCTTTTTTTTTTTTTTTTTTTGGCTAGGCAATGGGGTGAAGTGACTTGCCCAGGGTCACACAACTAGTAAGTGTCTGAGGCCGGATTTAAACTCAGGTCCTCCTGAATCCAGGGCCGGTGCTCTATCACTGCGCCACCTAGCTGCCCCACTCCTTTCCCAATCTTAAACCAATCGGTTGTTCCATGTTCTGTTCTAACTGTTGTTTCTTGACGCGCATCATAGGTTTCCTAGGAGACAAATAAGACGAGCTGGTATTCCCATCTCTTTAAGAACTGACCACATTTTATTGTGATTCACACAGTCAAAAGCTTTAGCGTAGTCAATGAAGCAGAAGTAGATTTTTTTTTTTTCTGGAACTTCCTTGCTTTCTCCACAATTGAGCAAATATTGGCGATGACCAAGTCTTTAGTCCCTCTGCCTCTTAAAAAACCAGCCTGCTCTTCTGGTGATGCTCAGTTTTTTCGGTATTGCTGAAGTCTAGCTTACCGAAGTTTAAGCATAAGCTTGCTGGCATGTGAAATAAGTACAATTGTTCAATAATTTGAACATTCTTTGGCATCACCCTTCTTTAGGATTGGCACGTAAAGTGATCTTTTCCAACTTAGTGGACACTGTTGGGTTTTCCAAATTTGCTGGCGTATTGAGTGCAGCCCTTTAACAGCATCATCTTTTAGGACTTTAAATGACTCAGCTGGAATTCCATCACATTCATTAGCTTTATTGTTAGCAATCTCTAGGTCCTAGTTTTATAGAACAAACCCTTTTATCAAGGGGACTTATTCTGTGAAGTTTGGATTCAGTCAAAGGGTCCCGTGTGGCCTTGAGGCCACAGGTTCCCCACCACAGCTAGGACGTCTGACTCTAGATCAGTAACCATACCATTGTGGTTATGGGTGATGTCAAGATCTTTGTTGTATAGGTCTGTATATTCTTTCCACCTTTTCTTAATCTTTTCTACTTTTGTTAAGTCCCTACCATTTTTGTCTTTTATCATGCTCATTATTAAATGAAACATTTCCTTGATATCTCAAATTTTCTTGAAGAGATCTCATCTTTTCCATCCTATTGTTTTCTTCTATTTCTTTGCATTGCTCATTTAAGGAAACCTTCTTATTTCTCCTTGCTGTTCTCTGGAATTGCGCATGCAACGGGGTATATCTTTCCCTTTCTTCTTTCCATTTCTTTCCTTCTTTCCTCTGCTAGTTGTAAAGCCTCATCAAACATGAAGACAATTTATCGGCTCTGCTTTCTGTAGTATGCTTCCATCTTCTGGAGAATGTGAGAATAGCAAAGGCTTTCTTTCAGGCAGAGGAAAAGTTAATTTCCTTTCTTTTTCGAGGCATCTCTTTCAGAGTGGGAGGCTATTCTGGTGATCTAGTGCTGATGCCAATTCAATCTTCCCTTGATTTGACATATACAAACATATATATGTAAATGTATATATAGGTAGATATAGATATGTATGTATATATGTATACACACACGAGTATATACACACATATATCTGCTGCTGCATGAACATCTTAACACTTTCATGTCTAAAACTCCTGCCCTAGAGAGTGATTGATGATTAGTGCCTTCTTCAGTTGCCTATTCTCCCCTATAGCTTCACTTACCATTTCTTTTACTTTCCAAAACAAAATATCTTTCCCTGGACACCACTCTCCTATATGTATCACCTTCCCCTCCCTGATAGGTATTGAATGTAAAATCTCTGAGGGTAGGGGCTATTTGCTATTTGCATCTCCACCACTTAGCACAGTGCTTGGCACATAAAAGGTGCTTTATAAATGCTTTTTTCATTCATTCATTCATTCATAACTAGGTTCAATTCCTAAATAGGAAAGCAAATATATTTTGTCTAATAACTATCTTACTTATAATGAATCTATCATAAGTTCTCCTGATTTCAATCCTGAGGGGTGCATGTGAAGACATAATTCTCACCCAAATGCCAAACCATTAGCTCATACTTTTGGGAAGGGGATAGGGGTGGCAAGATTTGCTTTCACTGTCTTCTGCAGGAAAATGATACCCAGGGAAGGAGTTAGGATGAAGCTTCAAAAGATTTAAAACTAGAACACGCAACAACAAGAATGTTAAGGGAGAACAGAAATTCTCACTAACATATGGAGCCAGTTCTGGTACCTGGGCCACTCTCGATCCTGGACATCAACCCTGACTTTGAGTTTGCCTTTTGAGAATAAAGATGGTGGCAGAGAAGTCACTATTATGGGGCTTTGTCCAAGATGGAAGGGGGACTTTTCTCCTCATTTGAAGTTTTCTGCTAACCACAATGGTGTTCGGTTAACCTCTTCTCGCCCCTCAAGTATTTTTACCCTGGGGAAAAATATTCCCAGTGTAATGGGAATTTTATATTTCTTTATTTCCTTTTATTCCTCCAGCAACTTTTGGTTGATTAAAAACCTGTCTTCTGTTAATATTGACCTAACCTGACTTATGGAATAATAATAATGTTAAGGGAAGGTCAGGGCCATTTCTCCTAGTTGAAAGGTTGTTGAATTGTCCCGAGGAATGTGTAAATTTGCTTAAGGCCCTAAACGTTGCTTGGAAAAGCAGCCAGAGGAAGAATTTCAACTATCCCTGACTCCTTGGTGACACAAAATTTCCTTTTCAATCAGTCTATTTGTGAACCCTCTAAATGTAGTTTAATCTATAACCTGACTTAGGGTCTGCTTAACTAGACTTCTTCATGTATGAGATTATGACTCTGTTTAACTAAGGTTGTTCAACTTCTATGACATTAAAGGAAGCATAGGGATTATGGATCTATCTTTTCTTTAACTTTTATGGTCTAAGAGAAATATACAAGACTGCAATATGTAAAAAAATTATTTCTCTGTCATTCTGACATAATTTGCCTATAAGAAGCCTTGTTAGAATTCTAATGATTATTCAGGTTTATTGTTCTCTCTGAGACCTGAACCTATGCTTGAGTATAATAATAAAACTTAGGTTTTTATGTCCATAATTTCTGCATTGTGGTAAATATATTTTGGCAGCAGTTACCAACCACATGAATTCAGAAAGGAGATATTTCTTCCCTAACACATTCTGCCAGAAAGGTATTAAAAAATCCTTATTCCATTCACTACACCCCAAGGTGAACATTACCTGAATGGGAACCCTCATTCACAAATGAGGATCTTGAGTCTGACAGGTATATTGAGCCTTCCTTGAATTTCTCTGACACTTTTTTCCCCCAGAGTGTTTGGAGTTCAGCAGACACAGAGCTATAACTAGGAATGTTTTCACCAGGGACAAAAGCATTACAGGATTGTGGGCTCGATGGTAGCAAAAATGAAGGAGACAATCTGGGAAGGAGGAGTGCTGACACAGAAGATAGCCTAACCATCTTCCAGGGCCTTCCTTCCTTTTCTAATCCCAAGGGGGTTCAGGCAACAAGATGTGAAGTGCAGTGATGGTGATCCCCAGACCACTATGGAGAGGAAGCATAGTCCCCAGAAATTGGTATTTGGGGTAAAGCTTTGACTGCCTTGTCTTTGAAGAGATATGTTGTATCATCCTGTTTAATGAAAAAGGAAATGAAAGTATTAAGTTACCCTTCATACCCTATCCTAAGGTCTTAATTAAAGAATTAATCTTTAGGAAGCTGAAACCGCGAGAACATAGGGCATCTGCCCAGGACATTCCTCTTATCTTCATTCTTTCTTTATCTATTGACTACTCCATTGCCTACAAACCTAGTTAAACAGACTCCAAGTAAACTAAGTCAGGTTACAGATTAAACTACATTTAGAGGGTTCACAAATAGGCTGATTGAGGAGGAAAATTTACATGTTAACAAGGAGTCAGTTGTGATTCTTCCTCTGGCTTCTTTTTTTGTTTGCTTGTTTGTTTTGTTTTGGTGAAGCAATTGGGGTTAAGTGACTTGCCCAGGGTCACACAGCTAGTATCAAGTGTCTGAGGCCAGATTTGAATTCAGGTCCTCCTGACTCTAGGGTCAGTGCTCTATCCACTGTGCCACCTAGATGCTCCTCTGGCTTCTTTTCTAAGCAATGTTTAAGTCCTTAAGCAAATTTACACATTCTTTGGGACAGGTTTCAGTCAACTCAACAACCTCTCAATGAGGATAAATGATGCTGACCTTCCCTCAGCATTATTATTATTTCATGAGTCAGGTTTTGGTCAGGTAGGGTTAGTACTAACAGAAGACAGACCTTTAGTCAACCAAAAGTTGCTGGAGGAATAAAAGGAAATCAGAAATCAAAAATTCCCATTACACTACAAATATTTTTCCCCCAGGGTAAAAACACTTGAGGGGAGGGAGGAGGTTAGCTGAACGTCATTATAGTCAGCAGAAGACTTCAGATAGGGAAAAAAGTCCCTCTTCCATCTTGCGGCAAAGTATCTAAGGCTTTACCTTGGGGCAAAGCCCCATAATTGTGACTTCTCTGCCACTATCTTTTTTCTCAAAGGCAAACTCAGAGTCAGAATTGATACCCAGGATTGAGGGTAGCCCAGTTACCAGAACTGACTCCATATGTTAGTGGGACTTTCTGTTTTCTTCTAACATCCCTGTTGTTTTAAATCCTCTGAAGCTTTATTCTAACTCCTTCCCTGGGTATCATTTTCCTGCAGAAAACACTGAAAGCTA
This sequence comes from Vombatus ursinus, assembly GCF_900497805.2. Lineage (NCBI taxonomy): Eukaryota > Metazoa > Chordata > Mammalia > Diprotodontia > Vombatidae > Vombatus > Vombatus ursinus. The sequence continues at coordinate 4,245,702 of NW_020951860.1, forward strand.
ACCTTGCCACCCTCATTCCCCTCCAAAGTGTAAGCTAGTGGTTTGTCACTTGGGTGAGTTATGTCTTCAGATGCACCCCTCAGGATTGGAATCAGGAAAACTTGTGGTAGATTCATTATAAGTAAGATAGTTATTAGACAACAAAATATATTTGCTCTCCTCTTTAGGAATTGGACCCAGATATAAATGAATGAATGAAGCAGGTCCAGTTCTCTAACACCCTTAAAAAAACAAACAAACACCATTCACTTGACCTTGATGTTTCCTTAAATCCTATAAAAATCCTTCCTTTCACCTTGCATTTATTTCTTAATACCTTGTAATGTGGCTGTGCTGTAACTATTCTCTTATTTGCTAAATTGATGGTCTTTCTCAGTACTGCTTCTTGACCTATCTGCTGTCTTTGGCATTATTAGTCATTTTTTCCTTCAAATTATTACTTTCTTCCTTGCTTTTGGAGACCTTGCCTTTTCTCTTTTCTTTTCTTTTTCTTTTTCTTTTTCTTTTTGTTTGTCTACAGTCAGCAGATTAAGAGTTTTGTTCAAGGAACAGCAAAGAGGCCAAAATCAGTCAATCACAGTAAAGTGTGCAGAACAGAGTAAAGTATAAGGACACTAGAAAGGTAGGAAAGGGTCAGATTGTCAAGGGATTATATTTAATCTTGGAGGTAATAGAGAGCCATTGGAGGTTATTGAATGGGGGAAATGACATGGTCACACCTAAGATTTAGGAAGACAACTTTCATAGCCTAGGGAGGGGCTTGAGGCAGGCACACCCACCAGTCGGCTATGGCAATAGTTCATGAGGGCCTATACCAGTATGGTGGTAGTGTCCGAGGAAGGGAGGGGAAGAAGGGAACAAGCATTTATTTATTTATTCATTCATTCATTCATTTGTTTATTTATTTATCTATTTATCTATCTATCTATTTATTTATTCATTAAGGCAATTGAGGCAATTGGGGTTAAGTGACTTGCCCAGAGGCACAAAGCTAGTGAGTATTATGTGTCTGAGGCCCGATTTGAACTCTGATCCTCCTGACTCTAGGGCTGGTGCTCTATTCACTGAGCCACCTAGCTGCCCTGGAATAAGCATTTATTAAGCACTGCTATGTGACAGGTACTATGCTAAATGCTTTACAAATATTATTTAATTTGCAACAACCATGTCAGATAGGTACTATTATGATTCTCATTTTACAGTTGAAGAAACTAAGGCAGACAAAGATTAAATGACTTGCCCAGGGTCACACAGCTACTAAATATATGAAGCTGGATTTCAAATCAGGTCTTTCTGACTCCAGCTCTAACACTCTATCCACTGCATCACCTAGCTGCATCAAGAGGAGAGAAGGGGGTGTGTCCAAGAGATTTTAGGAAGGCAAAATCAACAGGGCTCGAAAAGTGTTGTGTGCTTACTCTCCTCCACAGATACTAGATATATTTGTGGAAGTGGGTTTATGTGTGGATTGTAATATATTTATCATTCCTGCATTTCCTCTAGCCTATGAGTACCTGTGTTACTATTATGACTTTTACCTTACTGCTAAATAAATGAATGTGTTTAAGATTTTAAAGTATCATCATTGTAGAGGCTGATTTCTGTAAAAGGAAAAGGATTGGAGGGGAACCATGGGAGATAATGGTGAATAGGGGGAGGAACTATATTCTTCCACAACAGGTTAATAATGGCCAGAATCCTGAGAAGGTAACCTTGTGGTTGTGGTACTTTTCTGGGCACCTAGAACTTGACCATGTGAAGAAAAGATGGAATGATCAAGCCAGCCTAGACAATGAGTAGGCATCCATACGCTGATGTGAGAGGTGTAAGGTACTACAGCTATTGAAAGATCCCCTCACCCCATGTACCCAAGGGTTACCTATATTAGTATAATACGTGTATATAATTTAAAATACATGTATTAGAGGTACATGCTCAAGGTTTTGTTTATTTCTCTTGTTTTGTTTTTTAACTGATGGGGTACATGATCAAAAAGGTCTAAAGAACATTGACCTAAAGACAGGAGCTGGCCAGAGAGTTGGGGTTAAGAATTGGGACTGAGATAAAGGAATGTTTCTCATAGCCATCGGTCAGAAGATTTAACTTCTGACCCTGGGGAAGTTATCTAATTATCCAGAAATTATCATTGTCAGTTCTAAGAAAAGAAATATGGATAGTCATCCAAGAAATCCCCTTACCCTCATCTCTGATAACATTAAAGTTCTATAGGTTTATATCTCCTCTGTTCATATGTATGATCCTTGATGAATGTCCTACTTCAATGTTTAAGGGTGGCATGGAGAGGAACCTGAGCTCTTAAAGACTGTGCCAGTGGAACACATGGTATAGGTTATACTAAGCTGGAAAGGCTTAGAGTATGGGCCCTATGACAGGCTGTATGCCCCTGGCCTAAAGTCAGGGAGGCTAACCAGGTTATCCAAAGGGTGATTAATTTTTTGGCCAAATGAACTCTCCAAGACCATCAGGTAAATTGTAGAAAGTTTTGTAATAGAAGTCACCACACAGATCTTTGAGGTGTTGACAACAAAGTGTGGGGATAGTATCTAAAAATGATGGGCTCCTAGAACTTGGGGGCAGCTAGGTGGCACAGTGGATAGAGTGAGAGGCCTGGAATCAGGAAGACTCATCTTCCTGAGTTCAAATCTGGCCTCAGACACTTACTAGCTGTGTGACCCTGGACAAATCACTTAACTCTTTTATTAATAAAATGCTGGCATTATTAATAACGTGATTAATTACCCAGAAATGATGTCTCTTGACATCATTAGTGAATTGGTTGGGAAATTGTCACAATAGTGAATTGGTTGGGAAATTGTAAAAGGATTCCTTAGTCATAGTGAAGGCCCAGTTGAGGTTATGTATCATAAATGTGCGTGGTTTCATGATTTTCTTCTAGCTTTATTCAGTAGTAGTAGTAGTAGTGAATAGGCAATGCATGTTGGGAGTAATCCAACAAGGGACTGAAGAGGGCAAGGACAAGGGACTGGAGAGTTGAACTCTGTTCATTAAAGGGGTTGACATAGGGAAGGGAGAAGACTGTAGCCAATGAAAGGGTGATAGCATGGGAAAGAACTGAGGCATAGAGATATTGGAGATTATGGGGAGAACAAAGAACAGGGTTAGAGATTGTAAGGCAAGGGGAAAGATGGAATAATAGAAGATTATGATCAAGAAAGCAATTTCTGAGTTCATGAATGTGGAAGTAGAATACTTATGATGATAGCAAAATCAAAAGAGAAAAGGCCCACCTTCAATAGCTGACCAGTTGACATCAATAGGCAGATAAAACCAAGTGACCTAAGAGTGGCAGCCTTCACAGCCATGATCCCAGGAGATGTGCCATGGCAATTATTTCTGCAGATGCTGAGATCAGAAAAGAAAATTCTTGACACCAAAATCCCTGGCATTGTCAAAGGTTTCAGCATTTGAAACTGATTTAGCTTTATTAATTGAAATGATGTTAAAGAAAAATTACTTTTTTTGTTTCACTGTTACACTTTAAGTACCATGGGGGCTCTTCCTTCTAATTTGCATCTGGAACTTCCTAGATATGTTGTCTCCCCTGTTAGAATGTGAACTTTTTAAGAAGAGGGACTTTCTCAGCTGTTGTATTTGTATCCCCAGTGCTTAGTATAGTGTTTGGCACGCGGTAAGAACTTAAGAACCTGGAGAAGGAAATGGCTGTCTTTGCCAAGAAAACTCTAAATAGGGTCACAGTTAGAAATGACTGATACCACAAACAGCAACAACAACATGAACTTAATAAATGCTTTTGGATTTATTTACTCATTCATTCAAGGGTATAACTATCTCTGTGTGTAGCTGAGGTGGGAGAAGGAATAGGTTATGAGAAGTTAAAAAAACTGTGCAGTTAAGGTATTTAAGAGAGTGTTAATATGTATGTTGAAATCTAAGCATTTCCATGTGTTTATTTATCTTCTATATGCAGATGACTGCCATGTCCATATAGCCAGCCTTAATCCCTCTCCTGAACTTTCCACCCACATTGGCTACAGGACCTTTCTGACCAGATGTCCTATTAAAAAGTCTGAAACAGAATTTACCATCTCTTGAAATCTACCACTCCTACAAATGTCCTAGTCTCTACTGAGGGTATCACTATCCTCCCAATCATTCCATTCTGAAACATTGAAGTTATCCTCAGCTCTTTTCTCTACCTTACCACTCCCGCCCCCCCCCCCCCCCCACCCCACCTCCCCCCCCCTCTTTTCCCTCCCTTCCCCCCCCCCCCCCCCCCCCCATCCAACGCTTCCAAGTGGTATTGATTCTCCCTCCATCATATCTCCTCCATCAGTCACTTTTTGGGTTCTACAACCACCACCTTTGTTCTCTTAAATGGTTTCCTTGCTTTCAGTCTCTTCTCCCTCCACCCAACATAATAGTGAAATTAATCTTCCTATATCTTTTTTTCCCCCTTTTTTGATGAGGCAATTGGGGTTAAGTGATTTGCTCAGTTACACAGCTGGTAAGTGTGATGTGTCTGAAGTTGAATTTGAATTCAGGTCCTCCCGACTCCAGAGCCGATGCACTACTGCGCCACCTAGCTGCCCCCGATTAATCTTTCTATAAAGCCTACAGGTCTGACCAAGTCACTTCCCTACTCAAAAACCTTCAGCGGTTCCTTACTTAATATTTAATTAATTAATTAATCTTATTTACAAAGGGTAAAATACAAACTCTTCAATCAGGTATTAAAGTTCCCGCATAAACTGGGCTCCAATCTCCCATTCCAGCCTGATTACACATAATTCCCCTTAACTCACTCTACATTCTAGCCCAACTGGACTATCAGCTTAACTTTACACACCATTTTCTCCCTCCAATCCTTTGCACTAAGCGTCCCCTATACTTAAGGCTTTCCCAACCTTCTTGATGTGAGTCCTTTCCTCACTCAAATTACTTTGTATTTACTTATCTGGATGCGTGTTGTATGCCTGTAGTAGAATGTGAGCTCCCTGAGGGCAGAGAATGTTACTGTTGGTTTTGTTTGTTTTTTGTCTTTTTTGTATCTCCAGTGCCAGTACAATGGTCTGAACATTATTGGCACTTAATAAGTGCTTGTTGGATTAAATTTCATTTCCATTAAACCCCACGCAGTCTCTCTCTTTCTCTGTCTCTCTCTCTCTGTCTCTCCCTCTCCCTCTCCCTCCCTCCCTCCCTCTCTCTCCCATCCTGACATCTCCACGAGGTTCAAGGGTGACAGGTTAACACCAAGTGACTAACTCCCAAACCTGTTAAGAGCAAATGCTCGAATTGCTTAGGTGCTATAGTAGCAAGAGTACACCCAGATTATTGCTGCTGTTGTTGTTGTTGTTGTTTTGGTTGGGAATCTGTGTTTTTATTGGCATAGAGACTTCTTCAATGATTTGTATGGCAATTCTCTTTTATAATTCAGTATTGGAGTGCTGCTTGGCGTGTTGAGAAGTTAAGCAATTTGCCCAGGGTCACACAGCTGACAGTCAGTATTCAAACCCTAGTCTTCTCGACTCCAGGACCAGCACACTGGCCACTGTGCCCCAGTGCCTTTCGAAAAAGAGAAGTTTTTGTAATTTTTTCTTTTTTTAACATTTAATTCTTCTTTTATTTTTCTCAATTACATGTAAACAAAAATTTTTAACATTCTTTTAAAAAATTTTTTGAGTTCCATATTCTCTCTCTTCCTCTCCTCCCTCTCCCCTCCTTGAGAAGGCAAACAATTTGATATAGATTATACATGTGCAGTCATGTAAAACATTTCCATATTAGTCATTTTGCAAGACAGTCCAAAACGAAACAAACCCATAAACAACCCAAGAAAAATAAAGTAAAAAAAAAAGTATGCTTCAATTTGCACTCAGACTCCAATCAGTTCTTTCTCTGGAGGATTTTTGCATTTTTCCTTTTTTTTTTTTCATTTCCATGGAACATTTTTCATCATAAGTCCTTTGGAATTGTATTGGATCATCCTATTGCTGAGAATAGCTAAGTCATTAACAGCTGATCATACAATATTGCTGTTATTGTGTACAACCATTCTCCTGGTTCTGCTCACTTCACTTTGCATCAGTTCATATGTGTCTTCCCAGGTTTCTCTGAAAGCACCCTGCTTGTCATTTCTTATAACCAAATAGTATTCCGTCACAAGCATATACTACAACTTGTTCAGCCATTCCCCAATTAATGGGCATCCTCCCAATTTCCAACTCTTTGCTATCACAAAAAAGAGCTGCTATAAATATTTTTGTACATGTCAGTCATTTTCCTTTCTCTTTGAGGTACTGACCTAGTAGTGGTATTGTTGGGTCAAAGGGTACGCACAGTTTTTTTTTTTTGTTTGTTTGTTTCTTGTTTTGGCTAGGCAATGAGGTGAAGTGACTTGCCCAGGGTCACACAACTAGTAAGCGTCAAGTGTCTGAGGCTATATTTGAACTCAGGTCTTCCTGAATCCAGGACTGGTGCTCTACCCACTGCGCCATCTAGTTGCCCCATATGCACACTTTTATAGCCATAATTCTTTTATAGAGAGAGCTATCTCCAGCCCGGCCGGAAAAACAGGTTTCGGCACTTGGATGGGGTCAACAGCCTTGTCTCCCCAGCAGCGGCTCACATCCTCTAGAGGCTGGAATGCTGGACGTTGTAGTTGTCCCTCCCCATCCAGAGCCCTTGATCGGGGAGCTGAGAAGACTACAATTCCCAGAGTCCTCTGCTTCCCCTAGAAGCCCATGGGCTTATCAGGAAGAGCGCAGGGAGCGCCTGCCAAGATGTCCGCAGAGGGCCGGGCGGCCCCTCCTCTCTCCGGGAGCCGGGAGGTGAGCTTTCCATGGTGGATCTGACTCTCCTGGGTGAGGGCGGCCCCAGCTTTAGTTCGGGTCCTGCCGAATGTGGGGTACCCCGACAGCAGCAGCAGCAAGCCGTTGCCCAGTTCCAGGTATCACATCAGGTTGACTCAGGTGAGCCCGGGCGGAGGCGGCCACTCTGCAGAGGGGCAACCGCAGGAGGGGAAGCAAAGCTCGCCAAGCTCGAGGCTGACTTTCGGACGCTCGGGCGGAGGCGGCCCGGGGTCCGAGTCACCCCAGAGGAGCCCCCACCCAGCAGCTGCAGCGGAGGAAGCCAGGCATTGCCAAGGGCCAGCTTGAATCGGTAAATTGGGGCAGAGGTGGCCTGGAGGCTGGCGAGTGTCCAGCCCCGCCCCCCGCAGGCAGAACCGCCGGGAGCCAAGCACTTTCTGCCTCTTCCCCTGAAGATAGCTCCCCGGCTTTCCCAGTCCTCTCTCATAGCCACATTCCCAGGAGGACTTACCTTGGGCAAGTCACTACTCCTCATTGGGCTTCAGTCTCCTCATCAGTAAAATGGGGGTTGCACTGGATCTCACAGCGCCCTTTCCCTCTCTGAATCCAGAGTCTGTGCTGCTGGCAGGGGGGCAGGGCACCGTGTAGATGAGCTTTCTCCTATCCCCAGGCAGACCACAGCCGAGGGACTAGCAGACGGGAGGGCATCCGTCCCAAAGCCGCCAGCTGAAGTGAGCCATGAAAAACGAAGGGACAGTATCTGCCCTGGGACTCAGGGGTTCCCTGGGGTCACTCCGAAGCAGTGAGCCCGTGGGTTTGGCCCCACCCCCGTCTCTGCTCCAGAGCTTGCTGGAGGAGGCTGCAGACTACCTGGTAGTGCACCGGGACTTCAAGGCATGCCTGGAGACGTGCCAAAGGGGCTGTGAGAGACTAGGCTCTCACTTGCAGGCAGAGGAGTGTGAGGACAGGTATGTAGAGATTTGGAGGCAAGCAGTCTGGGCTCTGACATTTAGTTGATGTGGGACCACACTTCACAGGAGTAATAATAACTCTCATG
>NW_020951860.1:4253577-4263474 GCF_900497805.2 Vombatus ursinus
GCTAGGTGTGTCCCTTCAAAGGGTAAGACCTTTGGCTTCAGTAGAACAAAACAAGTCGCACAGAACCAGCAGGTGTATGGGGTGGGTTGTAATCTGCATCACAGATCTCATTATCCTTTCCCCAAAATCCACTTCGCTCATGAGCTTTCATATTTCCACTACATCAACATCATCCTTGACTCTCCTGAACCATATATGTTCAGTCAACTGCCATATCTTCTCTATTCTGCCTTCACATCATCCCTTGTGACCCCCCCCCTTTAGGCCCTCATCACTTCTTGACTCAATAACTCTTGCACTAGTTTCTAATTGCTATCCCTGCCCTTAGTTTTTCCTCTGTCTGTCCATTTTTTCATACAGCTGCCAAACTAATATTACAAAGGCCCAGGTCTAATTATGTCACTCCCCTACTCAGTAAACTTTAGTGCCTCCCTATTGACTCTAGTGACTCCCTATTGATTCTGCCTCACCATGGCCACATGACACTTCTGGCCATCTAAGAACAGTGTTTTTCTTTAGGTTTTTCTGGAAAGCTAAATTAAAAAGCTAGGATGTTTGGCTCCTTATTGATATAGCTATTTCCTTCTCAGGAGAGAAGGAAGTAGTTTCATGAATTGATGTTTAAAAAGATATCTTTTATATTATTATTGTTATTATTTAATTAATATTATTATATCTTTATCTCATCCTTTTTAATTTCTATTTTTGTAAATTTTATAATGTTTAATTATAACATGTAAACATATAAATTATATAATACTTAAAGTTATGTTAATTAGTTTGAAGATTATTAGTATAATAGTACTTGAATATAATTTACAAATAAATATATATTGGAGGGTGCTCAAAATTTTTTATTGATAGGATATGGGATAAAAAAAATTAGGATATCACTTCTTTAGATGTCTTCTAAGGCCTTTTCTTACTCGAAATCTATGATCCTAAGATCACAGTCCCCTGCCTAATCTGAGGAGCTCAGGTGCCTTTTTTCCATTTTTAAAAAAAAATTGATAAATTTAATTTGGATCCGTCACACAAGTTCTCTACTCCTCATACCTGAATCTTCCACAATAGTTGATTCAACAAACATTTCTTAATCACTTACTATTTGCAAGTCACCATGCTAGCTATTGGGGATACATAGATGAAAAGCAAAATCGTCTCTAAGAAGCTTGTGCTGAGATAGTTAAAACAGCTTAAAAGAGCAATTTCACCAGATAGTACAGGTGACCCTACCCTTTAGCAGTTAACTATTTTTTAAAAGAAAGGACAGGTATGCTTTTTATAGTGTGATTTTTTTCATTGGTTTTGTTGCCACTTTAAAGCTGTCTTAATGTTTTATAGTTGTAGTAATCCTGTATGTTCTTGGCTGCCTTCTCAGCAGAGGAAGACTCTTGCCCTAAGTGTTTGATGGAATTGTAGCCAGGGTAGCATTCAGGGTGGTGGATGGTAAGGGAAATGTGCCTGTCGGGTCAAAGATTACAGTGAGAAGCCCTGCCTCACCACTACCTCCCTTGGCCAGGTACCTCCCTCTTCCCAGTCTGTAAGGCCTTTTCTGTGGAAAGGGAGGAGATGGTGGCAGGGTCTGAGATTCTGTCGATGGCTTCTTCTCTATTGTCTAGTCGCTGGAGAAATGCCTGATTCTGCCTCACCATGGCCATATGACACTTCTGACCATATAAGAGCAGTGTTTTTCTTTAGGTTTTTCTGGAAAGCTAAATTAAAAAGTGAGGATGTTCAGCTCCTTATTGACACAGCTATTTCCTCCTCAAGAGAGAAGGAAGTAGTTTCATGAATTGATGTTTAAAAAGATATGTGTGTATATGTATGTATGAATAGTTGTATATATTATATATAATTATATGTGTGTATATACTCACAGTTAACTACAATACATTCCTTCTCTGAAACCCCTTCTGGCTAGGTGAGTAGGCTTTCCCCACTTCTGTAGTTACCTTGCAGGCTGCCCTTTTAAGGTGGTTTGGTAGATGATCTCAAGAATTGAGAGTCAGGATAGACCTGAGTTTGAATTCTTTCTGAGATACTTACTGGCTGTGTGACCCTGGCTGGGCAAGTCACTTAATCTCTATTGCCTGTTTCCATATCTGTACAATAGGGATAACAATAACACCTACCTCACAGGGTTGTTGTGAGGATCAAAAGAGTTAACATTAAAGTGCTCTGCAAACCTTAAAGCGCAGTATAAATGCTAGCTTCTATTATTATTATTATTATTATTATTATTATTATCATTCTTTTCCCCTAAAACCTGCTTTTCGTTTTAACCTGATTATCACCTGTGCAAACGTGGAGGGGGAAACATACAGAGATTTGCTCTAGTGTTTCTCAGTCCTTCAGCAATGTTCAGTAGTCTTCAGCACCTGAGGGGAGCATTCCTTAAGTGCTGAGGCTAGCTACTCCACTTGTGAAGTACATTTAACGAATGGTGACAATGAGGGTGATAGCTAGTGAACTAGGAGGGGACGAGCATCCAAGGTCCAGGATGGAAGGGGGAGGGCGAGGGAGAGATGGAGTGGTAGCCTCTACTTTTAAACTCTGATCCACCACAGCGAGGACCTGAAGTGCTTCCTGTGTGTGGTGGGGATCCAGGCCCTGGCGGAGATGGATCGGTGGCGGGAAGTTCTCTCTTGGCTTCTGCAGTATTATCAGGTCCCAGAACATCTGCCCCCCAAAATTCTGGAACTGTGGTAAGTTACCATTGACAGTTCATAGATGCACACTAGAAACAAAGGGGTCTGATATCCTCAGTAAGGTTCATTTGCTAACCGTGTCTTCTCATATTTTTGATCCTTGATCTCTGGACCCTGAAACACAACAGATAGAGGGATAGAGGAAGTGTGGGGGGGTTATAGAAGGGGAAAAGATAAAAAGCATGGGAAGAAGAAGGGCATAGGAGGAGAGTAAAGGAGGCCAATCTTGCTTAGAGTTGATCCCAGAAATTCCTAAGATTTCCATTCCTAGCATTTCATATGGAAGGAGGTTGGGAGCTAAGAGAAGAGGAATATGCATAATGATGAATGGTTGACATTGTTCTTTGTTGGGGTTGGGGATTGTAGCATTCTTTTATACAGCAAAGTAAAGGAACCCCACGCGATCCTGGAGGTGGCCAGCAATTGGTTGAGAGATCCGGCCAATCGAGACCTGCCAGAATATGGGGCCATATTTGAACTTCATCTGTTTCGGGTGCTGTTGCCCCTGCACTGTTGGACAGATGCAGAGCATATGGCTGGGCTCTGTGCAGAGGAGGAACAGCGACGGGCTGCTTCTCAGGCCATCTGTACAGCAAGGCAGCAGCAAGAGGAGAGCCTCGAGGAAACCAGGGAACCAGACCCACAAAAGGAGAACCAGGGAGGTAGGACATGACTGCATCCTTCTCAGTCCTCAGGGAAGTTAGGCCTCAGGGATATTCAGTACATTACTGATATCCATGAGTGCTTGAGAGTAATGCCCGGTGTGATGTTTAGTGTGGACAAAAAGACTCGTGGGATAGAGATAATTCAGGTAAAGCACTTTGCAGACCTCAAAGCTCTATAGAAAATTGTTGTTTTTATTCTGACTGACTTATGGAAGAAGGATTAGATTTGTTTTGCTTGGCTCTTGAGGGCAGAGCTGGGAGGAATTGGTGGAAGTTGTAAAATGGCCGAATTGGGCTAAATAAAAGAAGAAACTTCCTAAAAATCAGACCTGTCTGAAAGCAGCATTGGCTGCCTTGGGAGAATCATGGGCTATCTCTCTCACAGGAGGCTTTTGGGTAAAGTTGAGATACCACCTATCAGATATTTTTTAAAGGGGATTCTTGCTCATGTTTGGGTTAGACTAGATAACCTCTGAACTTCCTTCTAATTCTGAGATTCTGACTTTTTGAGGTTGTGCAGGGCCTTGGATACCAGGCTAAGGATTTTGTACTTTATTTGGTGGACAATTAAAAGTTCTTATAAAGAACATGATAACTTCTCAAAGAAGTACTTGTGCATGGTAAGTTCACAAGGAAGTGCTTGTGCATGATAAGTGCGCAAGGAAGATTAATTTAACAGTCGCAAGAATGATAGATTAGAGAAAGGGAGGTTCGTAAAGACATGGCTTTAATGAGAATGATTTAAAAAAAAACCCAGATATACTGAAATTTATATTTCTGAGTGAGTGTCATACTTCCAGGTAACATTAGCTTGTGTTTATGTATAAGGTTTACAGATCAATATATGTGCATTGTCTTTCTTTTTTCTTTTTAAAATTATTTTTCTTTATTTCATTCAATAAATATTTCCCAAATTTTTAATAATCATTTCTTAAAATTTTGAGTTCCAAATTCTCTCTCTCCTTTCTTCTTCTTTCCCCTTCTTGAGAAGGGAAGCAATTTGATTTTGATTATACATGTGAGGTCATGCAAAACATATTTCCACATTAGCCATGTTGCAAAAGAAAAACCTAAATAAAATAAAACAATAAATCTATGTACATTTTCTCATTTGATTCTACAACAGCCTTGAGGATTAGAGGAATTAGACCTTTTCTCCTTGGTCCCACAAAGGAACTAGAATCTGTGGTTGGAAGTAATAGGCAGTTTTTTATTCTATTTAAGCAAAACCTTCTTAACAATTAGAACTCTGCCAAAGTGGCATGGGCCATGTTGGAAAGTAGTGGGTTTTTTTCAGGCTGAGACTTCATGGATACATTTTGGTCATATTTATTCAGGTATGAGTTGGAGTAGGTGACTTCTTAGGGCCCTTCCAACCTTTCAACCTGTGAATTAACTGTTTCTGAAAGATCCAAAAGATGGTATTAGAGAAAAATTCCTTGGCTGAGTCGTCTGGAGTTGCCCCAGATTAAGAGTCTGGTCGTCAGCTTTGTAGCTTCAAAAACTTGGTGTTATTAGCTAATTCAGGGTAAGTCATTCACTGCAATGTCAGATGTTTATTGAGCTCCTACTGTGTGCAGAACTGGGGACATACAAAGTTCAGATGAAATAACCCCTGATCTCCAGAAGCCTAAACAAAAGACTGATTTGTAAACTAGAATGACATCATAGTACTTCATATTAGGAGGTATGTGTGGAAGGATAACTGTACTGGTCATTTAGACAGGGTGCTTTCTCCTAGTGGTTGGTTTACCAAACAGATCAAAATATAGAAGAATATATTACCATAGTGAGCAAAAGAATCAGAGAATAGAAGAGTTGGATGTTCATAAGGGTTGTTTCGGTTAAATCAGATCAGCTTTAAATTTTCTCCAGTGTTAGTTTAGTCTAGATAATTGGGTCCACTGGTTGTACCCAGTGATAGGCTGTATGTCTATTGCCCAATAACTAGCCTAGCTAAATTGGGAAAGGCTTTTTACAACATATTAATCACATGTTGACAAATTTTTTAGCTGCAGAAACTCTTGAAAACTATCTACTAGTGGGGGTGGAGCCAGGATCATGTGAAGTAGGAAGTAGTAAAGGGAGCTCCCCTCCACAAAATTCTTCCAAACAAATCTAGAACATGCACCAGACTGAATCCTGATGGGGAAATCCAGAAAAATTCACAAAGAGTTATTTGTCCAGCCAAAGTCAGCATAGAGAGACAGACAGGGACATCTTCAGACACAGGTGTTGGGACTAGGAGCATGCAAAAGGTAGAGCTTTCCAGGGTCCAGAGAAAGGCTGTGAACTGGGGCAAGAGGAGGCCCCAGACCAGAACCAAGGCATCCCAGACCCATATGGGGCACTGCAATGGGGACAAGAGCCAGCGGGCAGCTGTAACCAGTTCTGGGTTACAGATTCAGAAAGTACTAAGAAAGAGACCTTTGCAGGGGAGTGGTACTCCCAGGCAGGGAGGTTGCAGGCTGTGTATAGAGAAAGGAAGAAGTTCAGATCCCAAGTGCAGAGCAGGGGTTATACATCTAGCATTTAGCCCAACATACAGAAGAATAACCAGGGTGGGAATCCCAAACCAAAGAGGTACTTGATTCTGCAACTCTGCACCAATAGAGCCTTCCAGCCAGTTGATAGGGGTAGAGTCTATTCTGTGGCAGTCTACTCTTGCCCAGACCCAAACCCAGGAACTTGTAGAGTTCAGTCCAGGGGGTCATCAATCAGACTTTGTCCTAGATCAGACTACTTGGGAACATTTGGAAACTTATAGGTCCCCAGCCAGTCTCTGGGATCCTGGAATAACACAACTCTTAACAACTAAGAAAGTTGCAATAGGACCAGCACAAATCTTCCTTCCAAAAGTTTGGCAGAGCCCAGCTCTAACATCAAGTACAAAGTCAGGAAGTGCTCTGGAAGAATGGGTAAACAAAAGAAGAATCCCACCATAATGAGGTATTATGGTGGCAGAGATGCTGAATACATAAAGATGGAAGAGTGACTCCAAAACCTTTCCAAGCAAAGCATCAGAGAACACAGCTTGGGCACAAACTCAACTAGAATTTCTGGAAGAGATAAAACAAGAATTAAAAAAAAGTTTTTATTAAAGGAATAAGAACTCTTAAGGAAAAAATGGGGGTCAGATTATAGAATCTTACTTTGGTGACAAAGATATACAACCAGAAGAAGCCAATGAAGTCAAAGCTCCTACATCTAAAGCCTCCAGGAAACATATGAATTGGTCTTAGGTTACGGAAGAGCTCAAAAAGGGTTTTGAAAAGCAGATAAGAGAAGTAGAGGAAAAATTGAGAAGAGAAATGAGAGTGATGCAAGAAAATCATGAAAAATGAGTCAACAGCTTGCTAAAGGAGATCCCAAAAATACTGAAGAAAATAGTACCTTAAACAATAGACTAACCCAAATGGCAAAAGAGATCCAAAAAGCCAATGAGGAGAGTGCCTTCAAAAGCAGAATTATACAAATAGAAAAGGAAGTCCCAAAGCTCACTGAAGAAAATAATTCCTTAAAATTAAAATGGAGCAAATGGAAGCTAATGACTCTATGAGAAATCAAGAAATTATAAAATGAAACCAAAAGAATGAAAAAGTAGAAGACAATGTGAAATATCTCATTGGAAAAACAACTGACCTAGAAAATAGATCCAGGAGACATAATTTAAAAATTATTGGACTACCTGAAAGTCATGATCAAAAAAAGAGCCTAGACATCATCTTTTAAGAAATTATCAAGGAAAACTGCCCTGATATTCTAAAACCAGAGGGTAAAATAGAAATTGAAAGAATCCACTGATCACCTCCTGAAAGAGATCCCCAAAGGAAAACTCCTTGGAATATTATAGCTAGATTCTTGAATTCCCAGGTCAAGGAGAAAATATTGCAAGCAGCCAGAAAGAAACAATTTGAGTATTATGGAAACACAATCAGGATAATACAGAATTTATCGGCTTCTACATTAAGGGACTACAGGGCTTGGAATATCATATTCCGGAGGGCAAAGGAGATAGGACTTCAGCCAGGAATCACCTACCCAGCAAAACTGAGTGTAATCCTTTAGGGGAAAAAATGGATATTCAATGAAATAGAGGACTTTCAAGCATTCTTGATGAAAAGACCAAAGCTAAATAGAAAATTTGACTTTCAAATATAAGACTCAAGAGAAGCATGAAAAGGTAAACAGGAAAGAGAAATCATAAGGGACTTATTAAAGTTGAATTGTTTGCATTCCTACATGGAAAGATGATATTTGTAACTCATGAGACCTTTCTCAGTGTTATGGTAGTTGGAGGGGATATATGTAGACAGAGGGCACAGGATGAGCTGAATATGAAGGGATGATATCTAAAAAATAAAATTAAAGGTGAAAGAGGATTGTACTGGGAGAAGGAGAAAGGGAGAGGTAGAATGGAGTAAATTATCTCACATAAAAGAGGCAAGAAAAAGCTTTTACAGTGGAGGGGAACTGGGGGAAGGTGAGAGGGAATGAATGAATCTTACTCTTATTTGGGTATGGAAATCTCTCTGAACCTACAGAAAATAGAGAGGAAGGGGATAAGAGAAGAGGGGATATAGAAGGGAGAGCAGATTGGGGAGGGAGTAATAAGAGGCAAACACTTTTTTTTTTTGGCTTTTTGATGAGGCAATTGGGGTTGGGTGACTTGCTCAGGGTCACACGGCTGATGGTTGTCAAGTGTCTGAGGCCGGAGATGCGAACACTTTTGAGGAGGGACAGGGTCAAAGGAGAGAATAGAAAAAACGGGGGGTGGGATAGGATGGAGGGAAAAATAGTTAGTCTTTCTCAACATGACTTGTGGAAGTGTTTTACATGATTGCTTGCCTTCTCAATGAAGGTGGGTGGGGAGGGAGGAAGGGAGAGAATTTGGAACTCAAAAGTTTTAAAAATGAATGTTTAAAAAATGTTTTTACATGCAACTGGGAAATAAGATATACAGGCAAAGGGTATAGAAATCTATTCTGCCCTACAGGAAAATAGAAGGGGAAGTGGATAAGAGAAGGGGGGGGTGATAGAAGGGAGGACAGATTGGGGGAAGGGGTATTCAGAATGCATGTTGTCTTGGGGTGGGGAGAGGGGAGTGATGGAGAGAAAATTTGGAACTCAAAGTCTTGTGGAAGTGAATGTTGAAAACTAAAAATAAATAAATTTTAAAAAAGGAAATATTAAAAGAAAGTCATCCAGATCTCTTAGAATCAGAGGGCAAAGTGAAAAATAATTCACCAGTTACCTTCTTAAAGAAACCTCAGACTTCATCATAGCCAAAATCCAAAGCTTCTAGGTCAATGGAAAAATATTTCAAGCAGGTGGAAAGAAAAGATTCAAGTACCAAGAAGGCACAGTGAAGGTCATACGTGATTTAGCCATACTATACAGAAGCAGACAATTCAGAATATGGCACTTCAGAAGGCAAAGGATCTGAGCTTACAGCCAAGAATAACTTGTTCAGTAAAACTGGGTATTGCTACAGGGAGCTTTAATGAAATGGAGGACTTCCAAATATCCCTGATGAAAAGGCCAGAGTGGTGGAGAAATTTTGAAGTTCAAACACAAGAATGAAGAGAAATGTTCAAAAATAAACACGAACAATGATAAAGGACTAAATAAGGAGAAATTGCTTACATTGAAATGTGGGGAGATAATACCTGTGTCCCCTCTGAATCCTGCCACCTTCAAAGTTTAGAGGAAAACCAATTAGACAAGACTTGGGAGTGGTGCTGTTGTGTCTCCATAATCTTAAGAAAGTAATGGGGGCAGGTAGGTGGTGCAGTGGATGGAGCACTGTCCCTGAAGTCAGGAGGACCTGAGTTCAAATACAGCCTCAGACCAAACACTTGCCACTTACTAGCTATGTGACTCTGGGCAAGTCACTTAACCCCAGTTGCCTAAAAAAAAAAGAAAAAAAGTAATGGAAAGAGAGGGGAAAAGGAAAAGAAAGAAAGGCTAGGGGAAATTATCTCATGTTCAGGGTACACAAGTAGACATCTATACAGAAAAGGAAGAGGGGATGGAGGAGAGTGACTGACACTTTAACCTCTCTCATCTGAACTGGTCAAAAGAAGAAGAAATACATGAACATACAAACACACTTGGATTCAGAAATATATTTCACTCAACAGGGAGATAGGAGAGGGGAGAGGAAATTAGAAGGAGGGTAGGTGAGGGAAGAGATTAGCCCTAAGCAAAACAAATGCTAAGGATATACAAAAATATTTGTAGCTCTTTCTGAGCTAGCAAAGAATGGAACAAGTGATAGTTTATAAAATGTGATTTAATACTATTGTATTGAAGTCTTGTCAGAATAATAGTCTACCAGGATTCCAGAAGACCATTGATAAAACATGCTACCCACCTCCTGATAGAGAGGTGAAGGATTCAGTGTACTGAATGAGACAAATATTTTTTAGGACATGGCTAACGTAAAGATTTATTTACTATACTATTTACTATATACTATATACTATATAGCATACTATATACTATATAGCATACTATAT